>NW_010972642.1:8909235-8909996 GCF_000737465.1 Haliaeetus leucocephalus
TAGAGCTTGTAAAAAATGCTCACATTGCCTCATTTGGCTTCTCCTACCCCCCAGCTGAGAATCTAGTTATCTGGCTAAGTTACTTTATCTGCTTCTACACTTTTTGAAGTTTTGTACACTGAGAAACCAGATGCATAGAAATAAGTCAGCATCATAACAGCTAGCAAGTGAGTACAGACCATCGATAATTTAAAACCCAATTATGAAACTGTCCATTCTGTTTTATAAATAGCACCTGCCAATTCTACATGACACAAAAAAGTCTGAAGACCGTCAACCAAATCAGGACACAAGAAGTTGTATTCTAATGTCACTCATACTAGTGGATTGAGACATCTCTTAAGGCGTAAACAAAATTTAATTTACTGAGTGCCTAATCAGCTTTGTTTCTTCACCTTGGGTTGTGCAACTAAGGATAAACTGATTTGCTGCACTTCAGTAATGACAAGAAGTTACTGGAAATCAAATACTGACATGCTATGTGGTAAGTGACTTCTTGTTTGTATGTGCAAGTAGTGTTAGTATTTTAGGGAGTGGCTAAATTTAGCATCATACCTCAAAAGCCCTGCATCTCCACAGAAAAACAAAAGAATTTCAGCTGCAGCACCAATTCGTACTTCTCTACAGGGCCCCTGCAGTTCCCTCACTCCCCAAATCTCCCAAATGTTCATAGAATAGAGGGCTTGACATATATCTTCCAGACATTACTTCCCTTTTTAGAATGAAGGAGGATTGTCAGAAGGAAATCTTATTCTGCCTTT
>NW_010972642.1:8910703-8933851 GCF_000737465.1 Haliaeetus leucocephalus
TAAGGGAGAAGGACAAGCAAGCTAACTCCTGGGACAGTACATAGTAAAGCTACAAAGTTCACATTCAAAAAGAAATTTAGAACGATCATGTCTTAAGATTAGGACAGACCAGCAAAGCTCCCCCTTCCTTGAGCTTATAAATATGATTTGGCTCATTGGTTTACACTATAGCATTTTATTTTATTTTTTTTTTTTTCCCCCCTTTTTAAAGAGTGTACCACAGATCCCTCTGTTCTCTCCTAAGCTGGTTGTGGAATAAATTCCTGCTGGACAATGAACTTTTGAAAGGAAAAAACCAACACCCGAACACCGAGTTTTCTAAGTTTCCCTTAAAGACGATGAAAGCTCGTTTATACAGGAATACCTAGAAAAAGCCTGCAAAGATGTCCCAAACACAGATTACATGGATTTGAATACCAGCACTGAGAAAACGTATCAGCAGCAAAATCAAACATCAGAATGTTTTAGTCTGAATTAACAGAATCAAGATATCCTATAAGTGACAAAAATTTTAAAAAAGCAAGTACTCCTAGCTTCTGCAATAAAGCCAAATATTCAGTTGTTTCATAGGTGTGAAAAGCCACTGTAAACCAGACCACTGAATGTTATAAAACTTCATTTGGCCTTTCCTACTCACAGTCCAAGACATATAGAAGTAGGAAAGGAAGACAAATCAATCTACTTCACATACAGGGATCAAACCCTGGCACAAGCACCTGCTTTAAATGCAGTCTTTAACACATGTACATCAGAAATCTTGCAGGACTCTTCATAGATAATTTCTCCCTGGCCTTTAGATCTCCTATTTATACTGCCTGGGGCATCCACCCATAGGAAGATCAGTGGTCTCCAAAGTGGGGTGCGAAAACCCAGAGAGGTGTGCAAGACAATCCATTGGGGTGTGAGGAGAAAATTTTTTTTGTACTGTTAATGAAGTGTAAAAATAGTGTTTACTTCATCTTTATCTCATCTTTAATTTCCATTTTGGGGTATGTTTTCTAATGTGCATAATACAGTAGTACATGTATATAATTTATAAATAAATATACAGATACTGGTGGTGCATGCTCAAATTTATTTTTTTTACTGGTGGGTGCACGATCAAAAAGTTTCGTAGACCACTGGTCTAGAGCTCTATCTGTATCCATGGAAACAATACATACATTCTTTTTCAGAGGGAGTTTCAAGCTGGAAGACTGAACAGTTTCAGTGGAAATTTTATAGGTCAACTAAAAAAACCCTAAACCCTGCCCCCCCCAAATTATTCAGATTAAAGAACAGTTGTTATAAAACTCACAAAAATATCCTTATAGTTAGACTTTTGCAATGAGAAAGTGCCTTTAGACATGAAAATATTGACTTTATATCTTTAATTGAAATTCTATTAAAAATTTCAATCTTTATCTACACCAGCTGCCATTTATGAGCTTAAATAAGTCTCCAAGATACAAGTTTCATATAAAATCACCTATAAAATGGGAAAGTCAGAAAACTGCTTGAACCCTCATGATCCAAATTGGTAGTACACTGGTGCCAAAGACAGTAGTTGCCACAGCTGCAACAATAAACCTTTTACTTGGCTAGACAGTGATGTGAAACACATCTAACATCCTAGATAAAGTTGTCAAAGATCATCTAAACAAGCTGCTCTTCTCCTTTAAGTTAGGATGTCCAGTCTTGTGAGTGTTGATTTTTGTCTTCACTGGATGAGCACTCCAAGTTGGATTCTCTTGCTCTTCCACTTGAAGTATTCTGTTCAGCTAAGCTAGGGAGAGATGTTGATGCATGTCAGCAGTTTTATAGACTGCCCAGCCATGACAGACAACATTTTGTATAGGAAACACATTTTCTCTATATGGAGACATCTAAAAAGTGATTGACTAAGCACTAGAGAATTCAAGGATTCACATTAGCAAAGAAATTATATATTGTAACTATAGCGACAAGCTCCAAATGCCAATTCACATCTTCATATGATAAAAGAAAATAAGGTCAAGATTTGAGCCCCCTCTCATAATACAGCAGCTCAGGTGAAAGTGTGGCTAATTATGCCAACAGAATGAGACAAAGTGGTCTCTCAAGGCCTGTAACAGGCTGAGGCAGGAACAGCACAGGAAGATTCAAAGAAAGGAGTTCTTTCTACGTAAAGTTTTCTGAACTTACTGTGGTTTTGAATAATATTTGCCAAAGACATCATACTGAATGTTATGAACTTCGGTATCAGCAATCTTATCAGGTGACAATTCTCAGTACTGCCCTCTGAGACAGCAAAGTAACCAGTATTTTGGTAGGCTGAAACTAAAACTGTACTAAATAGCTGCTAAAGGTTTTTTTTAAAAAAAGACCATACCCTGCACAAGCATATAGTTCAGAACCCACATGAACTGCCAAAGAGCAGCAAGATTTTTTCTTTACACCCGCAGGAACAAAATCTTATGTTTATTAGACAAAAAGTGACAGAACAATTCTCCCAGGAAGTTTTATGGGACTTTTGCCATCTTCTAGAGTCTAACAGAGCAGCAACAAGGTTAAGAATTATGAGAGTGCTGCGGTGGTACAGACCCCCTGGTCCACATTGCAATGCCAGGACCAGCCAACATCGTGTTCTTATTCTGGCTACAAGTGCAGCGAGTTGGGACAATCTGGTCCTTTCTTGTCCTGATTACGGTACAGTAAGTTAGGATGATTAGGCACTCCCCAACCATACCTGAAACTCCTGCTGCCTGGATTGTGGCCTGCCCTGGAAGGTGCCAGAATTACCTGACAAGAATAGTGGCCAGAATGGAAATATACTGACCAAAGTCTATCATCTTAAGATTGCTATTTATAGGATCACAAGTGAGACCCTTTGAGCTCTCCAGGATCACAGCAGGCTGTGACCCAGTATCTGGGATGCCTCTCAAGGTAGAGTTCGCAAGGATTTCCAAGACTGTCTACTGATAGATGCCTATGAAGAAGAAGGGGTCAAAGATCACCTGCTGACAAATGCTGACAAAGGACAGTAGTGAGTAATTCATTACAATTAGATTTCATGAAGTTTCAAGTATCTTTTGGTACCAATAATTTACTACCGTTGGCAGACAGAAATCTTGATAATGGGTTAACCTCAATGTGTGTGTGTGTGTGTGTGTGTGTGTGTGAGAGAGATTCGATTTAGGAAGCTTTGCAGTGTTGATTATAGCAAGTTTTATTAAATCACTTTGATAATTGATTGATGATTAAATATTGTTAAAAATCATATGACCTAATCTTGTGATTTACCATAATAGTGTTAATAAATCTTAAATGGCTGCTACCTCAAAGTTGTGTAGGATCCATAATCACTCATTCCACAACAAATTGGCATAGTAACTCAACAGGAGGTTTTCCCTACCCTTTATATTAATTCCATTAGACATAAACCATCAACCAAGTCTGGGACTAAGTCTGGATCCAGCTGCACCTAGACTCCTCCAAAGGAGGAGTTCAGAAAGCAAGGAGGTCCACTCCAAATCTTGTAACTCAACAGGAGGGTTTCCGTTGCCTTTTCATCTCTGGTCTCTGTGTAAGTAATTCTAAATCAATTCTAACTCCATTTTCCTTTGTACGATTCTTCCATGCAGTGATTAATAGAGTAAACCTTGCCATCGAACCTTGTTAAGTCACACTTTTACAACATCATATTAAAACCACTTTTGCTAATACCTTTGACAGTGATTAAGTGATATAAATCATTCACTCATGACAGGTACTTTGAAGCAGATGTAATTAAGCCAGAATCAAAGAATCATATCAACTTCAAAATAAAATATACCTTCAAAGGCCACACCTATCCTGTAAGAAGATCATTTATTATCACTTTCTAGACTAGACCTACAGATTTGCTAACAATTGTACAAATGTTTATGCAAAGCCTCAGAAGAGAATTTGCCCTTGCAAAAGGAAAGACATGATCACCTCTTTAATGACCTTCCAGGACACACTGAGTTTACTAAGTTAGACATTTACAGCTAAGTCTGGCATAAGCCGTATCAGTAATATTTTTTGTTGCAGATCAAAGACCTAGGGCGCCAGCTATGCAATAACATTAAAAACCAGTACAACACATAAACATCAGAACCAGCAGTTCACAGGTGTCTGCTTTAATGCCCTCTATTAAAATCTGATTACAGGTAAAGAAAAGCCTCTCTATGAATCTCCAATTACTAGACAGCATGAAAGAAGATTTTTATAACACACTGATGTTATGTCCGACTTAGAAAAGTCACATACATGGATAACAGCAGAATATTCAATTAGAAGGACTAAGTTCAGCTTCAGTTGAAAGCTGGCTATCAACTTTTCACTGAAGGACAGGAAAATAAAAACTTCAAGCTCAGTTCTAAATACTTTCAAAACTCTGCATTTTAAAGAACTAATAATATGGTTCATTATAGTGTCCTCTGAATGCAACTATCATCCACTTTCCATAACGGAGTAATTCAATCTATAAAAAAGATCTGTTCTAACTAATTTCTTAAGTGAGTACTGTCAAAATTAGTTACTCTTGAACTTAATTCTTCCACCACCCTCTATCTCAAACATTTTCCTTGCTCTACATTTTCTTGCCAATATACCTACACAAAAACCTAGGTTGTATCTCATGTCCTTTTCCAGTTTAACTCCAGTCAAGCTTTGGCTTTTTTAGTTACATCCCTGCACATCCTGGGAAAGCACCTACATTCTTCTTGGGCACCCACCCCAAATTGCACTTTTCATGGTCACCCTCTTCGTACCTGAGCTCAGAGAGGAGTTCCCTGACAGCCAAGCTGCCCTCCTGTCACAGCTGCTGGATATCCCAGAGTAATCTGGAAGGATCTGCACCTTAACAGCTGCCTTGAATAAGTTCTGCCAAATTTAATTCCTTATTCTTTTGCAGCCCTAATTAAGAGAATTAATCAGATTGCACCAACTTTTGTCCCTAGTGCACGTTATGACATCAGCTCATTGAAGATGTTGAATGAACAAGTTTAGTCATAAATTACAAGCTCTAAAGCTCACCATTTTCCAGGCAGATTATTTAACCACACCAAACTGACACTGTCCTTGAACAGCCCTCACCTTTTCTGTAGGCTCTATTACACAGATTGTATTCTCTTGGTCTAACTTTACCTGCTAACTTCCTCCTTTCCCAGTTCCTGCCAGTTTCAAAGGCATCAACACTTAAAGCCAAATGAGCTAAACTAAACTCATCTTGTGCCACTCTAGCATCCCTACAGCATATTCCATGTGCTTCAGTCACAGGCTTACTTTGCAGTGGCACACCAACTGACACAGAATCTGAGCCAGCTATTCACTTGGGCACTGTAATTTGCCAGCAGTGTTGCTCTAGAACATTACTGCCACGCTGTTAATGTCACAGCTCACCCATCAGTTTAGCACCAATTTTCTGCTGTGTAGCAGTTACAGTATCACTACTGGTAGCCACAGTTCGATCCTTCCCACCCCTGCATCAGAATTAGTGGCTGAATGATGAATCCAATAAGGGAACTAGTCAGTCTGAGAATTAACTTTATCATTTTCTTCTTTCCAGCTGAATCTGTTCCTTCATCTGATTCACCACTTGGCACCTGAACACACCAGAAATAAGTAGCTGGGACTTACATTGTGACCTCATTAAATCCTATTGCATAGGTTAACTGTATTAGTAGAGTAGTAACTGTAATACTGGTGGCATTAAAATGCTCTTTCGGATTTAGAAACAACTCCATATCCCCATCTGTACTTATCCTGCCATGCAGAAATAACTTCATCTCCCCATTTCATGCACTCCCTTCATTCCGGTTTTAATGAAGGAAAGCAGATTCCATGCAGTCAGATATCCTTAGAGCACAGGGAAGCATCCTACAGGAGCTACACTACTGGGTAATTCCTGTCTCCATTATTGTGAAAAAAGATGAACTCACTGTACAGTCTGTTGCATTACTTCCATCTCTTCGCATACAAAGGATGGCCATTCTTACAGAGTATTAGATAACTGACATTTTAAATGTATCAATAACTTTATTGTTGTTGTCTGAATGGGAAAGAGGAAGAGTGAAAAAACCTCTTTCTATGAAGAAAAATTTAAGTCCTATGGATGGGATATTTGGAATATCTTACTGCATATTGAGAATACTACTTCTGAACATTTCATATTTTACTATCTTTCCCTCAGGCCTTTGTTCACACTGTTTTTTTAAAAAATTCAACAAAGAGATTAAGTGAGATAGTTCATCAGACATATTTCCAACCAATCTTATTGTACAGGTCCATAGCAAAAGATGTTAAGGATTCAACTTGTGGAACGCAGAAATGTCTCAGGTTTTGAGCATTTGTATTCCTCAGGCATAGGAACAATAGGCAAATACACGCAGATGAAAGAGGAAAGTAAAATTCAAGTATTGTATGTTTTTGTTTCTTTGTCGCATCACAGTGCATGGCTTCATATCAGAAGGGTCACATGTGTAACATTCCTTTATGCAACGTTAGCAACATTCTTCACTTTAAAGTGCACAGTATAACAACAAAAATCATCCTCCTAGGATTTTATGGCAAAAGAAACATTTGAAAACAAACAGATGAAATTCAGTGCAGAATCTGCTTTCTATGTTCATCTTCTTGACAACTCTCTTAAAAAAAAATAAATTCCTAGTAGATAGCTAGGTAAGCTTTGACACACCCAATAGCAATGACAAAGGCATAACTGAAATGTAAAAATCTTTCTTACATTGTGATATTCTGAATCCAGAGATTCCCCCTCTGATTGAAAATACCAGTCAGGTGTCCCGATTTAATTTTAACTTTGTAAAATGAAAGTGGCAGAAGTAAACTGTAATTTATGCTGGTGGATACAATCTGAAGACCTGTTTTGCCAAAACAGAAACTATACTGGTATCCACTGAGTGAAATCTTTCCTTCCAATCTAACCAATTTTTTTTTTTTTTTTTTTTTTTTTTTTACACCTAACTAATGGCCTGAAAGAGTAAGTTTTAAGGGTTTAAGTGGAACATAGATAACTTCAGCTTTGAAATCACTTAAGAGAAACATATTCCTTCTCCCTTCTGAAGGCAGAGCAAGCTTGGACAAACCACAGCTTGAGAAAAATTATTAGCTATATACTAAAACTGGGTTTAGCAGACAATCTTGCACTTCCACAATGGGGATGTGGGAGGTATGGAGGAACTAATGTGTATTAATAATCCCCTAATACTCTCCTCCCTTTTCTCAAACTTTGAGTCAGCTCACACACCTGCAATCATTCTCCAGTATTAACTTTTTCCAGATTCATTCATCTCTGGAAAGACTTCTTTTAAAAAAACCAAAACATAAGTACTCTGAAGATAAAAATACATACAGCTATCTTTGTCATTCTACTTATATTCTCAAAATGGTTGTATTTTAAGTATCTAAGCCAAAGTTCACTGCTTAACCTGTGTTTCAGTTGTATGTTCATATATTTTTCAACTGTTTACTGCTGTATGATGTCAGCTCTGGGGCACATCTAATCTAAATGTTACCTCTCTAGCACTGCATATCTAAACACCTTGATTGAGAATCCTTAAAAACAATACAGCAGAAACTGAAAAAAGCCCCTACTTTCTACATACTTTGTTCTTCAAGGTCAATCATTCTACGATTTCCAAAATAATTGTGAGCTTAAGAATACTGTAAGTCAAACAAAAACTTCTGCCCTTATTCTACTTGCTCTAACAGTAAAAACATAAGATGTTGTTTTTACGTAACTAATCCATGGGTCCTAAACACTGGCAGTAATGAGGTAAAACTCAAATACCATGCTTCCCGAGACCTGACTAAATCTAAAAATACAAGGGCAGTTTAATTCTACAAGCTTCTAAGTCTACCAACTCATGGAATCACAGACTATTTAAGACTGAAAGGGAACCCTGAAGGTTATCTAGTCCAACATCTGCTCAAAGTAGGTCTAATCAGATCAGGCTGTTCTGGACATTGCCCAACTCAGTTCCATACACCTCTGAGGATGGAGGATTCCACAAGCTCTCTGGGCAAAAGCCCTTCCCAGGGCTTAACCATCCTCACAGTGACATATTTTGCTCTTATACCTAACTGGAATTTCTCACATTCCAACTGGAACTGTTGCCTCTTACACTTTCACTGTGCACCTCTAAGCAACCTTCTCTATATCCTGCCCTTGGTACAGAAAGACAATAAAATCTTCCTTTTATCTTTTCTTCTACAGGAAAAAAAACAAACCAAAACAAACAAAAACCCCCAAATCACCACAATTCTAACAGCGTCTCCTTGTGTGTCCTCAGCAATTCTGATGGCCCCCAAGCTCGACTCTGAACATACTGCAATATGTCAACGCCTTTCTTGTACTAGGAAGCTCAGAACTGGACACAGTACTCGCATGCTGCCTCAGAAGTGGTAAGAAAGGAAAAATTTTTTTCAGCTCACTGGCTGTTTTCTTGCTAATATAGCCAAGTATGCTGCTGGCCTTCAATAATGCAAGGGCACACTGCAGACTCATCTGCAGCTTGATGGCCACCAGGACACTGAAGTCCTTTTCTTAAAAAGCTCCTACCTAGCCAATTAGTCCTCAGCTTGTACAGAACTGGTAAAGACAACCCATTGTCTAGGTCACCAATAAAAATATTAAGCAATACTATCAATACCAACCCCTGATAGATGCCACTGGTAACCAGGCAACACATAGAAGTGATGTTCCTGATAACAACCCTTTGAGTCTAACAGCCTAGCCTATTTTCCACCAACCTTACCGTCCACTTACCCAGTCCACGTACCACAAACTTCAACTTGGTCCCTCACTGCAGCCTTACAGTGTCAAATGTGTTCTAAGAGGAGGAGAAGAATTTGCTCCACAGTCTTCCCAGAGACTGAGGCTAAGCTGACCTACCTACAGTTCCCCAGATCTTCCTTCTCACCACTCTTGAACATGAGTGTGACATTTGCCTTCTCAGATTCATCGGGTACATTCCTCTTTCTTCCTCTGCCTTCCTTTCATTATCAGTGCACTAGCCCCTTCTACTGCCCTTGAGATTCCTTGCTAGTTTCAACTTCAACTGAACTTTGGATGTCATACCTCCACCCCTCCACATTTGTGCAATGTTTCTACATTCCTTCCAGTGGGCCACTTTGCTTTCACCTTCTGTGTAACTCTGTGTACTGGTTACAGATTCCTCAAAACATGTGACCAAGGACATAAGTTGTATGTCCAAGCAATAGCCTTGAAAAGCACTCACTCAACTCAACATTTCTCATGCTGTCATGATCAAGTTCCAGAATGCAAAGAAAGGCCCCTGAAGTACCTTAACCTTTACTTTAGACAGGCGGCACTATCATCTCATCTATATTCAAATAACACCAAAAAAAGGCAATCTGATCTTCCATCATAGAAACGGGATTTTATAGCTTGCCTCCCCTGACTTCTTCCACCAATCAGTTGCTTAAGCACAGAATCAGAGCCTCAAATACCCTGGTTTTCAATTAACTTTCTTTAAAGACTTGAGAAGAACTAAAACTGAACACTATGAGTTCAAACACAAAAACGCTCTCATTTTTTACTTTTGCCAGCACAGAATCTAAGCTGAGGTTTACCACTGAAAAGCCAAGTGCTACTGCATCAGTTTTCTTACTACTGAAATTTTCTTACCATTGAAACATTCCTTGGGCTTATGTGCAGAGAGCCCAGATTCCTCATATGACCTGATGGAGAATGCTTTCATCCTCCTCAGTCTGCCTCTGGAGTGGTTCCATATTTATTCTGTTCTGTAACCCTAGTTCTCAACTTATGACTGCCAAAGAGCTGATTCACATACTGCTAACCTTAACTCAAAGTTGGATTTGTAGGTGTCTTTTGTTCCAATATATGTATTTCTGTAAAATACATTGAAGAAATCTGACAGCATTATAGAACACCAGTTCTTAACAGAGCTCACTATATAAACGTATTCACCTGGTCTGCACTTCAGGCCTTCAGTTCAATGATCTCACAACACTTCAGGTTTTTTTGAAGTTGTGTTGTAGTCCAGCTGAGTTTTCCGCCCCCCTATAGAATAGTCTCAGGGTCTAAAAAGCAGCATTGACTTTGAAAACGTAGTTTTCATTCCTGTCAAGATATATACTGATTTAGCCAACTGAAATCCACACTAGCACTTTCACAGATCCTTGGAGATTACTGATAGAAACACCCTTAAAATAAATTCAGGCCTAATGGCTTTTCCTAAAAAATTTATTTCTAGTTTTCAAGTGTTACACACCTTCAAGTGGTAGGGACAATACATTAATCTCTTCTTCCAAGCTGGTTATACAGTTTTCTCTAGAAACTTTGTCATGGTAACTGAAATGGAACACTAGCCTTGAAGGAGTTTCTGATGGGTAGAGCAGAAAGATTAAATATCCTCACATCAGCTGTCTTAATACAAACCTGAAGATAACTGAACCACTAGTCTAGTACTTTAGACAAGGAAACCATTTTTGTAAGCTTCTGGGTATTTCATCATAACCCTAGACTAACATGCCATTTTCAGATTCCTGACCATCTTTACTAATTAGAAACAAGAACAATTCAAATGACCAGCTTGAAACACAAGTCAGTACAGCATATTATTTAAACTTTTGTATCTTTTTTTTTCCTGTAAGAGGAAAAAACTCTTGACATATGATGCTTCAGGGATTGCAGAACTAAGGATTGGGCAGAGCAGATGAAAAAGATAAATTCCACATTTCCACTCAACCTGATGCATTGAAAAAACTACTCAAACAATGCAAGAGACCTAAGGAGAAGCAACAGTTTTCTATATATTCTGCTCAGCAAGATTACTGAGTCTCAAGTTTTCTTGTCTCTATCTTCTGATTCACAAGAATGACCCTGTTGCCCATGGTCAAGGGGAACAAGAGTGGAACATGGTGAAGTAACTAATAACTCAAAGGCTGAGTTAAGTCCAAAGAGCAGAAAGGGAAGGAAAAAGATTAAGTGTTGTAACTTGTGAATTGTTGATGATTTTGAAGCAGATTTCTTCAGTTAAAAACCAGAAAAAGTTCCTGCCAAAGCTGAGAAATCAACTCATTTGTAACTGCAAGTAGGCAGTTTCCCATGGCAACTATAAAAATTTTGTGCAGGATCCAAGTTTTCATTTAAATCCTCTATAGTTTCAAAAATTACTTGCCTGCCACAGAGAAAATACTGCTGCTGTTGCTCAGTGGTTCAGCAAATTCTGACCATTCCAGTAGTTTTCCAACTGCAGGCTGAGTGGACCACAGTTGTCTGTGGACAACTGAACAGAAGCAAATGACCTAGATTTATTGTATGGGATAACTACTTTCCACTTAGAGATCTAGAATTTCTTTGGTTTTTGTTTAACAGCTGAGAGCAATGCATTAGCTAAGCCTTTCTGCTAATTATCTTTGTGTCACAGTAAGAGATATTTAATAATGCCTTTTTGACACTGTCGGCTTTTTTATTCCCCATCCTCTAAATTTCATAGTGTGGAGCAACAAGGAATTTTCTCCCAGCTGTCTTCTATCCTGTATGCTTTGGGGAATATTTGGAACAAGCTGTCTTTACACCTTCCTCTCATTGCATCTTACTGAAACAAACAGAAATAGCAAAAACATCCACAAGAAATCCTGTAGATAATGATCAAAAAGCAAAATCAAGTTAACAGATGTTGACAAGGGAACTTCTTGAATACGGGAAGTAAATCTCTGTGGAAGAGGCTGCAGACAGCAGCAGCAAGTTTTCATTGCTATTCTGGATCCACATGTAGTCTTTGCTATTAGTTTTGCTTGCCACATCCATCTGAGCTTCAGTATTTAAGAAGCTGAAAAAAGGATACTCAAAGAATTTCAGCATAACATTCCGGCTAAAAGGCCCTCACTGGTTTAACAAAAAGAGGTATCCGCCCTGATGATAGCATAAGTCTCTCCAGTTGGGATTTTGCAGCAAGTTCTACAATCAGAACAGACAGATGTAGATGTCCATCTATGTTTAAAATGGGCATCTACTTTGCAATTCTCTACTTTGATAGAAGCCTCACCTGCTAATGGTAACACCAATATTTGGTCTACACAAGTTAAGAAAATCAATTATGAACCTGATGGTGGATTTTGCCTGTCTTGATATGGCATTTAAAGTACTCTGAAAGGCTTTTATAAGCACCCCTACACTTATTCTGGCTTAAGCCAAAAAATAGTACTTAAATAAAATGTGAAAAGTATGCTTGTTTTTAGTGGTAAACAAGCATCTAGCTTATCCACCATAATCAAATGCAATCTGAAGTCCTTTGTCTCAGTCAAAAGAAAACAATTCCAGAAACAACTGCTAAATAAACTGAACTACTGAGCCATCTGTGCTTCAGTTGTTGTATCAGCATTTTTAGAGACAAACAAACCTGGCACACAAGTTGTTCTGTAGAACAGTAATGAACCTATTGTTTCCTAGCTACTGCTTCTAGAAACTTGTGCTACAATCCCAGCTTCAGAGATGTGTCAAATATGTGCATTATTGAATGACTGTATACCTTAATTTGACATAAACTAATGTTCACTCTAAAGAGATATGTTAAGTACTGTATCTGTTGAACACAGCACACAGTGTCGATTTTCACAGGTAACACTGAGCTGCCTAAAAGGGTTTTCCTTCCAGAAGTGATTGGCCAGACTCCATGTTTTAACACTGCTGCATTTTGATTTGGTTTGGATGATACTCACTTTAAGGGTATACAAAGCAGAGAATATTCCAGCCCACATGGGTGCCAGATACACTGCTAAACAGCAGACATCAACCACACTTAAACCAGAAATCAGATGAGGTCTTCAGTAATTCAGTACTATACCATCAGCAGACTGACAATGGATGACACTGTCAAAACAGAATAATCTACAAAACACCTGTCCATGTAGTTTCACACAAACTCAAGCTTAATATGTCAGATCATCTAGCCATGGAATGCTGAAAGCAAGTTTGGACAGATAAAAATACACTGTACCATGCTTCACTTCCTTGGTGCCACTAAGTTTGTATTAGAGTAAGATATTAAGTTCAAGAATAAAGCAATCCAAAGGTTTAGTAATAGGATTCAGGCTATTTCCATCATTACATCATTGCTCCAAAAGTTAACCAGCAGAGGAAAGAATAAAAGCTATTACCATCCAATCTGCACTTAGTTGCTAGCTCTGAATTAAAGCATTTTCCTTTACTGTAAGAACCCCAACATCAACATCTGTATTAAAACCCTCAGTACATGTTGTCTAAAGAATGCACAGGAAGTGTCCGTTTTCCTTCTAGGAGAACAGTAGGCACCAGCTATTGGGTTTCAGTTTCAGTAGATGCTAGCTTGATATTTTGACTTCTATGTGTGACCTAAAAACTAACAATAATGAAAAAAAACCCCACACAATAATAAATACGAGTTCCCGAAGTTAAGGTAGTGCTCCATCACGAAGATATGAGAGGATAAACAGGAAGATGAGTATATCTTCCAAAAATTACTGCTATAGTTTAAAAAAATACTGAATTTAAATATTATAATTGGGGCTTAGCATCATAAGCACAACTTACTTCTCTAGAATCTGAACAAAGGATATGTCCAAGGCAAGATCAACTGTTCCGTCAAACCCAAAGCAATGAAGCTTAGCTTCTAAATAAGTTTTCATGTGAGATTAACAGGCATTCTTTTCCTGTGCACATTGAGTTTACATCATCTTCACACAGCAATGCATAAAAAGACATGAAATATCAAAAGCAGTATTAATGAATTCTAGAAGTTTTGTGCCTTAACACAGATTTTTGTTGACATGCTGAAGCAGTTGATAATTGGAATCATGAAGAAACAAAACATGGAAGTAAAAGACTTGAGCAGAAAAGCTATTTTTAAATCCATAAAATAAATGCTGCTTTCTAAGCAGTATATACTTAAAAAACCACATGCATTAACATGCACAGAATGGCCCTGTAAACCAATTGTATACACTTGGAGTATTCAGCTTCACTGTAATACTTCCATTAAAACTTACCAATATTGAAATTGCACTCTTATGATTTAAATAATCCATCTACAAAAGCTAAGCTATTTTCTCCAGATTTCACCAGGAATTACTGTTGAAAATGCTTTAGTAAATACAGTCTACTAGCCTGTCACAAGAATGGAACTAAAGACTGTATTTCATGTTATACTCTAATTAAAGGAACCATACTTTGCAATGAAATGTATTTACTGTTGAGTTACTATCTCCAAGATAAATTTAAGTAACAGATAATTAATGCTTTATTACAGGCCAAATTCAAGTTTTTTAAACCATACTAAATATCCATCCCTTTAGCCAAGAAGAGTTAATACTATTATTGAAGTTATTGAGAAGTCTGCAATCCAAGAAATAAAGATTCTCTCAAATGCCTCACTTGAATACAAAGGATGCTGCAAATTTTTTTATACAGGGCAAACATAGAAATGCAGATCTCGCCCCACATGAACTCTCCTGACCCATCATTTTTATACAAGGACTTGAAACCTCCTCCTCCCAATTGCATTACCTGAATCAAGTACTGGAACTGGTTTTGAGCAAACACAGAAATCCTTTTTAAACGTTTATTGCCTATGGTATTTGCATTAATAGCATCATTAACAAATCAGCTTAGAAGAGATGTTGATGATAACTGTTCTATGGACAGCTTTATCTTTTGTCTCAAATGGCCTTCCAGCTCATCTTTCCTCCTTGAAGCTAATAACTAATTTATAAGCCACAAGCGTATTAAAAAGCAAGTTCATAAATTACTGGAGTTTGGGGAAAGAAAGTATCAGTCATTCAACAATAATTATCAAGACTTGATCTTAGCTCGTAAACTTTGAACACACAATTCTGTTTTATAAACTGACTCCTTAATTAGATACAATTTAGAATATTCTTTGAACTTTGGCTGGAAGTATGACAGGCAAATCTCCAGAATACCTTTCTAGTGATGTTTTGGTCTGTTCAGCTTATTAGCCACTGCATGCAGTTACTCTATTTGATTTTCAAAGTGTAGCTGAAGGCTAAGTAAAATGATTTCACCGTTTCCCTCTTGGCCTGTACCCCGTGAGGAAGGCAGCAATGTACATACGCAAAGACAAAAATCTAGACTCTAATTCTTGTTGCAGCAAGAAAGTTACAAAAATTCTTTCTTTGGAGAAATGTAATAACCCTTGGCATATTACATATCTGTACTGAACTACAGAATTACACTGCATACAAAAGACTAATAAAGACTGTAAAAACAGGCGTTTTGGTGCTTTTTAGCACTTTGCAAGTCCCCCAAGCTACTTCAGAAGCCATATTCATGTGCATATACATTATGTGTTTATAAAACCATATTTCTCCTTCTCTTCCTACTCTCCCTCATCAGGATTTCAACTGCTTTCAGGATAACATCAAGTTATTTGCTGTCCTTTTTTTTTTTTATTAAAAAAAACCCACAACCAAAACCACAAGCCATGCACAAGTGCATTACAGTCAAACAGAACTAAGACAAGAACTGTAGCTTGTTGAATGGGACTTATTAATACCGATTGCCTTCTAAGTCAGAGAGCTACAGATCTTCACTGTGTGAGAGTGTAACACAGACACTAGTCCCTTAAACATTTAAAGGAAACTATTGTTTCCCTCCCCTCTCTGGCATGTGATTCCAGAATTTGCCATTGGTGGTTGCAATCAACATAGGGTTTAGCATCTATCTGCAGTAAAAAGAGCCAATAGCATATCCAGCATCCAATAAAGATTTCAAACTTTGAGTTGTGCTCATTTGTACCTACTCCTCCTCATAATGAGCTAAAGCAGAAAAACATCTAATTGTTCAAAACTGCTGAAACTGCAAGTTGTAAGAAAAACAATTGTTGTATAACCAACTGGTCAGTTATTGGCACTTATTAATTCCAGCTAATGCTTTTGTCCTAGTAATAGGAAATCTGTCTACACGAATGACAACCGCCTCTTTCTACATAACTGTATTGGCTGGTAAATACAACATTCAAGGTGGAGCTTTTGCTAGGGAGGGAAGAAAAATTAAGAATAACTTAATACAAACTTTCAACTTCCTAAGTGTACAAATTAGGTACAAAGAAGTAATTTTGTTCACACTTTGGATGCATATTCAGAAGTTCAAACAAGCATAAACATAAAGCCATAAAAAACCTGCTAAGAACACTTGGCTGGGTATGCACATAAAAAACCAAATATGTGATTTAAGCAATACAATTATATATATCTGATGGCTTTCTGTATCCTTCCTAAATTTTCTCTTCCAAGCTTTCATCTACACCCTTACAGTGCTTTTCAGTCTCATAAAAATTCTTGGACTTGAGAATCCTGTGTTTGAGTCCACTGTGTTCTGCTTAAACTTGGGTAGAATATTTGACCTTCAAGTCCTGATATCTTAACAGATAAGCATATGTTCCTTCAGAGTAAGCATACAGAAATTGTTTGGCCTATTGTGAACTGTCCAGGGGATTCCTTATTTACACACTTTGATACTGCTGCAAGATCCATTCATTCACTATTTTTACTTACGTGGCCTGCATGACTCACCAATTCCACAGTACCCAAGTCAACATTCAATGCATAACCTTCACAACACAACTTTCCACATATTATTCCAAATGGAGACAGAATACAAACCACTGCAGAACTGTTCTCTTGGACTTTTAGAAAGCTTAGCTCATCTTCCATATGCCCTTCTGTTGAAATCAAAACTAACTAACTAAATTGGAAGGCAAGAGCTAGGCTTGAAAAACAAGGATTTAGTAAAGATAAAAGTGATACAAGAGGGAAAACTGAGGTTAGAATAAGAAAGGGCAAGAAGAAAAGGAGCAGTACTATAAGTAAATATTTTCCACACACCACTGAATTCTCTGCTTGTTATTCATAACCTATTCCTAACTTTGTAGTGTCATACTTAGTAATGCATATGCTAATGACCACAAACTCGGACAAAACAGGATATGTTCACATAGGTAAAATTTGCTTTCAGTTTAGGGAATGGAATACAGTAATAAAACTTTCAGTAACAAAAATTTAAATTCAATGTCTTATTAAAATCTGATTTTGATCACTCTCTCTACTTTTTGCAGCAAACACCAATTAGCCCAAACAGAAACAAATAAGGAAGTACTTGAGTTTTTATTTAAGCACACAAAAGTCAAACACAAGTCAAATACTTGGGCAATCTCTTAAATCCACCGAGTTTCAGAGCACAGAAGCCAAATGAATGAACAAAATGATCATAGGCCCGACATCAACATCTCAGTAAGATACCACCACATTTAGCAATTCCAGATTTGTGATCAGTCTTATAATGAACTCCATTTACATTTCAGATGAAAATGGCTTCTGAATCAGTTATATCTCTACCTTCACAAAAAGGACAGATTTGAGAATTCTGGGATGTTCATTCAGTCACCAAGTCATACATTCCACCACAATGACAGGTTTACAGGTGAGTTTGTTACTCCATGCTGTTCCTATAAACTACTTAAAGAACTGATGCACAAGCTATTAATATTTGTGAGCAATTCATTGCCACATGTCCTCAGGCTCTTTTGGATCACACTGGGAAAATTAATTAGCCATCCTGAAAAGGTGTTTTTCATCAAGTTAATATGTCTTCTTGTACCCCCCACTAAAAAGTAGCTGCCATGCTGTGTTCTTCTGAAAGTTCTTCTAGTATATTCATGGCATTTTAGTTAAGAGTAACTCTAACACAAATATGGAACCTGCTAACAGCAGGTTACAGTAGCAACTGTCTTGTTTCATAAAAGAAAGGTTTAGGTCATCATGTTCAAATTTGCAAAATCTAAATTGAACACCAAGTTTAAGTAGAACTAAGCAGTAAAACAAAACTGTATCTTTAGCAATCACAGTCCAGCACACTCAACAGTAATCAAAAGGAAAATAACAGAAGGCCTAGAATGCTCCAGATAAAGAAAAACCCACATACTACAAGTGTTGGCATAACACTGAGGAGTTACAATACGGAGATATCCAAGAGGCCCCACAGGGGATAAACTCAGTCCAGCAGCTCCCAGGTCAGTGCAAGCCCTCATACGCTTCTGGAAAAACTACTGAGGTATACTCACACTGCACTGTGATCCAGCCAGGCTTTCAGGCTCCCTGTCACTTAAGAGCAAGAAAACTGCTTCCAAACCAGAGGCAATCCAGATATCAATGTACTCATAATAATGAAGTGCACTTCAGCATTCAACATAGTGAGACAAGGTGAATTTCAATGTATCCATGGTATGGTTAATCTGTAACTCAAATAATCCACCCATATATAATGACCATTTAAGTATTCATTTTCATTTATGTTGTTCCTGAAGGAACAGAAGTCATTTCAATAGACACTCAAAAGAATAGAGGTTACCCCTCAAAAGGTAAAAGCTATTTATTTCTCCATTGTAATCATTCTTCTTGCAGACATATTTAAGTCTCATCTCTTTTTCGCAACACTTAGACCTTAACTATACCCTGACAGCTACCTCTATTTCAGAAAGAAATTTCTAAACAATGTTTTTGTTTTAGTCACTCCAGTTAGTTTTGCAGTAGTCAAGTTCTCCGCATTTCTCGAGACTTGTATTCAAACATCATTATATCCCAAGGAACCGCAAGACTGTTTGAAGTACCAAAATTTTGTGAAGGATACACAGGTAGACGCTGTTTTCTAGCTGAGTTATTGAAGGTCCTCTAGGGATTTGGTTTTGTTTGTTTTGGTGGTTTGTTTTGTTATTTAAAAAACAAGACTCCACAACAGAAATGCCTCCTAGGCAAGCACAGCATATACATACTTTCTAAAAACATTCATTTCACAGCCTACCATCACTTCAGCCTCCCAGTCCTCTCAGCAATAAAAATCCAGTGCTTCCAGTTTTGTTGACTGTCCTACCTTCTTATAGTATTAGGTTAGTTGATTTACCAAACATAACTATAAGCAGTGGTAATTTTAGGAAGCAACCATGCAGGGGATTACAGCAGCTCATGAAGTAAGGAATTCTCAGTTAAGCTATGGGAGATGAAATTACTTAAGAACAAACATTTATTGAAAATTCTTTCTTACAAATCTAAGTTTATCTTGCCAAAAACTTTGTGCCTGGTGACTGAACAGGAATTATACTTAGCCTGAGAAATCCACTGCTGATTAGAAACATTGCATGTACATGTTGATAGAGAAGTCTTTTTAAGTAATTGTACAGCTTATCAGAAGGATAAAGAAAAGGAAAAAGTGCAAACACCATTCACATCAAGAAGTTCTGCAGGCTTAATATACCCTGCTCTTAGTCTAACTAGTACTTTTTAACCCCGTTCCCTCCCTTGAGGGAACCAAATTTCTCTAATCTGCGTGGGTCCTCCTCACCCATTTAATTGCTTGATTCATCTGTTCCCATAAAAGCTTCTGCTTTCTTGGGGAATTTAAAAAATTTGAGTGGATGTACGTGGGAAGAGTGCAGAATTCCTTCAATCCCTTCAACTCCTGCAAAGACACCTCTGAAGCCAACATATGCCGGCTATATTCAGAAGTAAGACATCAAAGAAAGCAAACAGTAAAAACTACTTTTTAATTTAGTCATCATAAAAATAGATTACACCATACTTAACCACTAGCATAACACACTAACTACAGTACTTTAGTAGAAATTAACATTTACCATAAAGAAGTTGACACAATTACAAGTCAAGAAATGTACAGACTAATAAAATGTTTCTTACAAAAAAAGAAATACGTCCTGTAGGACTATTAAAACTATACAAATAACCTTTCACATTTTTATCAAGTAGAAGCCAACAATGTCTTCCAAATGCACAAACTGGCAACACTAAGATCTCTTTTGCTAAGCCACAAAGCAGTATCATTTGGTATTTGTCTGTTTCATTGCCACCCCTCAGAACTACTGTTTCTGTGAAAGATTCTTTCTGAAGAAAGTATCTTTAGGAGAATGCAAGATCTCTTTACATAGAAATACATAAAATGGAAATGGAGACTCTTCCTCCTGCCTCTGTATCCTTTCTTTGTCCAAGAACTGTTGAAGTGACAGAAACTTCCACTACTTAAAGAGAATAAACTATGTTATTGAAAAGGAAGGTTTTTACATTATACCTTAAGTTTCACCTGCTGTCTGAATCAAAGTCTGAGAGCCATTAAGCCATCTTCCTCTTGGTACCTACTAACCAAATCTGAGATGACAAAACGAGATAATGACTCCAAAGACAGAACCTCCACAGCTTATTACACACAAGTGAAGAAAAGCCATGGATGATTACCGGAGTTCAACTCTTACAGCCTCACTGATGCAATCCATTTATACTATTAAAGTGCCCAGGGTCATCTAGTTAGCATTTCAAGCCCTGCCATTCAGATATGAAACAAAATCACAGGTCAAATGCTTTATGTTGTGATTGGCAGCAAAACTGCAAGATTATCGTTAAAGGCTGTATTGTTTCCAATCAACTAACAATGAAACAAGACTAGAAGAAGAAACAAAACAAATGAGAAGTTGGAAATCAAAAGGTTCAGGAAGACAGACAAGAAAGAATTTTATGAAGATGCAGACTGCAAGACGTATGACTACCTCACACGCTACAGGGAGAGGAAATTTCTACTACTGCAAAGTTTATGTAAGTAAAATTCCTGAACATTAAATCATACTTAGAACAGGAAAGCAGCAGGGAGCAGAAGCCATATAACTGATAAGGAACACAGTCAAAAGAGAACATGCAGCACAGAACAGATACTTTTCTGAGAACTGTAACTATCAAAGCATGACTTGCCCTCGCATATTTCATTAATTTAGGTAACAAAAATGTGAAGTTCCAGCTGAGGTTTCTCCTACAGTCAGAGGATTTATAGGGTTCTCTTGCCCCTCCTCAATGCACATTTCCTGTTGTGCAGTAAAACATAAGCTCCTTCTTGTACTCTTTTCTTCCCTCAAGGTACCTCCCTCTACTCCATTTAGTTTCATAAATGTACCTCCCTCTAGTTAATTTAGTTTCATAAACTCCCCAGTATCTATCTGTACCCCTGTAAAACTTATCAAAAGTAGCCAAAAAAATAGCAAAAAATTAGGAAGGAAGGGGGTCAGTCAAAACTTGCTCATATAAGCTTCGTTTCCACAGGAAACCAGGCTAAAAATTTAATAGCCCACAATATGTCAGGAAAACATAATGAACTGAAAAGAAAACATTAGACTTCTTGCGCTACTGGCAAGTAGGATGCTTAACAGCTGATGGCAGAAAGCAATTTGCAAGAGGGGCAAAAGAATGAACAAGATTAGGTCACAAATAAGCAGAAAATTCCCATAGTTTATTCACCTTCTACAGTGAAACAGAAACAGTTCTAAAATGCTCAAGGATTGTAGGCTTCTTTTACTGTAATCATCTAACCACAGACAGTATCTGTCTTTCAAGGATTTCTACCTCATTAGTGGAGTTAGGTGATGCCCTTCAGCCTCTTTGCTATAGCATCATCCAGGCTGGCTCACACCTCTTTCAGTAGCAGATGGAACTAAGTATTTGACTTTGTGCTGAAGTGGATGAAGAGTGATCACATAAATCCATTTGCTACATGAGTTGCAGTGCCACTCAGGAAGAGTGGGAATATTAAAAAAGCTTTGCAATTAGTACTGCAGTGATCTTGTAGATATAAACTGCCTCAAGATGGTTACTGCCAAAGTTTCTGCCGCAGCAATAGATACACAAGGATCCATGTGCAGCGAGTTCTCTAGATATATATGGAATTCCTGTAAAAGCTGTAGCAAGAATCCAAATCTGCTGCTGAAACACTCTGGAGGCCCCCAAAGCTGAGAAGAAATAAGACACATCAATGTAATATCCAACTTTATTACACAGACATAGGTACACAACCCAACAAACAGCTGGAGTGGGATGATTGTATTACTCCCAGTTATTACCTCTGGCACTTTGCAGACAGGGCAGAGCATGTGAGTGCACAGCCACTTTGATGCAAAGTCCAGTAGCTTAGCTGAAACTGTCAGAGAAGACTATTCAAGCTAAGCCGTTGGACTTTGTACTAAAGCAGCTGGAAGTACTTGCACACATTTCTTTTTGCCAAGAGCACTACAAGTTTGGGTAACTTTCAACCAAAGTTGACAACTGGAGTAGGAAGAACTTAAGTCATCACAGCAAGATATGTCAACATGTGTCAAGCTCCCAAAGACAACGATTAACTTGTTCGGAGATCTAAGTAATTACAGCTAAATTACACGTAAACCTCTGCTCTGACGCAACAGTTTCTAGACAATATTCCCGCACACTAAGGATTCACCGAAGCAGAATCTTGCCCTCGTGTATACGCACTTTTCCCACAAACCTCACTGATAACTGAAGGCAAACGCGGACAGAATCCAGCCTCCAAATACTACAATGTACCTGCAGGCTTCTCACCCACTACACAGGTGCCTACTGTTCCTGTAGCACTCACCCTAACTAGATATCAAAACACTTCACAGAAGGTTAATGAATTAAGCCTCAACACACCCGGCAGCTTAGCATCACCCTGTTAAGGATGAGCCCTGCGGCACGGAGAGGAAGGGTAACCAAACCGAGGCCACACAGCAGCATGTACACCCAAGATCGGCGAGGCAGAGCTAGGCTATCGGCCGTCGAGGCAGAAAGTTCCACGTCCTGACACCCGGTAACTTCACCGGCATGCAGGAGGCTGGGCCGGGGGGCAGGAGGGGCGCAGGCCGGCGGGTGAGGAAGGAGGAAGCCCCGGAGGCGAGCGGGCCGCGAGGAGGGGGAGGGGAAGCGCGCCCTACCGCCGGGACCCTCACCGCCGCCGAAAGCCCACGGTCCGCCCCCAGGCCCGGCCCCATCCGGCCGACCCCCGAACGGAGGGGGCCCGCTGCGCGCCGTCCCCCGCCCCCCCTCAGCGCCGCCTCGCCCACCCCAGGCCCTCGCCGCCGCCTCCTACCTTGGCCACATAGTCCTTCACCTCATCCAGGTCTCCGTTTTTGAGGGCCCACATGAATTCCTTGTCGGACATCGCGGCCGCCGAGCAGGGACGCGGGCGGGCGAGGCGGCGAGGGGCCGGCAGCACCTCCACGGAGCGAGGGCGGCGGCGCGGAGGGCAGGAGCCCCTCCCCCGGCTGGCGGCCGCGCGCTCTC
>NW_010972642.1:8933942-9232517 GCF_000737465.1 Haliaeetus leucocephalus
CGCGGCCGGGGCGGGGCGGCGCGGAGCGAGGCCGGGCACGCGGGCAGCGGGAAGCACCGGAGAACCCGCCTGACTGAAGGGAAAAGCGGTTTACTTGCGCGCGGCGCTTCCGCTTCCGGTTTCCATTCCGCTCCCCTCCCCCGCGGTCCCCTACCCACCCCACCGAGACACCCACGCGGGAAAGGGAGGGGAGGCGCCGGGCGCATGCGCCGCCCGCAGACCGCCACTTTGCGCATGCGCCCACCGTAAGCGTCCCCGTGTTCCCGCAGCTACCGCGGGGCGGGGGAGGGGGGCTGACGGCGCATGCGCTCTAAGCTCCCGCGGCCTCGCCCCGCCGGCGGCCCCGCCCCCGGTTGCCCGGGGGTTGCCATGGCACCGCGGCCTGCGCCGGGCCCGGCCGACCGTCTCGCCAGCTCGCCGGCGGGGCCGCTGAGCCCGCCGCGGGCTGGGAGGTGAGCCCTGTGAAACTCAGCCTTACGCTTACCTCACCCGGTGCCCGGGACCCTGCGGAGGATGTGCGTGGGGCGTTGCGTCTCTGCCCGGGAGGCTGCGGCAGGCCGCGCTGGGCTGCCGGCGGGGGGGGGGGGGGCCGGGCGCCGGGCCCCGCCCCCCAAACCGGCTGAGGGAACTAAGTGTTTAAGGATCTGTTCCCGCTGAGGGAACTAAGTGTCTAGGTAGCTGTTCTGCAAAACCCGAGGCACCGAACAGGCTGTGCATAATTATCATAATGCTTCCAAAACATGAGTGGGGAGACATAAAAGGAAGTATGTGGTAATTAATTAATATGTTGGCCCTCGGTGGTTGCATCTGTTTTTCGAAACCGCATGTTTTGCGTATGGAACATGCAGCCTGTTGTGTGACTCATGCTTGTGTTGACTGCGAGCAGGCAGCCGCTCTTCCTAAGCCCCTCTGGCAAGCATCATCCTGAACACCCCTGGAGCTAGAGCTGCTCTGCTGTGGCCGTACCCAGTCTGGCACCAGTATGAAAATGTGCAGATAGTGGTTAAGGGCAGCAATGCTCTTATTACTGAGAAGGAGGGGGCACTCCACCATACAGCCAAAGAAAATTTGTAAGGGGGGAGGGGGGGTGGCGGTGGTGCCATACAGCTCGTGATTTTTCAGTGTTTTCTTTGTATTTCTGAACCACAGAAATGTTAAATATGTAGGGCTTTGCAGATTTTTGTCGGGGATTAGATGGTATTTAATTGAAATAGCTAGAATGTTACTTGCAAGGAAATAAAAATCTATAACCTTTCAAGCTGGATTAATTGCTCATTTCACTTAAAAACTGAGAAGTTTTGAAACACGTGATTTTGTCCTTGTTCCTTTTCCTAATGTCATTAAAGAAAAAGAAAAAAAAAAAAAGCTATGAAAGACAAACTGTCCAGTGTCTTTGCATTGTTTTGTAAATGCTCCCAGTACATGCATAAATATGAATTTTCAGGGCTTAATTTTCAGTCTGCAGAAATGAAAAGTCAGTTTGGATTTTTTTAATAAGCTAAGCCAAATTTCTTCCTTTTTTAGGGAGACTAAATAATCCTGAGTTAATAAGTCTGGTGAAAACATATTTCACATTCTGGATACTTACTTAGGTATTTGAATATGCATCAAGGACCCAAGTTGTGACCATATTTTTTAAAATGTTGCTGGACACTTCTGTTACCATATTTGTAGTCACTAGCCTGTGAATCCAATCTTTCGATTTTATCAACAGTTTGCCTGTGTTATCCTTACTCCTGTCTCATCACTGAAGCAGAAAAACTTTCACACTTCCTTCTTTCTCTACAAGTTCTGTTACCTAAAGTACATGGTTTAGTGGGACATTTCTCCCCTTCTACCTGATACATGCCTTTTCTAGAGGTACATTCGTTGGTTAGCTTCAGGCCCAAATTCTAAATGGCTTTTGTCTGCTTAGTAACTAATACTGGATCTCTCAGGCATGCACCCAGAAATAAAAACCCATACCTGATACCATTTTCTAACTTTGGGATGCTATCATATATGCCTTAAAAGGTGCATGCACTGCCTTAGCCCTCTTTCTTTTCCTTTTACTTTTCTCGAGCTTAGTTCCAACTCCTAGAAGTCTGTTTACATGTGAGAACTTTGGTTCTTAGACATATTAATCAGAAAAAAAATGCAAAAGAAATGCAGTGAATAAACTTTTAAGCAAAGGAATTTCTTAAACAGAATTTTTTCTCTTGAAAGCACTATAAAGTTACAGGTATTTGAAAAGAAATGCAGTACTAAACATACAAAGACTGTGAGACCTGGGCTTGATTATAATCATTAAACTAGGAACTGCTTTTACATATCTCTGCTTAACTTGTCTGTCTTGTAAGCAGAGTAGAATCACTTTCCATTTGTGGAAAGGATTTCCTCTTTGTACTGTCTTTAACTGTAGTAGCCAAAACTCTAGGCTGGTTGCAATTTCACTGTTTGGAGTATTAGTTCATCATTGAGAGGGAGTCCTAATTGTTAGCCATAGAGTTTACGCTGGCTTCTCGGATATAAGCCTTCACCTGGTGATGTTCCCCACTTCAAAATAGAATTTTAGTCTCAACAGCAGTAGATTCAACACAACATGCAAGTCATGCTCCAGAAGAGTTACAGTATAAAGAAGACCCCTAAAAGAAATGCCATTTGTATTTTGATAGAGATATAAGCCAAATGTATTACAAGCAAGAATGGACATTATCCCAATCAGCATAGCATATCTTTGTATGTTCTCTATGAATCTGTGCTTCATTTTCTGATTATAAACTGGTTATTTCTATTCTGCATCCTCCAGAAAATTTGAGAAGAAGCACAAGGTGCATTGCCCCATGTCGTTTGAATGGCTGGAGGAGACAGTGAGTGATAATGAGCTAAGGTCTAGGAAGACTGCTAGATCAACACACTGTGCCTTCTCTAGCCCAGTTATTCCTGTTGAGATAAAATTCATCTATCTGCTTACTGGGTAAGCCCTGTTTTGAAGGCCTGCATAACTGCTAAAGTGTCCCATCGACTCATCCTGGTCTGCTGACTAGAGCTTCACTTCCGTAAGTGAATCTTGTGGAATATAAACATCATTATTTTTTGCATGTATATTCGTATATTTGCCCATATACTTTTGCATATAAATGTAGTTTTGCATTATCTGTTTCAACAAAGAAATTATAATTCATTGTTGTATTCAGTTTACAATGTTACTATTATATAATGCATATGCTTGTATAAATCATAAATGCAGTACACAAATAGTCTAGAATACAAGACATGAATGAATATAGCTATCCGAATTAAAAAAAAAAGAGCAACATAAAAACCCAGGAAGGAGACTTGAATACATACTGGTACGTTTGCAGGTTTTATTTAAAAACGCATGCTTGATCTCATACTTACTATATTCCCTTTGCGTAATCCCAAATAACTCTTGCACAACAGCTGTTAGTTCAGCAACAATAGCCAAGCAGCAATATAAAATATCATCATATAGAATGCATTCTATTGAGAAAATAAAAAAGTTAGCAGCAGACTAGATAAAGTTATGGAACTGACACAAGAGATCTAGGAACAACAGGTGAAAATTGGCCAATTGATTGGCTTTCTCTTTATTAGTTGGTCATATTTATACTATTTGATGTAGTTTGTCTGCCGTGGAGGTTACCAGAGAAGAAGCACTGCTATTTTCCCCTTCCTTTTTGAATCCAGCAACAGTTTTACTTCATCTTAGCCAAACAAGTTGTGGGTTTTGGCCCATGCTTCTCAAACCTTATTGTACGGGATATGACAGGCAAGTATCTCCTGTCTCCCGGAGTTCTTTCTTTAGCTGTGTGAATCTTTGGTGAAATAGTTTCGCATGTGCTTGTGCTGAGATGACTGCAAATAAATTTCTTCCTAACCTTTAGAAAATCTGTGCAAATATTTGAAAAGCAAATATATATATATATAGGGCCAGGTTTTGCTTTGCCTGTCTGTGATACGAAGTGTCTGAAGGAAGGGGGAGTGGAAAGGAAAGGGAAATAAGGGTTATTTTTGACCTCCTGAGGTCAAGCAAAACTTGCAGACAGGGAAACCCAGCAATTGTTGAATGTATTCATTGTGGTACTTGAAATAACAAGGGAAGCAGACAAAGTCAGACATATAGCTCCAGTTCTTTGGAACCTGTTCATGAATCCCAGTGAGGCTGGACCTTGAAAAGTAATGCAGTAACTTGGGTGCCAGCCTTTGGTAGCGAGGAAGGGCGTCATTCTATGGAAATACATCTTCCCATGGAGTGGAACTGCCTTTTCCTTGTACACTATTTAGTAAACATGATGGAGCAGTCAGTTTAGCAATTGCTAAACAAGGGGCTGGCTCTGAAAACTGCAGCAAGGAGTGTATCAGTGTTGGCAAATACTCTCAGCAAGATCAGAAGGTAAATAATGGTTTGGAGGTTTGACCCATAAATAACCAGGCTGGACTTATTTATTAACACAGAGTACAAATCTCCTTTCGGCTGTAGGCTTTCTTTCTTTCAGCATCATTTGTAGATGCCAGTAGGTTTTTATAGGTTTCTTTATTTCACGTTTAAGTGCTCTGTCTTCTCTTCTTTTATTTCCAAGAATACAGATATAAGTCATTATTACTGTCTCCATGACTAAAACAAACTAAAATCTTTGTGCCTTCACGCAAGAGAAGATACCTTTTTTCTATAACCTTATTTCTCTTTTCAGGAGCAGTTCACAGGAAATGGAAGTTTAAGAAATTATCTCTTGATAATCTCAGTTAATTCTCTAAAATTAAAATCATAAAATCATAGAAAAGCAGAATAATTTAGGTTGGAAGGAACCTCTGGAGGTCATCTGATCTATTCCCTGCTCAAAGTGGGGCTAACTTAGATGAGGTTGCTCAGGGCCTTTTCTGGCGAAGTTCTGAATATCTCAAAGTATGATGAAGCCACAACTTTTCCTGGCAACATGTTCCGATGTTTGACTGCTTTCACAAAACAAACGAACAAAAAATCCTTATATCTAATAAAAATTTCCCTGATGTAAGCTTATATTTGTTACCTCTTATCCTATACCTACCTCTTCAAGAAGAGTTTGGCTCTGTCTTCTCTCTATATTCTCATGAGGTAGTTGAAGACAGCAGTAAGGTCCCTCTCCCCCCACCTTAACCTTGTCATCTCAGGGCTGAACAAGCCAATTTCTTTCAGCTTTTTGTCATATGTTGTTTGCTTAAGTCAGCTTATCATCTTGGTCATCTTCTAACAGACGGACTCCAGTATGTCAATGTCTTTTTTACTCTGGGGAACCCGAAACTGGAAGCAGTACTTCATCTGCAGCCTCACAAGTGATGACTAGAAAGGATCAATCACTGATTACTGATTATTCCTTTGAAGGCTGAAATTGCCTTCAAGCGAATTGTTGCAATGAAGGGTTAAACACTGGAGAGTTCATGCTGGTGTGAGTGACAACGCAGTCTCTGTTCCAAAGCAAGGGACTGTTCAGTATAGCTGAGCATCACAATCAGGAGAACTTAGCCCAAAGCTTTGCTGATGGTGCAAGAGTCTGAATAGGTTGCAGTTTGCTTTTTCACAACAGTATGGGCTTTGCCGTGCTGACAAAGGTGAAATCTTTTGCTAGTAAGCAAATGAGAGCTGGGTGCATTAGAGTCTGATACTAACAAAGAGGAAACACAAGCAACATCATTTTTCTCACAGTACTCCTTGTTAGAGCAATAAACAGCTGACTACTAAAAGTGATACCAATGTGATTTTCTAGTTAAATGAAAATAAATGATTACTGAACTTGCTTAGCTGCATGGGGATAATTCTAAATTATAATACTGTAGGTGAAATTCAAGGACTTTAGAAAAAGTTAGAAAACCGAAATGGCCCGGCTTTATAGGGAAGAATTGCAGATAGCGGAATTCTGCCTTTTGTAGAAATGACAGCCATTGAGAAAAAAATGACATCTATTCATGCATTTTTACCCTAATTCAGAGAGGGTGTCTGTGTGAAAGTTACAGTTTGGAAAGTGAGTGTAAATTGGTGTAACTGACACGTTGGGTGAATGAAAGTCTGGGGAGGTTGCATAATACCAGAAGTAGAAAAAAACAAACAAAAACTGTTTAAAAGTTTCAAGATAAGCCAGAATAAAGTATTTTATACTTAAACTTTTCTTTGTTGCCATTTGCATTCCTATCCAGATCAGTGCCTTGAGATAACAGACAGTTGTATGCAATCTTCCAGGTTTTTATTTAGAGAATAGTCATAGGTCTGCGTTTAGTAGGAAACAGCTCTGCCTGAAAAACCTACAAAGATGCTGCTGAACCCTTCTGAGTTTCTTCACAGCAGAGAAAGCTACCTCTGGAGCCTTTGCTTGTTAGATCTGCAATTTTCCACTCATGGACTGTGTACTTCAGCATGCGTTAGGGTTTCCTTACCCTTACTAAGCTGAGAATTTCCTGAGACCCCCTTTTTTCATGGTAGCAATATTTTGCAACCGGGAGAGACATTGACTGCTGGCTTCCAAATCTTGTTCATTTTGGAACAGTCTTATCATTTTTTTAGTGCTTTAAGCACTGTCTGAAACCCTCCACTTTCAACACAAATCAGAAAATGAACCACTTTAGTTCAGCATCCCAAGTTACAAAATGAAACTTAAACATGAGCATTTATGTCACACACATAAAAAAAGCTGAAATATGCTGTATTTCTGCTCTTTGGATGTTTTATGGAACAGTATTTATGGATCTAGCTGTAAGCAGTAGAAGCACATGCAACTGCCTGAGTACTGTACACAGATTTTACAGCGTATTTTACTGTGTGTTTACAGAAAGCTATCATTGTTCTAGGAAGTACCTAGGTTGCGATTATGAAGTGTGGAATAAATCTTCTTCAATCAAACCCACAGTTTTCAAGTTTAGAATGTTCAAATTAATCATATAAATTATATATAGGGAATTTTGTATTTGAACATTTGAAGACACTGATGAAACATGTATGTTAATATTCCATTCAGTACCATAATAAAATTGGGACCACTGGTTCCGCCCTGAGATGTACCATTTCAGACCAGTATGGTCCTGGCTTTATGTAGGTTGTTCACAGATACTCTGGTTGTTCTGTGAGCATCAGAGGATAAACAAAAGACCTTCAATATAATATAGCAAAACTCATTCAGTTATGTATGTTTGTGCTGATTTAAATACTCTAATACTTTGAGGAAAATTTTATATATTCTGATGTGTTTGATAAAGCGAGTCTCTGCTTATAAATGTAAGGGCAAGGACAATAACTTCCTTATTTTCTTGGGTTTTGCATTGTTCACTAGTGATGTTTAACAAACAACAAGCAATAACAGTAACAGTTACAGTGCCACAGGGAGACACTGTTGTCCAAACCATCATTTCCTATGCCTTCATTTTCTCATCCACAATCCAATACTTTTCTACAATTGTGAAGACTCTTGAGAATCTCAGATGAAGGATGCTATATCAGTGAAAAAGTATTGTAAATATATGGTTGATGGGGTTGTTCCTGACAATCATACGCCAAGATGCAGGATAGATAAGTGTAAGGAATCAGTTATGATTGTTACGACTCATCTCTGGAGAAGAATTAAAAAAAAAAAAGAGTTAGGATGCTTTGTTGAAAAGTAGATTTCTTCACAAAAATGGAACATATCCTGCTTTTGCAGGCTGTTTTTGTCAAAAAAATAAGTGTTTGGAAATAGATGTAAGAAAGGCCTTAGCTGCACTACAGATACTTGTTGCTGATACAGCACTGAAAAAGTTTGGGTTTCTACATTAACAAGAATGTTCTTCTTTCACAACAATTTTCCATATTCTTACATCATTTATATTGCAATCATGTCTCCATTTGTGTCTTTCTTGTAAAAATATGGACAGGATACATCAACTAAAAATGCTGTGTTTGTGATCTCTTTTCAGTGTTTTTCAGATACCCATGTGACTTGGTGTTCAGTTTTAATTGGCAACCTTTTCCTTAGTTTGAAGGAAAAACTTGGTTTTTTAGCTTTGTCCTTTTCACTCTTGATTTGTTTCTTTCTTTCCATATTATTCTCTTTCTCTTGTCCATTTGCTATTTAATACATGGACTATCCCTTCATATTAACAGAGGCAGAACTGTGGTAATGCTCTTACCATAATCTATTTATGTAACAGTTTGGGCTAGATTCTCCTTCTTTTGCAAAAGGGAATAGCTTCCTTGAGTGGGTGTATATCTTTTCTTGTTACATGGTTTGTATGGATTCTGAAACAGTTTGCTCTCAATTTGGTGAGGATCTCCAGTACAGTACAGTCTGGAGTGGTGTTGTGTAGCAATGATGCCCCTTCCATCCTCCCAAGGTATGTTTTTGCCTTATTCTCCATGGTCTTAGCAGGTGAGTGGAGGAATAAATGACATCCTAACTTTAAACAGCTTAAAATTATATCTTTCACCTTAATAGTGCAGTTACTGAAGGCCCTGGCAAACCTGTAACATGTATTATTCCAACATTGTGTGTGGGAATACTGCAGGAGCCTTATGGTAGTCTCAACAGGATAGCTGAGTGATGCTCAGTGTATTCTGTCAGATTGCTTGTGTCCTGTATATGTCACACTTTGGAAACATAGCTGCTAATGTTTGTGATGATAGGTACAGTGACATAGTATGCAGCCATCATTACTCTTAACAGACTCTAACTCTTCGTTACCCATATACACTTTACACATAAACATCTGCATTGCTCTTTCTCATCCTAGGAGATGCTCTGCTGGAGCAACGGAGCCAGCTCAGGTGTCAGTGCCTCCCAAAGTTTCTGCATTACCTCGATAATGGAAAAGACTGCATATATTGTAGCCCCTCCTGATTCTGCCACTTACAGTTTATTTGTACTTTTAATTAACCGTGCATGTGTTAATGAACACCTTTGTTTAATTTCTTAGCAGATTCACGAGAATATAAAGTTTCAACATGGAAAAGGAGACGGAGAGTCCTATGCCCAGAGTATTTCTGCAGCTATAGTTGTTCATAAAGCTTTGTGCTCATCCACCATGAGTTTGCATAGCTGCTTGTTACCCATGCTTTGCTCCATTCAGTCAATACGCTCAGGAGCTTTGTCACTACTCTTGTGAAGGTACGTACTCTGTTTCTGCCAAAGGGGATGGAGTATAGAAGCAGTGTGTCAATACAGCCTCTCTGGATAAATCGACACATACTGACCACATACTGTGTACACCTCGTTCCATATCTGTCCTCTGTTTCTGGTGTGGGTTTTGTTAACTTGCAGAATCACTAATAGCACCTTATTGAGTATTTAAAGTGTTTTCTCTTACAATTCCCATTTGAAAGGCGATTGCAGATTACATTGTGTACGTGCTAATAATAAAGCTTGTACTGTCCCATGCACAGAGCTGTGACATTTATTTCTCTCTCCATCCACCAGGTGTTACTCTCCAATTTCTAACTGCTATGTGATGTGAAATTTGAAGCTTTGCAGTGGAGGCAGAAATAAAAACAAGAGACAAACAGTGAATTTTCCTGTGTCTTTATATTTTCTTGTTCCTCTCCATGGAAACTGATGAGCGCTTGGCCCTCTCTTTTTATGGTTTTTTTTGACGAATCTAAGGAAACTGAAGGATACATAAGTATTTGTTATGCATATGGTATAGACTTATTAAAACAGCAATGTCACAGATATGAATTATATAGGGACACAGGAATCAGAACAGACTTTCATGCCACGTTTCAGTTTACTTTTGTAGTCCCTATTCATAGTAATAAGAGGTAGATCACTCCTACTATAAATAAGCAAGTCAGTATGAGCCACAGTTGCAGAAACAAGTTTGCACCATTACAAGTAGCAATTAGACATTAATTTTTGTTTATCTGTTCAGATACAAATCCAGAGCAGAAGGGTTCCTAGTTTTTCCCGCTTTGTGTGAGGGCAGTCCTGACATTGAAGCAGCTGCATAGAAGATGTAGGACTTAGTTTTTAATATCTGTTATAGATGATATCAGCTGTTGTAGGAAGAAAAGGTTTATCAGAAATCAACAAGTATTGAAAGATTAGCAGATTCTCTTTTAACTAGTACTACATATTACACAAGTCTTTCCTTTTTTATTTCCTATCATATTGTGGCAAGTATGTCTAAATTTTTTGTATCTCTTTTTGCCTAATACCACTAAGGACTTACATACTTAACACAACTATCTCACAGTACAGTAGATGGCAAGTACCTATACAGATTTTGGCTAACCTGAATAAAGTGATAGCTCTGGGAGATGTGCTGGTTTTAACAGAGCTATCAGAGACAGGTATCTCTAGGTATACATTTACAAATCTATACCAAATTAGGAATGTAGGAGATACAGTTAGATGTGAAGCTTTGTAAATGTTACAGAATTTTCAATCATTTCTTCTGTTCACTCTGGGTATGGTATCTGATACACATAGCTATTTGCAAGTGAGTAAGCAAACCAAAGCCACTGTAGCCTTTTTTTGGATAACTGAGCCTACTTCAATGTCAGTGTTGGTGGAATTACTTTAAATGCTTCCAAGAAAATGAGCTTCTAGGAAATACAGAAGTGCAGTCAGAGCACTCAGCTGCAAATCAGGCAGGATAACGAGCACACCAGGCAGTGAAGTGGTATATGGGAAAAAGAAACAATTATTTGAGGAAGTTCTCTAAAACATACTCTGTGAAGTACAAATTGGTTCCTAACCTTTGAGCTTATAGCCCTATATGGGCTGCAAGGGAATATGAGCATGTATATTGGAGGGGAGAGGCATTTTGATCAGAAATAGCACTTTTGTGGACAGGAAAAGCCTCTGAGGCAAAGGAGGCCCTGGCAGCTGCAGATCAGCTCTCCCACTGAGTGGTGCAGTGGGTTTCGTGACAAGAAGTGGTCATCTGTGCACCTACTGAGCTTAACTCATCTATTTCCACTGAAGGAATAGATGTCCCTGAGGAGCTCACCAAAACAGTGACAACTGAGTGGGTGGTTCAGGGCAGGAGCTGCTGAACTATTTTGAATATTTCAGTATGATATTCTGCATGTGTTCCAAGGCTGGGACTGCATTTCTCATTCAGCCAAGAAAAATAGAGTATTATAGTGTTTTTCTACTTCATATTCTCCTCCCCACACACACCTATAATGAAAGCAATGTGGAAAAACTGCTTCAGGTGGCAACTGAAGACCCAGTAATGAAGTAAACTTTGGGTAGATTTGAACACTTGCTGAGTGAGATGTTTACTGTGACCAGCTTCAGCTTCTATAGAATGTCCCGTATTTAACTGCACACCTGTTTTCTATCTAATAAAACTATTTCCTCACCATTGCCTTCATGCCAGTGCATGTGATCTGCCTTGAATATATTAGTTTCCAAGAGCGCAGTTTTGCTTTCTGGCATGAAAAGTAGCGAATATTAAAATCTTCTTATGTAAGCGTCCCTCTGGTCACTCATTCCTTTTGCTAAAGGCACTCTTGGAAAAACCTCCCGTCTCTCTGTGGCCATAAATTATATTATATCCTGCCTGACCTCTAGTGGTTATCTTCGGGAATTGAGTCTCCTCCCGCGGCCGGAGGGATTTCAATTCACTTCTTAACGTTTGGCAGCCAGGAAAGAGGTGAGCACAGGTTTAAGACTACCTCAGGTTTAAGAGAGTGCAGCACAAAGAGAAACTAAATGGGATTTCAGGACCAGATCTCAATTAGGGTTGTTGCATGAAGGATGGCATGATTAGTTGCTTGTGGTGAAAGACTTTAAGCTCGCTGCATGAGTTTAGGCCTATCTTCTACACATCTGTATGTTGAAATAATACCGAGCCATCTTTATAAAGTGCTTTGAGATCTATGGATAAGTTTTTCATTAATTCGGGTAGACTTGATCTCCCAGTGGTGAAGAGGTCAGGACGCTATCCTGACCTGATGTTATAAAGCAGCAATGACATCTTCTGGGTCTATGTAAGGGTACGTGTACTCTCAGTGCGTTATTCTGTACGTCCATCATAAACCAGTGCCTATATACTCAAAGGTTATCTCTATTGCTTGCAAAATCAAATGAAGACATCATTGTAGTTATATATCTAACTTCTTTGCAGGTAACTATGAAGAATGCCTATATGCATGCGTGTACATGTAGATTGTGCAGATATGTATGTCTACATATTTCTGCATGCTGAATCTGCATGCAGATTTCCGTAGGCTGTAGTCCTGTTTCAGTGGGTGCAAAACCAATCTGATGTCCCAAAACCTGTTTTTCCATTGAGCGTTAGTCATGTTCCTGTTCCGTGCATTTAAACATTTCATAACTGTCTGCTTACTTAACAATTGCTATAACAAACTACGGATGAAGCATAAATAATTCATAATCACCCAAACAGACATGGAAATAACCAACAGTTACCTGAGAAATGAATGGGCTTATATTCATACTGCTGCTCCAGTGACTTGTATCTCACCAGATCGGCTCCACCAAATTCCCAGATGCTGCTGCAGTTTTCCATCCAGAATCTTTTTGGCTACATTTGCAATGCTAACAGAAAAACAATCTTGCTGTTAAATGTGCATCTAATTCTAAAAAATGATCGACGCTATATAGCTGTTCTCTTAGAAGAATGAATGTGCTTTAGAATGTTTAATGTCAGTGCATACACCAATTTCTCTTGGTAATGATTTTAAACATAAGCAGTTCTGCTTCAAAATGTTGACATTACAGGCTTTATTTTAGCCTGATATTAATGTTTTCTGTCTATATCACAGATACTAAAATTGGTAGGAGAAGTATTCCTGTATTTGAGAAGGGGTTTCTGCTTGAAAGACCAACCAGATGGGGTAATGATATAAAATCTCACTGCACAAATGTCTGAACACCTGAGAGGGATATAAGTTTTCCTATGCAAGTGGCAAGAGCAAATAAGAGAAAGTGTGGGAATGTACTCTGAGTAACGGTAAACAGATTTTTTTTTTTTTTTGCTTTTCTCTGAAGCCTGTTACTCTTGTACCTAACTACGGCTTTAATAGATTGAATTTTAAATTAAATTTGCTGTTATTGCACCTTGTGTGGTCAATGACCCAGCCATGGTATTTGAAGCATTAACTTAGTAAACTGCAGTTTGGAGCTAAACTGAAAGCCCTGTGTAATATTCCACACTACCATCAGTGAGTAATTTTTCCATTTGGTTAGGGGAATTCTACTCTGTGATCATCACATAAAAATAAGAGCAGTAACTAGTATTTCAAGTCAGTATTATAGAATATAAAGAGAATACAATCTGAATTAAAACTCTCTTTAATAAGCAATATTAGTGGATTAATCATGAGACTGGAGGCAAGAAACTTCTGTAATCCATTGGCAGTTTTGGTATTATCTACTTTTATAGCCTTGGGCTAGTAATTTTAAACATATTCTGTCAAGATTTTCTGCATCAGGGAATTATGTAATTTAAGTATATAGTATCTGTGCAGAGTTTTGACCATGATAAGTAGGCTTTACCTGCTCAAGATCATTATTAATGAAAGTAGATTAAGATTGCAAGGTCAAGCACTTCTAAATTAGGATGTACCAGACTGATTATTGTCCACTTTAACATTATTAACCAGTGGCTAAAACTTAGCAAAATTAAGAGGAAGTGGGATGATGGGCAGGCAGCCTTAATTAAAATCACCATTCACAGCTCCTCTGAGAAAAATAATTAGATACAGGAAAAGGGTCAACGCAGTTTTAGTCTTGCTAGCGGAGATAGGTATCCAAACAGTCGGGTTTGATGGTACTATAGATTGTACTGGATTTAATCTGCACTGATGTTTTGAAACGATTGCTTATTTTACTAGTGAAATTCCAATAAAATGTGTTAGTCCTGGCCCATGATTCATGATGTATCTAAAAAGATACAGGGCAATTTATCTGGGAGTCATGTTTCTCACTGCTGTCCTTGATCGAACAATTCCAACTGAAACAAACAGAAAGAGTTAATTTATAGATGTCAGCACAGCACCTGTAATGGAATGCCGATGGAAAGTTTGTGCTGGTAACCTGCCAGCAAACTGCCTGTACCTTCTTCAAATAGGTAGAGTCAGTATTGCCTTCCCATCAGAGTGCATGGAGGCAGCAGTTAGTTCATGGTCCCATCCTTAATGCAATATTAAAGCGTTCATTTTGGAGGAGCCGTCACTGGGAGGAATGCTTGGAGATATTTTGGGGGAGTGGAATAGTGGGTTTGTACCTTTTTCAATGAGATGATCTTAGACCGAGTTCAGCTGGAAGCTGTTCTGCACAGGAGCGGGGAGGTGAGGGAAGACGGGGATGGTGCAGGGTCTTGTCTGGATCTCAATAAGAAAGCCCCAACAACAAATGGCTTAATAAGAGAACTGCTTTAATAAGACAGAATAATAAGAAGAATATAGATAGTGAGTAAATCTTATGTCCCATCAGATGCTGGGCACACTACGTTCGCGGAGCATCACGTGGAGCCTGGGTAGATTTTCCCACCACGCGCTGCACAGAGCAGAGCAGATCCCATCCGTGGAAAGAAGCTCTGCCTTTTGGTCACTCGAGCTAATGTGTAATTTCCTTACAAGAAGACAACTCTGTTCCTACAGGATGCTCTCACGAGAACTTCTTGCTGCACTTTTAGGTAAAGGCAAGGCCAGGCGGGTGGTGCCAGAACCAAGTGAGATCTGCCTGCAGGCTCCTTGGTTGTAATGACCTGGCCGAGGTTATTCTGTGGCCGAGGTCGTTGTGCAGCACAAGACAGACCTGAGGGCCACGCGGGATGTGGAGCACAGCACAGGCTTGTGCCTATGCAGGTTAGCTGCCAGGTGGATCACTGACTCCTAAACGTGCAGCGGTTTCTTGGTCAAGATCGCTACAGAAGAGGGGAAAAAAGTGGGTTGCATCTCTCGGTGCCATACCTTCTTTTCTAACTTGCATCCCTATGCAGGCACCACAGACAAATTAACATGGCTTTGTGCAGAGTTTTTGCTAGCACACAGACTGAGTAACTAGCCCCAAAGGATTCTCATTTCCTTCCCCGTTTTTCTCCTGGCATTCCCGTAAGCAAATTTTCATTTACTTCACATATAAATGCACATTTTCTCCTGTTGCCTGGCTTTGCTTTATTAGTATTTTCTATGTAAACTGTGTCTAAAACATGTTTTCCTGACTGAGCCTTTCAGATGCAGGAGACAGTGCTGGGATCCATAGAAATGATGCACTTGCATTAAGTCCTTTAGATCTGCCAAGCTATAGAATTTTTCATGCTGTTTTGTATACAGTTTTAATATTTGTTATTTCCAGATCAGAAGCTAGGATTTCACTCCATGCGTTACAAACAAACTGTAACAAAACTTCAAGCATAAGCTTTTGAATGCATAAGACATTTAAAAGTTTCTCTGTAATATACTCACGTCCAAGGAGTTGATTATCCTGAAAAATTAAGTGAAAAAGTGACATATGACATTTTAAAAAGTCTATTAAAATAATGCTAGGTTATCAAATAAACTGTGTGCAAATTTGACAGTTGAACATTCCCAAGATGTTCGGGGATGCAACATCCCTCCTTCAGTTTCCACAATTTCAAAGTGACATTTCAATTCTTACTATAGGAATGGAAGGAGATCAAATAGCCAGCAGTGACAAGGTACGTTATGAAATCCACAATAATGGGCAAATTTTTGTTAAAAGGCAGACTTCTGCTCTCTAGAAAAAAATGTATTTGCTGTCAGGTTCAAAAAGAGGACTGTTGTGCGGGAAGGGACCGGATTTGCTAAAACTAGCTGGGGAAAATGAAAATAACACCTTGTGTTGTCACTGTCACTTTTGTGGACTGCAAAGAATTGAGGTGCAGGGTGGGTATGAAGGGCTATCAACACCACCGTTCTTTTTGTCCCCAGAGCAGGAGTGATGAGTACATCTACGTATCTGTCAAGTCTCGGCCGCTCAGCGCGAGCTTCGTTCATCTGGCTCGTCCTTCGCTCCTCCCCACAGCAAGGGCTTGTGTCTCTCATACTGACAAGGCTTTGACATACCAACCCGATACCCCTATCAAGGGCAACTGTGAAGGAGAAGCCTCTGAAGTCATGGGCTGAGGTCAGAAAACGGAGACGAAACAGACACCGTGTCGCTGCCAAGGAGCCGGTGACCGGTCGGACCTGGCGTGTAACATCGTCCCGCTGAGTGGCACAATCACAGCCCAGAGCTGGGGCTTTTCCCAGCCGCATGACCTGAAGCACCAGAAATGCCTCTCGCCTGGTGGGAAGAGGCAGCACTCTCTTTTCTGCCTCAGAAAAAGAAATCTGAGAGGTCTGCGTGTGCTCAGCAGCAGAATGGCTGAAGGCATTTACTGAACCGGGCTTCTAGCATGAACTTGCTTAACAAAAGCATTTGTTTGTGCTTCCAAACTGGGATCTCATTTTAGATGTCCTCAGAATCTGAAAGGATTCACATCTCGCTCCTAGGCTGTGGTTGGAGCCATCTCTAGTCTCTATAGATCTTTAATCTGTGGGGATTTTTTCCCCAAGGGTTATAGCTATGTGACATGATAGCTGTTAAAGTTCAAGATAGAAAATGAAGCTCAGTTTCTAAATAAGAAGAGCTGTGAAAAGGTTATAAAATATATAATGCTATTTTGTGAATAAATTTCTCATTTAATACAATGTTTTATATACTGACTAGCTTCCTTTGATCTATATTTATTATCTGCCACTTGCCTTGAAATGAGAAATGTAACTACTTTGATAAATGAATTTGAAAGGTTATCTAGTTTCATGGTAGCTTCTCTAAGTTACCATTACATGCTTTGCTGAAATGGTATTTGGTAACTTTATGAAGGAATAGTTCAGTGCTCTGGGGTAGCGATAGCTCTCTCTTTTTCACTGTATGGAGGTACGTGAGAGGACATCTGAGAGGCAGGAACTGTTTCACTTTCCTCTATGCAGATAGTCATTAAAATAGTCCAGTACTCTCTTCACTGGCATGTGGAGGTCACTCATTTAAAACCCTTCTTCAGACCTTTAAAAACCACCCTAATTAATTTTTTCTTAAATTTGAAATGATCCATGACATTTAGTTTTATCTTGAGCTGAACTTCTCAAACAAAAGATAAACTTACATGCTTGCTGAGTTGCTTATTACACGATATACTTCAGGGGTTTTAAAAATAGTAATCCTTTTTACTTAGAAAAGAAATGTTCCTTTATACTGGATCATTAGCTCAGCAACAGAATTTGTTGCATCTGATATTACGGAACGATTCAGTGAAGGTTTTTCAGTCTCCATATTTATACTTGTTAGGGAACCAGCTACCACAGAGGGCTCACCCCAGAGAAGACGAGGACTTGCAGGGCCAGTGCTGAGCTGAGGAAGGGCAAGCCAGCTGAAGGACAGTCTCTCCATGGGATTCTTCCTCACTGAACCTAGTGAGGCCTGTCCCGTTGCCTCCAGCAGCCGCAGACTCATGCTCTACGACCAGAACCAAAGGCCCATATATCAATGGTAGTCTTGCATGCAGCTTGGGATGAAACAGCCTGAGAAGATTCCATATGCAGGATATGACCCTAGTTACATCTTGATGTATCCAGTACTTGCACCTGTCTATTTAGTTAGAGCACTCTTGCTCCCTAAGGGCTGTTACTCCTTCAGCCTACTCCCCATCAGGAGATGGAGAGCTGGGAAAAGTAAGATACTTATCTGGGCAAACAGTCCCAAAAAGCAATGCTTTCAGGTTTTCAGGTACTTTCTGTACTTTTGTTTCAGCCCAAGACACACTGTGTTCTTGCTACCTGGTAAGAAAGGCTGTCCTGTGTTTCACTATTGCAAATGGCATTCTGTAATGTTGACCCAATATTTATCTTATGCAGATAATTAACATTCATATATATATTGCAATTTTTGTCAGCAGAATTTATTCTTCACTGGTTTTTGGATCTCTTTTTCTTCCTCCCTTTTCACCAACAGCTCTTGTACAATCACTGGCTAAAACACCTATCTCTATTAATCACAGTTAGATGTGCAGGTTTATAGTGCATCAGCTGTACACTGTTTTATGGTACCTGCTTTATGTTTGAATCATCCATCTCAAGACGAAGGACTGAAGCAGAACAAAATAAAAATATAAGTACCATTCTAATCACTCTGAACTTAAAATAATCCCTTTTCAAAAATGCTGAAGGAGATTGGCAAGGATATGGCAATGAAAAATAAGTTCATTATTCATCATAACAGAGTGAGCTAGGAGGGGAAAAGAACTGCCTTGTGTGGGTGTATTCATATATAACAGGCAGGAGAAGAAGCCAGACTTCTTAAACTGAAAACAATAAGCCATTTTTTTCTGAAAGGGTCAAGCAGAGAAGAAGGTTCACATTTTGGACCTAAGTTTTTCAAGTGAATGTATTGTAGGCATTTCCTATAAATTTTTTACTGCTTCTCTACATTTTGTTTCCAGTAGTAAGGTTAGTCTCTCTAGTCTTTTGTTTTGCTTGCCTACAATATTTTTTTGAAGGCTACTTCTCGTCCATCTCCTTATGCAATGCCAAATATTTATACGCGAGGAGAAAGGACTGCACTCTGGTGGGCTGCTCTGTTATTGCAGCTTGAAGGGCTGCAATAACGGGGCCTTTGTCAGACCTTGGCTGTGCTTAGATTAACTGACAAAAATAGTTGCCTTTGGAATGTTAAGTTCAGACTAGCTAGAAAACATGTCAGTGTGCCAGTTCAGGAGGGGAAATAAGCGCGACCTTCACCATACATTCTTTCTTCTGTTATTTTAAGATCTTTCTTCAGCCTTGCTTAACTACAGGCGAGGAAGTTGAAATCTGCTGAATCAGGGTCTGTACATGAAAGGTAAAGTTATAATATGAATATGGAGGAAGGTAATTTAAAAACAGGAGGAAAAGGTAACAAAATCCTTTTGTTACTGTTATATTGCTAACTGCCATACAAAGCCTTTTGCCAAGAACAGTGAATGTGATGCAGCTCCCAAAGAGCAAATCTGATGACAAGGAGTTGCAGGTTTCCATTGTATTTGCCTGAAAGAGTAGCAATTTAGACCCAAGTGAATAATTCACAGCAAACAATTTATCTGATGAATTTGGCATTTTTCTTAGATCATGAAATATCCATGAGCAAATTGTAGCTTCCTTACATGTACCCGTTTTTTCAGTTAGATGAGCGCATTTTTGAATTTTTCTTTTTCAAGCTTGTGATTGACAGAAGTGCTTTAAATACAGACTGTATTGTAATTCATCATGTAAAAGTCAGGCATTTTTGTGTTTTCTGACTCTTTGGGATGCTTTTTTGCCTCCATTGTCTCATTCTAAATGTGATGGGGACACTCGGCGGGCCTAGAGCTTCAGGATTTCTCCCCCACAATTCCTTCTTCATCCCCTCCCTTTTTAAAGTAAATAGACTAAATGTGATTAATGGTGTATGTATATGAAGAAAACGTGAAAAAAACATGAAGAGAAATTATGTAAGTAGGAAAATTACCAGAGGGATGAGTGAGACAATTGTCGAGAGAAGGCTGATTTGAATTTCTGGGTATCCTATCCCCCTGCCTGGTAGGTTGTATTTAATTGTCCTGCTTTGAAGATATCTTTTCTGTCTGCCAGTCTCTTTTTTTAAACTGGCTTGCTAAAGCCCTTCTGTAACACAAAACCAAGAAGAGGCACAAACATTACTGAAGTGAATTTCATTAAAATTATGAATGAACATCAGTGGATATTTTTCTTTCATTCATTTGTTCAGTTCTTGTGGTAACATAAAAGAGCTGCATATGTGTGACAGCTGAGGAAGACATGGAAAGATGCTCACTTATTAAAAGCTTTTTCTGTAAAAAGATATTCCATCGTAGCACTAGCAAGCTCCTGTTATAGTTTTCTGTGTCAGCTAATCCTTGGAGATAGAATGATGAAGCTTTTCTATGAAAGGAAGAAACCACCAGCTAGGGAAAAAAGAAAAGGAGCAGAAGAAAAAGAAAGCAAGAAAATTATTATGCCAGATGCTAACTGGCAGCTGATTGATTATACAGAGTCATTCTAACGCAATGTATTAACTTGTCCAGCTCGGTATGTGCCTGCCTAATATGACAGTATTACTGTTAACAGGAAAGAGGTCCTGGGCTTGAGGGTTCAAATAAGGATTCAGAAATCTAGGGCTTAGTCCCTAGTTCTGGCTGAGACACCTGTGCTATTTTAGACAAGTCTTTTATCATCCCGTATTTGTCTTCTGTGTGTGTAAAATGGGTGTCGATCCCTTTTTCTTACCTGCTGTCATACCTATATTGTCCGCAGTCCTCACGGGTAGAAACTATTTCTAGCACAAGCTGGTCCTTTTACCAGTCAGAGTCGTGGGTAAAGTTAAATACTTAGTAGCACACATCAGGCCTTATGTGCAAAGCCTGGCTGTCAGCAGTGCCAGCTGAAAAGCACCCTTAGCCACCTTCAGTTCAGGAAGGGCTCAACCTTCCCCACCCTACTGCCTCTGGCTTCTCACCATCACCTGGTTCTGCACGGGACCAGGTTTATCCCCGACCCTCAGGCCAGATCCAGCCTTCACTCCCCAGTGCACACTGTGAGTTTCCTGGCAAGCAGAGATCCTGGCGCTCATTGTCCGTCTGGCGCAATAGCTGTAACTCATACAGCGACTGAGCGCTCTCCTAAAAGCCATATAATTTTTACTCAGAATAAAATGTTTTCAAGGAAAGTGCATCACAAAACCAGTAAACCCAAAATGTGTGTATACTTGCTCTTTTTTCCTAAGTCTTAACTTTTCCTGGATCCAAGAAGGCTGAATATCCTTAGGCTCCCTCCACAGACTCTGCCTGTCAGCCTGGTGGCAATTCCGATAATTGACCTTCCTTCCCTTCTTCAGAAGTGCTTTAAATGAAGTTACGGTTCTTTTGATCTGCAGCCTGCCAACTTTGTTAGGAGACTGATTGCTATCTGCTGGAGCTAGGACGCTTGAAGCTAACAGCCTGCCTGCCACGTTCTCACTGGAGAGTGTGCTGCGTGTCTCCTGTCTGCTCTAGATACGTTGTGTAGCTTTTCTGCACGCACTCCCAAAACCCCAAATCAGTTTTTAATCAGTAAGTTCCTGTAAGGCACAGTAATACCTCACTATAAGTATACAGTGACTAACCACCTGGGCAATATTCCTGCTGTAACCTGCAATATTTATGCTATGACTGCATATGAGTAGTCCTATATTATTACCCAGAAGTTCCATATATATGAGGCTATAAGGACCTGAGAAATGTCCTACTAACTCAGTCTAATGGTCTATAAAGCCCAGTGTTGTGTTTCAGACAGTGGCACTAGGAGATGTTGTTTGGAGAGTGTATGTCAGTCTTGATGCTTTCTTCAGCATGTTTCCCTCTGTGCTTCACCCATCCAGAATTATGGTACTAGGGTTGTTAGAGGTATCTGCTTAGAGACCTGGTGTCCCTGACTTTGTCTAACCATTTTTTAACCTGCTGATACACTATCTACATCCACAATTTGCTTTGATGATAAATTCCAGATTTTCATTATACTCTGTATTAAGAATTACTTTCTTTTATCCATTTTAAATTCATTTCTGAATAGTTTTTTGGGGTATCCTCTAGCTCCTGTATTGTGGTATGGTGAATAACATTTCTTCATTCACTTTATCCACTGCTTTAATTGTTTTGTAAATCTTTATCTCACCTTCCATCATACTTTTCTTCTCCGAGTTGAAGACTTCCAGTCTTTTCAGTGTCTTCTCATAAAGTAGCTGCTCCATCACCATAATCATCTTAGCTTCCCTCCTCTCTACCTTCTCTAACTCTACTACAGACTTTTTGAGTTGCAGGGACCAGAACCGTACACAGGACTCAAGATGTGGGCAAACAAAGGTTTTAAACAGCAATAAAATAATGCTCTTTGTCTTGTTCTCAGTACCTTTCCAAATGATGTCAAACATTTTTTGGATTTGCTGGCAGCTGTTTCATATTGAATTGATGGTCTCAGCTGTTTCTGGGATCTTTTAGGTGAACTATATCTGGCAGTTCTGAGTTTGGTATCTTGTAACCATGCTTCACGTTACTCTTTTCCTAGGTTCATTGCCTTACGTTTGTTGCAAAATACGTATCTACGCTCCTGTGAAATATTTTTCTACACAGTCACTCTATTTTGTGAAGTTCTTTAAGAGTTCTGCACTATTGATGTGTCATTTGACCACTTGCGAATCTTTCAAAACAACATGCAGCACTTCATCAGAAAGAAGTGTGTTCCCAGGTTCCATACAAAACCCGCATTTTCTTGCTAGCTGTAGAGATGCAAGAGCAGATGGGAAGGCACATATGCCATGTCTTTTCAAGACCATGCTTTTGTGCGGGGCTTCAAAAACATGGCCTCAGCCATTTGGTTTAACACAGCTGCTAGAAGATTCAGCACAAAAGCGAGTACACTTATCCTCATTTCTTTCCATGGAGCCAAAGAAAATCAAATTGTGCCCATGTAATGTTACACTAATTCTCCTGACACATAATATCCTGAAAACTAAGCACAACACCTTTGAGTTAAGAGCCGTGTTTCAGACCGTACTCTCAGCTCTGTTATTCTCTGGAGCTTAATTTTTGCCTTCAATATTACTATGTATAGAACTTCAACTTTTACAGCTGCCTGCCTTTTTAAAATGAGTGAAGTAGAGGTTTCTAAGTGTCAAGATGAGCAGGATCCCAGCTGCCATTTTAGCTTTGTTTGAGTACATGTTTTCCAGTTTTACAATAGGTGGGCCTAATTTATCATGCTGTCTTGTAATTCTCCCAGCACACATCAGATTATGCAGAGAGAACACATTTTGGTGTAATATGCTGACTCTCACAGATGGCTTTACAATGGTTAGCGTAAGTCACCCCTGCTCTCTGGGCATAAAGAGGTAAGGTAAGCAAGATAGTGATCATGGGGAAAATCTTTGCTGTGCCCTAAAATGTAGTAGCCTGTTGTAGAAACTCTTTAAAATGCCCAGATGCCTCACATAGCAGCTGTAAATCATGCCCCTTTATGCCCGTGAAGTGTGCTGTCTAATGTTTTTTTCTACGGTTTTAGGGGATGTATTTCTTATTTTTTTAACAATCAGCAGAAACCACAGCTTCTACACCACAACGGAATTAAATGTATGCACTAACTTAATGAATGCATTTCCAATGACATTTTTCTTTGATGAGCCTGCAGCAGATTAGTAGTCCAAGATGTCTTTTGTTCAGAATGACATGCTTTCTAATTTATTACAACATGCTATGATCCTGTGCTTTAAAATTAACATGTGGAGCTTTTCAAAGCCTCAGATGTCATTTACATGCCTAATTTCTACAGAAAGTAAATGAGAATGAGATATACAGTTGTCATTCATGCCTTTGAATATCTTTTCTGCTCTTCTTGGTCCTCATAAATTGTTTGGCTAAATCTACCATATTTTAAAAAGAGGTCCCAGGAGCCTCCAGCAACTTCCCACACCAATGGTTACCGCATGGGTGGCCTGACCAGGAATGCTTGGCAGTATGTTTCCACAAGCTGCACTAAACCAACAATCATGGCTTTAAATATGGGTCCTGAGTGCTCTGGAAGATGCTTTTCAAACTGCAGGAGGGAGTTGGGCTTGCAAGTTTATTGTCAGCAAAGACAATGAAGCAGGGCTTAAAAGTGCCTTTGGGTGTTCTGAGAAGACAGCAATAAGCATACCCCTTGGAGCCCTTCCCTGCCCCATTTGTTATTGCTTTGTCATAAACATTTGTCAATGAAGACTGATTTTGAAAAGAACCACGTGTGGGAGTCTCGAAGTAAAGAGCTATAATATGAAACATCTTTAAAGGTAAATCAATTTTGTGACCTAATCAACTGAATAGCATCCCCTTAGCTTCAGCATCAGAAACGCTGTCATGTATTAATCTGCAGAATTTTTCTTTTTTTCTTCTTCTTTCTCGGGGCCAATATGTTCTTGAGTACTATTTCTATGGCAGAAAAGACAGACATATATAAAAAACTGCACACAGTGGTAATTTCTAATAAAAAGGTAATGAAAAAGGGTAGCCAGAAACTCATTTTAACTCTTTATCCTAGTAGCTGCAAGAAAAAGCTTTAAATATAATAATGAAAGATGGCTGTGTCTGCTTTGTCAAATGCACTTTTCCACTGTGTTTAGAAGCAAAAACCAAAAAAATGTAAAAATGAGGTAAAGAATGAGTTTAACATTCAGTCTTATCAGCTTTGGTTTACCTGCATGTAATCTTAAAATGCATAACAAATATCCCCAAATATTGATTTAGCAACGGTTTGAGATAATCAGTTAGGTGAATTTAATTTTGGAGCAGATATTAACTCAGACTCTAAAGGCCTAGACCCATGACAAGTTCTATTCTATTATTCTATTCTATTCCATTCTATTCTCTTATTTTGTTGCCTAAACACCTTTGTGGATCTGGTCTCCGAGAAGCACAAGTGGAAAGAAGGATGACAGAGACTTTGAGACACCTGCCTATCCTCCCAATTTGGAGCTGGGCTGGTTCACAGGTTTATTTTTGTCCCCAGAACCCACAGTGCAGCCAGAACTACGTTGTGCTGGAGGAAATGGCTCTTAAAATTTACTAGTTTTGTTATTTCAACTACATAACCTTATTTTAGTATTAATTTGGATGCACCTCATAAAAAATAGAACAACATATCTACCAGAAATTAAGGAAAAAAAAATAATTTAGTACTTACTGATCCACTATAAGATTTTAAAAGTTGTCATTTACAAATGTAAGCACTGTTCTGGCTTACATGAATTTTTTTTCCATGATGTACTAAGATTAAAGTAAAATCTAAAATTTGGAGTTAACCTTCTTACTGGAAATATTAGAAGTCATTACAAGTCATCAGGACAAATTCTGCATTGCGTTCAGTAGGTAGCCCATAGAAATTTGGCCTGTTATGTTCATTTTATTAGTCTTTCTCCCCTTTCCTACCCCTGACCCCTGAAAGGAATACAAATATCTCACAGAGATAGAAGAGGATAGCTGAGTACTTAATGAATAAGTTCACCCTTATATCACTATTGAGAAAATTTACTTGGAGGAAAGTGAAGCAAAATGCCTGCATGTGTTAATTACACCAAAGCCCTCAAAAAGAACTCAAAGACAACTTCAGTGGTGCATAGGATTCTACCTACTCTGTTATATAAGTAGCAAAAAGTGTCTAAATTCAGGCATCTACATGTAAGCTCCCCTGGCAGTTTTGTGATTTTATCCTTTTGTTTCCTTGGCTTTTGTTTCAAATATTTGGAAACAGTATTTTGTTTGTCCTTTTCAATGGAGGAAGAAAAAAGCCACCAGCCAACTAAGTGGAAAAGAAGACAGTCCAGGTTAGTAAGCAGAGCAAAATCCTGCTTTTGTCCAGTTCTGCTTTTACAGTTTCAAATCACTGCTGCGTATTCTGATAGCTGCGTGGGAACTTCAAGCCCAGTTCTGCCCTTTCTGGCTCATGCATCCCAGTCCAATATCCATCAGAGCCTTTTCATCAATTTCAGTTAAGATTGATAATTGTATATTTTCCGAGCAGTGCAGCTTGCACCTAAACTGCTTAAATAATGAATGTTGATCATTATAGTCACCTACTTGTTTTCTTCACAGGCTAAAAAAAATAAGCTTTCTGCAGAAGGCTTTTTAATTGCAATAACACACTACGTCATGCAGATATCTTTGCTGTATGTAAAGATGAACAATTGTCACTTAAGCTGCTTTTACGAAGGAGATTTATTACTTACTTCCCAAGTGATATGACAATTATTGAAATCTTAGTGGTGGAATCCCCACTTTGCAATTAACAGGACTTCTGTTACAGCAGGCAACAGTAGTAAAGCTTAAGCCTCTTTTTTTGCACTGCAGTTTTTCCTGGAGAAATATTATAGGTCATAGCTGGGAATTAATAGGTTTTGAAAAGCAATTAGTCCAGCTGCATAAATAATAATAAAATCAAATAATATAATCCAATGGTGTATAACTGTGTGTAAATACATAAATGACTACATTGCCTTGCATATATATGTGTGTATATAGGAAGTATATACACTTATTATGTGTATATGATTATATATATTCTAAATATATTTAGAGAGAAAGAGATGGAGATATCAAAATTATATTAACTAAATATTAAGATTGCAAAGACTTCAAAGACTCAAAAGCCAAAGAAAACCTGATCTAGTTTTTTTTCTTTTCTTTGTTTACATGCATTATTACATCATGCCTTCTTATGTAATCACTCACTATTTTTATGCTAATTTCAATGGAAACAAAGCTTAGGAAATCTCTCTACCAGGATGTGATATCACCTCCTAAAAACTTCCATATCCAGTGGGGAATTTCAATCAGTTTCTAGATATAGAGGTTTCAAAAGCAATTCTGTTCTGCTAGATTTGCTGAAGAATGGGTGGTAGAGGATAAGAAACATTTACTTGTAAACACTTGTAACTTTGTCCTGGATAAGTTTCCATTCCCTTGGCTGTCACTGCTTATATCCATGCAGGTAGTGGGAGATAAAGTAGGGGAAATAGATTACTTTAGCTCAATACTTGAGATGCTTGAGTAGACATGGAGATGGTTTCTTTTGTGCCTACTTTGCTGGAGGACAGTTGGAGGGAGAAGAGAAGGGAAAGCGGGTGACCTCAGCTTCGTAATCCAGTTATATATGGGGATAAAAGAAAATATTGCTATAATTCAGTTAAAAAGTCAATCAAAAAAGACATAAATCCAGAAGAAACAAGGCTTTATAAATTTTGGTACTTGCAGTAAGATTTGTTTCCATGGGAAATCCTAAAGAAGACAAAAATTGCTTGTTCTGTGACCGGACCTAATACTAATTCAGTTTTTACTTTTTGTAGTTTGTTGCCTGGTGGGATACTTTGAGTTCTTCCCTCCCTTCCACCAATGTAAACAGAATTATGTATTTCCTTGGGCATTTTTATGATGCCCTCACTCCATTAACTAACGTCTTTACATTCCTTCATGGATTTAGCTGTGTAACATCTCAGCAAGTTGAGGAGTGTGTATTATGCACATCTTACACATCTGGAACTGAGGTGGAGGGATTAAACCCCTCAGTCATTAATTCATTTAAGACAGGGCTGAAGAGAGTGTCTTTAGCACTTTCAGGACATGTTTCTCTCCTTGGAGCTTTTCTTCACCTGCTCTTTACAACATCCCCAGGCTGCCCAGAGCCCCTACCTCAGTCCTTTCTGTCACCTGGGAAATATTTAAAGGCTGAGGCAAGGGACAAGTTGCACAAGGGACAAATGTAGATGACCATGAGGCATAGTAAGGAGTATGGGAAGGAAGGGACAGCAAGCAACAATCCCTTTTAAGCCCTATATACTCTCTTTCCCTTCACAGCTTGCTTAGGTTATGGCTGCAGCTGGAGAGCAGTTCTCAAGCTGTTGCCCATGAAGCAGCAGTGGAGGGCAATGAAGTGAGCAAGGGTCTTCCCAAAAGTGTTAGACCACCATTCATTAGAAGTCTTACTACTGCTTACCTCCTATGTCCATGTCCTAGTGTCCTGATAGCAGCATGTTTAAAACGTCCCCTAATATTGGGAAGATTTGAAAAAGTGGGAGAATGGTTATACATGGTTTTCGAGCCTTGTGCTTACTTTCTGCAAAGCTTTTCCCATTCTCTCTTTCTAGATGTGGCCAAAAATATTTTTGTTGTAACATCAGATTAAGAGAAATGTCTGATTCTCTGAGGAAATGGTATATGGTTTAGTAGGTGAAACAGGTTTTGGCAGTACTACAGCATTTATCACTTTTTCATTTCCCACAGGAAAAGGAATTGTCACAAACCATTTTGTAGCAGAATTGATTTCCCTTTTGTTTAACGCTGACTGTCTGCCCCTTACAAAGAAACAGACTACGCCTCTTTCCTGTCCTCCACTCTGACATACTCCCGTTTCCCTCCAAACCTGACCCCTATTAGGGACACACAGAGATCGAATTATAAGTATGTCTGGAAAAATGTTGGAACAGCTGACCTGGGATCTTTACATTGCTGTACAACCTTACTGCGACAAGGCTTTGGTTGTTTTTGTCTCAGTGAAGCAAATGAGATAAACTGCAGCTTGAAACCTGCTGTTTACTTAATTAGCTACACTTAATTAAAAGAGGATCTTATCTCTATGAAGAGTTTATACCAAAGCACATATTTAATGCATCCACCACCCTGTCTCAGTCCCAAATTCTACAAAAGCCCTTAAACTCACACTCAACTTGAGCTGTGCTTTAATTCAGTTGTGACTATGGATGCATCTCATCCTTTTCTAAAGCTGGATTTTCTCTCAGTACGATCCCTTTCCACACACCTGGGCCTTGCTGAGAACAGGGACTGAAATAATTCATGTTTTGCTATAATTAAAGAACAGCAGAACACAGACTCAGCTGAATTATTTTCTTGGTGGGCTAGGAGAAGCATCATTGCTCTTCCTATTCAACTTGTATATATTTTTCACACTCTGACAGCTCTTGTGATGAGGAGCAGTAAGTGGAGCACTGCTGTATTAGTGGAGATAGTTTCTTGGCCATGCTGGAGAAAAGGCAGAGGGCAGCAATAGATCTGTTAGCATGTGGTACCTCGGGATGGGGATAGGAGGCAGAGAAATGGGATGGGAAAAAAAACGGAGAAAAGGAGGAGCAGGTGAGTGAGAGTGTAAAGCATCATCCAAAAGGATGCATTGCAGGGAAGCAATACATCGATTATAGCATGTATAGGCCAGCCTATGGAAGGAAACAAAGACCATAACTTTGCTATTAATCATGGCATCAAACTGGGCTCCTCCTTCTCTTCCACTGAAGTAAGAGGATAACCAGAACTTTGTGAGATCTGGGTTGAAATCCAATTCCCCCCAAAGTTTTACTTCAAACCGGTCGGACTTGGGTATTGAAAAAGACCAACAGCACTTTCTCCTTCTCTAACAGCTTTGCATGTGTGTTAACCTACTCATTGTTATATTAAAGACTCACTGTGGTTTTAACCTCCAGTTGACAGCGGTGGCTTAGCGAGTATGATTAAGAATCCTGGCAAGCGATGAGCAAAGCTGCTGCTCCGTTCTCAGCTGCAGCCCTGGCAGCTGGGGCCCTACACTGCTTCCCTTCGCCCCAGGGGCTGCACCAAACTCTGTTTCTCCTGTAACCTAACTCTCTTTTTATCTATGAACAACTTCTTTGATGGTGATGTTCACTGCTACCACTGGGCCACAATCTCACTGGGAAATCCTTTGTTTTGAAGGGGTTTCAGGCATTGTGTTGAGTGCTGCCAGGGAGCGAAGGCTGAGAAGGGGGCACTGAGAAGGGAAAAGCAGTGCTTTTCCATTTTACCTATTTAATTTCATAATCATAATTCTATTCCAGAACAGCCTTTAAATTATTTCTATGAAAGTTTTCCCTGTTAGTTAGCACTTACAAAGGGCAAGTTTGCTCAGCTACATGAAAGAGGCTTAGCCTTTGGGCTATTCCTGCTGGCCCCGCGCTCACACAGCCCTCGGCTTCCTCTGTCTGTGTCCTGGAGAGAAAAACCAAAACCTGCCAGCCTGTTTGAAGGATGGGGAGCTTTGCTCTTGCTTCCAGTAGGCAAGCCACACTTGTCCCCTTTCTGTGCAGGCAGGATTTGTGAGGGGGGAAAGCAGTACAGTTGGAAATCTAGCTCCTTGGATTCCAGTCTACAAATCCCTGGAGAAATCTGTGCAAACACAGATGTCTTGTTGCTGTGACACACACGAGGGGCTCCTTCTCCCTCTGCTTTTTCTAGATCAATATGAGAGGTTTCTAACATATAAGTACAAGTTCAATGCTTGCATCTTTGAGGAATGCTATAGGATTATGTTGACATAAGTGAGGCTTTTTCATAGGCAAAACTTGAACATAATCTAGCCGTAATGGAGCACTGGTTTACGATGCAAGCCTGGGCTATGTATGTGTGAAAGGATATGGGACACATTTCAAAGGCTTTAGATGCCTCATTCCAGTTCCCTGAGTGTTAGATGTGGAAATGTCTTTAGAAATCTGGATCATAGTTCAAGTCTACAGGCTTTTGTGAACTACAGCTACCAGGCAGGGAACATAACGGGAAGAGATAAGTGAGCATCCGATCATATTATTGCCTCCTGGAGAACACACGTAGCAACACTTTCAGCTCAGTTTTAAGAACTGAAATATAAAACCAAAGGACACTTGTACATACTCTTTTTTCACCTTGCCAAAAACTAGAAAAGCTTCAGATGTTTTGAGTTTCTTTGCTCTTGCTCTAAACACCTTAGTGTTAATAAACATCCTTTACAGATGAAGCTTAGACTAAACTGTAGATTGGCAGAATACTTTTGTGTTTATCTTCTATAGCTAGTGGGTACACTGGAACTGATTTTCTTCTTTGTTTGTTGTTGAAATATGTTTAAAAGCTGTCAGTTTTGCTGACATTTCAGTTGGAACCTCCTCTCTTCCCAAATTATACACTCTAATAATGTAAATTTTTGTTTTGATGCTGTTGGAATACGTGGGGCTTTTCAGTCCAAAAAAAGTTTGGAAATGAAATACATAGGTGTTCTACATAAAAGGCTTGACACCAGGATAAAACAACAAAAGCTTCTCTTTTATGAAAAGAAAATATTTTGATCCATGTCCATTTTTTTTCCTTCTCTGCTGCTCCCCAGCTTGTGTTTACTTTACAGCACAGCTGCTTCATTTGCAGGTTTTTTTCCTGCTGGTTAAAAAATAAAATATAGTGCCATTCAATTATCCCTTTTATCCCTGCTACCTGCCCTTCTATTCATTCTGGTTTTAGTCACTTAGCCTTTTCAATGTCTATTCCTAGAGACTACACCCTCAAACACAATGAAGGTCTCTTATGAGTTACACCCACGCTGACACTGAGGTTATAATTGTAATGGAATTCAATCACAGTTTTGCTGAGGAATAAGTATAGCCCTGACTTTAACTAAGTATTCATTTACAGTGTCTCAGACCACATAAGATACCTGGAGAGTACAAACATTAAACTGTGTATTTTACTGACTCAATGAGCAATAGTAGTGACCATACCACACCTCTAACAGACAGCACAATTGCAGTCCACCTGTAAACAAAGTGGTGAGATTCTGGTATCAAACACACAGATAACAAAAGCATGGCTCCAATCCAATTACTTCAAAATTATATTCTCTAACTGAGGGTGGAAGTCAGTTTACTATAGTTGAAGAACTTCTTTTCCAGCTTTCCAGTAGCAAACATGCCCAGTATGGACAAAGCCGTTTTTACTTTTTGAACAGATTTTAAAATTCTCTGTTTCACCAGTTGCAGATGATGTTTTGTGATTATTTCACTTCTGGACTGATCAACAAAATTGTTTATTCCCAGAGGTAACTAAAGTCAGCGAGAACATGTTGGTGGTTCTGGACGAAGTGGTAGGAGATCCAGAGGACCATGACACTGTATGTGTGGGCGACGCCAATTCCCATTTTAACTGCAGAATCAAATTCTGTGCTTACTGTGATTGATTTTACCACAAATTTAGCAAACTCTACAGTACATTATCTTTGCTCTATTTCTAGCAATCTGCCATCTGTTGTGTAGCACTCCAGCATATATTGATGCTTAAAATAAAGCAGAATACCCTTTTTTCAGCACTTCTTACTAATTCTGATTTCTCAACCATGTAGAGACAGATAAAAAATTTATAGCAAACATCTTTCGGTTTTGGTTTAGTTCATGGAATATTTAGAAAATGTAATTACTTTTTTTTTTTTCCAATGAAACGATGAGCCTTTTGCTATCAGGATGATCATGAGTATATAAATAAGGATACACACACATAGAGATTTATTAGACTCCATATGCCATTTCAGTTGCAGGTTTGTCTCAAAGAACTGACTAAGAACAAGATTCAAAGTGCCAGCATGCTTGGAGAGTTTCATAGGTTAACAAAAACTACTGAGGCTAGTCATTTTCATTAAGCTTGCTTATCAAACATTTAAGGAGTTTTTCTGGGATTCAGAGGAGTGCCCAAACTCTTCAGAAAATGAAACACAATCAGAAACAGACTTTTCCCTGGTAGCTCAGCAGACCAAGCATTAACCTAGCAATAACCTGGGGAAGAGAAGGTACAGGGGACGATCTTATCAGTGTGTATAAATATCTGATAGGAAGAAAGGTAGATGAGGCAGCCAGACTCTTCCCTGTAGTGCCCAGTGACAGGACAAGAGGCAATGGACACAAATTAAAACTCAGGAAATTCAGTCTGAACACCAGAAAATGTATTTTTACCATGAGGGTGGTCAAACACTGAAACAGGCTGCCCAGAAAGGATGTGGAATCTCATCTGTGGAGATATTAAAAATCTGACTGGACGTGACCCCAGGCAGCATGGGAAGTCCTAAATCTTCTTCAGGATTTTGGAAAACAAGACCGGACAACTGTGTGGAAGAAAGTAAAAATGGACTAGCATTTCTGAAACATAGGTCTCAGTCCTTGATATAACAATATTTCATTTAATTAGGGACATACTGGAAAATGGACTGAAAGCAAGTCCTCTGAGTTCCTGGCAAATTCCCCAGCCATCCAAGTAGTTTCAGTGATTTTTGTATTTTATCCCAAATTAAATCAAGTAAATTCAAATTCATGATGCTTGCCTTTTTGACCATTAGTGCATTAACATGTTACTGGGTAATGCCTCAATGCTTTCATAGGGTCACTTTGCACAGCTCTCTTGTAGCTACACTTGAAGATCTCTTAACAGGCTACAAGGCCATTGGCTTGCTTTCAAATGCCAGCAAATGCTCAAATATTCTTCCACCTGGAACATTTTCAAAAAGGATAAGGACCAGCCTCAGGTCACCTGATAGGTGATGGCCTAGAACACGTGGACTATTGGCAGATCAGATCAGACCCTTCTCTAGGAGCAGCAAAGCAATCCCTCACATCCCGAGGAAAGCGGGATGGAGACTGTTGAGGAGGAGCGCACATCTCCCTGATGCCGGCTGCTGTTTTTGTGTGCTGAGGACCAATCCAGTACATGGGCGCTGGGCATGGCTATGATTTTGGGCACTTGGCCACTTCAAAAACCAAGCGAAGAGCAATAAGCATGTACGATATAAAAATCTGTTCAGATACCTCAGATTTTACTGGTAAAAAGCATAATAATTTAGATAATTCCTAATTTAGGTGGCACCTGAAGGGGCTTTTTAAAATCCTGATGTTGGAAAGGACTACTAGCAGTACTCCTAACAGGTGCTTACGTCCTTTTCATGTAAAACTAAATGGCTTGCTCAGAGACCCTGGATGTATCAGGGTGTCGTGGTTTAACAACTAGCTCTCCTGAATTCCAGCTGGGCCACCTAATCATTACACAGTGATGGAGCAACTGATGTAAAAGATACCAGAGGATGAAATTTTGTGTTTACAGCCTGAATGATTAAAATTTTTAGAAGATTAAAGTAGCTAAGGTATCCATACTCCTGGAGTTTTTCTAATAAGTGTTTCTTGAGTACATCTGTGGTCCCCTTTTTTGCACCATTAGGACCCACACTGTCAGCATTTTCTGAGGCAATGACAAATGATGGGCTTGTGACTTACTGAAAATGAATGGCTTTTGTTTTAACAAGTCTTGGAAAGGAGCATTCCAGAGAAGTGTTACGGTCCCACTTTCCAGGGAGTTTTGAAACTTGAAGATTTTATTGCAGTTAGAATCCAGTACAAAGTCAGTTTACACAAGCCGCTGTGCTTGGCAGGCTGTCTGGAAAATCCAGAAGGCTTCTGGGAACACAGTGTTTGCCGTACGTTTCATCTTTGCCCTTGGCAGCAAGCTCCAGTAGCTCAAGTGACAGGACAGAGTAAAGTAGCATTGGAATACCAGAAACCACACAGAAGATACATACACATCTCCTAGTTTGTCTTAGAACTTGAGTGCTACAGAAATAGAAAATATTAGGAAAGTCACAATAAAGAAAAGGAGACAGGGCTACCGTCTCGGCCAGTTCTTTAAGCCATGTAGACCTCATTTCAGTCAGCAGGACTTCAGTGGACTTTAGGCAGGTAGAACAGCTTGAATGCTTGTAGTTGAAAAGAGGATGCTGCACATAAAAATAGCCTCTATAAAATCATCCCTTAGTCTCATACGAGCAGAGATGAAACCGTTTAAAAATTGCTCAAAAGTATTGAGTGATTCAGGGACTGGATGTAAAAAGGAGTTGAGGTGTTGCGAGTTATTTTTCTCCCTTTTCTATAACTAGTGATTGTTGTTTACCTGGTCTTGCTGACCACTCCAAAAGCTTAGCAAGATGAGTAGCACTCAGCTGAAAGATCTGTAAGCAGTATCAATATAGTATTGCTGATTTTCCCCACCCTAGCATCTGGAGAATTCATTCTGCTATCCAGTCTTCCACCCTGAAGACAAGACAAAATGGACTTTCAAACGGAGTTTAGAGCATGATCTTGTCAGATTTACTCCTTCTGATTGTCTATGTCTACACAAACATAAGCCACAGAGCAGTGTAGGTCACCTGGTTCCCGTGGAGTTTCTGGGCTGAAAATAAGGTGGAGAATCTTGTTAGTCTCAGAATAATACCATCACCACCCCCACCCCCCCCAACAACCCACGATTATTGATAAAGAAAATCTAATAGAATTGACGCAATGGGGGGGGGGGGGAGGGTTTTCACTTTTATGTTTGTATTATTACAGCTTAAACATAACATGCTGCACTGTAAATTCTCTGCAGTGAGATCAAGCTCCTCCTTCCTCCTTTCCCCCCCCCCCCAATTTCATAGTTGCACGAAGCCCCAGTTGCTGCTTTCAAAGATTAAGGTACTGCATCATGAAGACTTTCTAATCATCCAAATCCACTGTACACGGTGATTTCAATTAAAACATGTAATGTTTCAGATGAAGTTGGAAAATAGAGAAAGAAAAGATTAACAGTGATAGGAATGAAAAATCACAGGCAAACACCTGAGCAGGTATGAAATCTTAGGGCAGGGTTTGGAAACATCCTTTCCCCAATCTCAAAGAAAGGAAACATTAATGCTACAGCAGAACCAGGTCCTAAAAATCAGGGTAACTGCAGGGCACCTGTATTTGTGGATGACTCCAGTGGAATCCAGATGTGCTTGGCACCTCCTGGGGAGTGGCTCACACTACAGCAAACAAGATTAAACAAGGCTGATGTTGTTTCCCACACAAGCCATCCTTGTAACAGCATATTACTCCTGGGTAGTATGATATTGAGGCTGAACTGAGACTTTGGGAGTGAGGTTTAGGTAAGATTAGAATTGAAGACAAAGTTTTTCAGTTTAATTCTTAGTTTTGTGCCAGGAGCTGATGTGTAGGAAAATGCTAGAGGTTGGTTTTTTAGGCAAACTATTACAACAATATCAGGTTGAATCTGGAAGTTGAAAGCAATTTTGAAAAATGGTGTAGAGCTTACAAGGTAAAATACTTCTAACAAGCATAGGAATTAAATAATATGCACACATGAAAGAATAAGCCTGACAGTTGTACAGAGAAATAAATCACCATATGAGAAGGGAAAAAACAAATTCCAGAACACTTCTGAAAAAAGTGCATGGTATATCAAGAAATATTTAAGAACTGAGATAGGATGGCTGGACATGGCCCTGACTGTTGTGACATTTATGACATTACTGGTCATCATCATCAGTGGGGTTAAAAAAAATAAATCAAAAAATATATTCTCTACCACAAATGCAAGAGGTTAAATGTATTAGATAGGTGCCCCAGATGGGCAGAAATAGAGTTAGTGACAGTGAGAGATAGAGGAAGGATGATCCAGACATCCTATGATTAATGTCAGTGAGGACTTCCGTTGCTGATGAGTCATTCAAAAGAGTCTGGGATGGATACATGACTCATTCTCAAAAGGACCAAGATGAGGCTGCATGTCATATCCATTGCTATGGTCTGGAGTTCCCTGGAACTGTGTTTGAAGTAAAGTTCATGCTGTTGGAGGGTTTGTATTCTTTCTAAACCAATAGCATTTAAACAACATCCACTTCAGGCACAAAAAAAAAAAGAACTAGGGAACTGCACTGAGCAAACGCAATGTATTAAGAGAACTAGCGGAGCCAAACATGAAATTCAAGAGGCATTCTTTGTAAGCATTTCAGAGCATCTCATTATCTCCCTCAGCCTTCTCACTGAAATGCCCCTGGCCTCAGGAAGCCTAGAGGAACATTTGGCTGCTGACATGCCTTCCCTTTTGATCATCACGCTGAGTGATATTTCCTCATATGTCATTATGCATCCATGTCTGTCAGTAGTCATTTCTCCCATCTTGCCTTAAATTCATTTTTCTGGGGCCCGGAACAAATTCATGTCGTCTGAATAACTGGCTTTGCACGGTGATCTGGGTCCATCACTGCTGCTTCTTGTTCCTGTACCGTGCAGGGGCAGCAGTCCTTCGGTGGCTAGTCTGAGACTGAGCACAGGCAGGTGGGAAGGGAAGGAAGCCTTCCTATTCTGAGAAACATCTGTATAGCTTCTGACATCCTCAGGTCATCATGCAAAGGCCCTCTGCTTCTTATCAGCCCACTGACATCTGCAAAGAAACATGTGCTAAAAGACCGATTTTTGTTATTTTCAGTGTGTCCCTTCATTAGGCTTTAAAGATAAAAGAAATAAAATCCACATTAGCTTGGCTTCTTTCCATGCTCTGTAGATCAGCTCAGGCAATCCACTGTATGAAAGGCATTTGATTTCAAGGTTGGTTTAGAGAGTAATACAATTGCTGAAGCAAGAATTAACAGTGATAAATTTTCAGTCTTGCTGTAGAGTCTTTCCTTAGGTTCTCATAACTGTTATACAGCTTTCCAAAATGAAGCTGTATCTAATTCCAGCTTCTATTAAACATTTTGGGGCGATATTTTAAAATCCCAAACCCCAAATCTGCAAATAGTTAAACACTTACTTACCTTATGGGAGTCATTCGATATTTGGAATATATACATGCATTCAATGCAACAAAGGCGTGCCTGGAAGATGCGGTCATTAAGTGTCAGAGGAACCATCTTACCCAGTGAAGTTACCTGGCTGGCCTGCCTAAGCTTCCTAAAATTGGTTCCTGCTCTGAAAGAGGCTACCCATTCCCAATCAGTTGTAGAGCAGGCCTATAAAGACTGGCATTTATACTTAGACAGCCAAATAATGTCTCAACTTAGTCAATACAAACACCTTCTTTAGCTCCGGGGCTAACATAGTTAAGGTGCAATATGGCTAATTACAATCTCGGGCTTTTCATCTCCAGCAAGAACTCTTGTTGGTTAAGAGTTATTGTACAGGTAAATATTAATTTAGATGACAGAAGGAAAAATGACTCAGGCGTTAGCTGAAATATATTAATTCCTTTGTGAGTAAGTACATTGGAATTCTGTTATATTGAAATAAGCCTACTTGGAGAATTACTGCATTACCTGAAAATTCCCTGAAAAAAACATCCATTAAGCTTTATCCTCTTTGGGACTCCCTATTAACTATGTTCACTGTGTGGAAGAAAATGTTAAATCCAAAATATTTTCACTATTGGTATTTTAATCAAGTGAGAGACATCCCTCACGGATGCTTAACTGGGGACTTATAAAATCTGCATTTAAATTGAGATTCTAAAATATATAACCCAAGAGACTGAGTACCTTTTTCAGACTTATTGTACATGAAGAGCATGATGCTTTAACTTATTTTTCATAACTTAGTAGTTATCAGGAAGCCAAATTGGAGATTTAGATAAAAGGAGAAATATGAGGTTTGGGAAAAAGAACTGAAAAATGATTAGGGATTGATTTCTTTCCAGCTTAAGTAAATAAGGAATTCAAAAGTTAACTTTAAAGGCAGTAATTTAGATTTACCTTGACTATGTAACCTGTGCCATCTTTACACCGAACAGGAGCAGATACAACCAATTTGGAAAACATTTTGCACTCATCTTTCCTGGCATAAATATGTGCACAGAGGGTAGCAGAATGGTGAACTACCAGTTGTGTAGAAGTGTAACTGCCTGATACTCACCACAAACTGATGCTGTCCTCCAATGGCACAAGCTGGCATCACTCGACATCGAGCCCAGTAACACAAGAAAAGGCTCTGACTCGCTGGAAATATTTTCTTTTGCATTTTCCTGACTTGTCAACGTGACTTATTTTGTGGCAGTTAATGTGATTCCTCACAATGAGAAAGCAACTATGTACTTGGATCTGCAAAGCAAATCACATTCCCCAAGTGCTTCCTAGCATCACATAGACTTAAGAGTGAAAATTTAAGTGAGGATGAAAAGCCAGATTCTACTCTTCTGCAAAAGCTTTCACTAGTTTGGTGAAAAATATTTTCTCCAGCTAGTAGCTTGAGCTGTCTTCCATAAAGCCCTGGAATGACTCCACAGCAACATCAGGGCTTCAGTAGCTTGATTCTTTGCTGTACATTGATGTTTCCACTCCACGATACAAAAAGTGTTTGCATACATGAATGGGAAAAGTTACAGCAAAGAGGGAGCAGCTGTCATCTCTGCAATACAGCTTTTTAGAGCACTCTACACATATTCAGAATTGGCAGCAGCAGATTTTTCCCTTTCTTCCCTAACCTTCTGCAATAACTAGGTCCAGCTGCAGTCAGGTCCTTCCTTGTAAAGTAGGAATATACATCTTGGTTCCCACAAACATGGGGAGCCCCTTCTTGCCCCCAAACTTATCTCCTTCCATAAGGCTTCTTTTAACTCTGACTTGCACTGTTCAAATATGCTGTACATCCTAAATCAAGAGAAAATTAGAAAAGAGGAGGAAGAGTTGGGAAGGCTTAGGAGAACTTAGAGCATTCTGAAGTTGAAAAAAATCCTGGAATGTCAGAGACCCTTCCATCATCAAACGGAAGTACCTAGGAAAAGGTAATATGACCCAGAAGAACCAAGTTGTCTTATAACTTGATAACTAAAGGTATTTATTAGTGCTGTTTGGGTAAACAAGTGAGTAATTCACAATAGTTTTAAGCTTATTCACCTGTTTTGCTTCAACTTTTTGGGACAATGAATTTGTAAGTGGCTCTAGGCTCCATAGAAGCTTTAACAATTTTAACTGGGCATTGAAATAATAAAAAAAACCAAAAAAACCCCAGAAGTGAAAGAGACATTGGCTTCCCTTGTAAAAATTTGTTTGCTTGAACTACAGTGTTTATTTTTCACATCAACTAGTATATCTGTGAGTGGGTGCTCACAAGAAGAACCCAAAGTGTTTCCTTCACTGCCTGTGCTGCAACCTCTTCCTCTGTAGCTAACACTGAACTGCCTTTCCATGTCCCAGAAGAGACTGGTGATAGAAGTAAGTCTTACATTTTTATTCGTGACAGGTACAAGTGGCAGGTACACTATAAATCACTATAAACTGTGCTAGTTATAATTTCAGACCACTTGGGCAATCTGTTATTACTAATCCTCAGCAATTAGAACACACTTTCAAAGTCGTTTGGGAAGATTTACAGATAAACCAATGTACACGGTTTACCTTGAAGCATATAAAAGCAATACTGTATGTTTATATTACACAGATGTCATCATGTACCTGCCAACCATCTAAACTATAAAAATTAGAAAAACAGGTATTAGGAAGTTCTAATGATCATTTACATTAAAAAAATTATAATGATAAAACCCTCCCTGTTACCTTAAAGTAGCTTAATTATAATTAAGTCAACAACATATAAGTTCAGCAATCCATCTGAGGAAATTTCGTGGTTATTTTCATGAGTATTATAGCAGACAGCATTCAAAGAACCTCAATAACACCTGTTTGTCTACATTATCTTATTGCCACACAAGAACTGGTATCATATGCTACTTTATTCTTCACTAAAGCCTCAGCCAAAGTTTTATTTCACATACTGCAGGCTAACACTCCTTGAATAGTGCCCCTTTAACTCAAATATATTTCATTATTTAGCAACCTGTTACAGAAATCCAACTATGGTTTGACTGCCTCAGGTAATGCCTTTCAACTCTGCAGAAACAGCACCTGACCACATCCTATTGGTGTCAGAAAACTGTATCAGTCTTGCACCCATAGTCCTCTTTCTATAGAGGAAGAAATCACTCCATTGTAGACCAGGTTATGCACTTTAACCCCCACCCCTCCACCCCCAGCTGTAAACTGAAAAACTGTCTTTTCCTCTTTGGGAGCCTTACTAGATAAAAAAAAACAAACAAAAAAAACCCCACAAGCATAAGAAGTAAAATGATTAAGATGACCAAGGTGGTAGAAAAAGTATTTGCAACCTCCAACTTCAGTTTCCAGACTCTCCCTGTAGCTGGGGAAGGGATCCTCACCTGGGTATGCCAAATTATCCCCTAGAAAACTCCAGACCACTACATCCACTACAGAAGGAACTGATAGCACCTAGTACCCTAATTTAAGCAGGTTAACTTAGGTGCCTAAAGAGAAACAGCTGGGAGCCTCCCTTTAAATAGGTTGTGTCTGTCACACAAGCAGATTATTATTTATTCATTTAAAGTTGACAAGTACCATAATGAAAAGAAAGGTACTCTAGAAGTTAAGAAGCTGGGAAAGAAAATTAATATAAATGGTGTTTTGGAGGAAGAAAGACTGTTCAGAGCCCCAGCAGAGGAAAAACATCTGGGTAAGTCTTTTGTACCTAAGCTTATTAGAGAATATTTTATTGCTCTCAGACTATTGTTTTAGGTAGAAAACCCCAGGTCCGTCTATTTGTTGCTAGTCTTGTCCCTATGCTGTGGCTAGCCTGGAGTGCAGTATGGAGAACCACAAAGCTCTGCAGCAGCGTGGTGCTCAGTGTGGGCTGTGTAATCCACCTTCCCCTTCCAACAGCTTTTGCAGTCTAGCCTGAGGTCCCTACCGCTGCGGTTCTGTTCCTCTTGGTATATGTATTAAACATGGGTATGTCTGTAAGAACTGTTTTGCCTCTGACTCCAGCATTGACAGAATAATGATGTGCAATTAATGACTGTCCTCACTCCTGCCTGGAAAATCTTGAAAAAGTAAAGACTTCTGGAATGCTTACTCCTGGATTAAGTTATAAAAATATATCACTTTGGTTAACCCAAATATTTTACTTCTAAGCTGTTTTTTCCCTTCCTATTTGCCTGGGTTTTTTTTTTTACATTTTAAAATAATGAAGGCTTCTTCAAAATGAGAATTTTCTTTGGGAAACAAAATATGTTTATGTGTTTTTAACATTCAAAACTTTTAATATTCAAAATTATTTACTGAATTAAACCCAGATTTTCATGTGATTCTGTTTCCCCTCATTCTTTTTTTCCAACTATATTTTCTGGGTCAAATTATTGTTATCCAACTCTAGTGTTCTTTCTTGTTACCTCTGCTTTGTTGCTGGGTGAATGAAAGCCACCATCTTTTATGGGGACTTCAAGCAGAACTTAGGTCTTAATTTCTTTTCTTTTGGTAACAGGATCATAAGATGAATCTGTATTGCTGACCAGGATATGTCTGTTTTCAAGAGGCTGGGCTGAGTCACCAAGCCAGATTGGATGTAAGACTGAATCAGTCACTGTGCAGTGATCTGAAAAAAATGTTATCATCAGTTTTACTAGCAATGTGTGAACTTCAGTGTCCCATAATAATTTAAAAAAAACAAAACAAAACAAAAAAAACCAACAAAACCCCCCAAAAACCCCCAAACCCTCCCAAACCAGCTTTTCCTGAGATTGCAGAAAGAGTGTACTAAACTGCAACACCAGTGACTTCTCTGGGCCGTGTTCAAAAAAACCCAGAAATTCTTCCCCTGTTCTCCCCAAAAGTAAAAGGACAACAGGAAAAAAATTTATTCCTTCCATATGTACAGAAAACATAACAAATCCAGAGCATGAACATATTTTTGACTTGCTATATGGCAATTTAATATTCTTTAGCTAAACAGAGGTACAAATCCTTTTGATGTTTAATTTAAATATATGCTACTTGCAGAGGAACAATTTCACACATTTTGCAAGTATTATCATTTCTTTATAGATTGTATGGTAGCAGAAAAGAAAAAAAGGAAAGTCAAAGATAGGGAGCATTTAAAATGGGTCATTTAGGATAGGAATCAAACACATTGGTGGTTAACATCTGAAGACACCCCTATATATTAGAAAGGCGATCTAGGCTGTCAGGTGTTCCTTTTACTTTAAAGGCAGTGGGCAAGGGGAAACTGAGTTTAGTAATCTCAGATACATCCAAAATTAAGCAACCAAGATGCGGAAGACTTCAGAAAGAAAAGCCAGTCTGTGTAGAGCTGAAACAATGTTTTTAAAGAAAAGAAATGAAGTGGATCAACAGATAGAAAGGTTGTAATGCTGTTTTTAGCGTGGCAAAACTAATTTTGTCCAGATGAAACTTCGAATGTAGAATCTTATATTTTGTTTCTAAATGAGGAAGTTTCAATTAGCTAAAGTACATATCATGAGCAGATTTCCCAAAGCATTAGCATTGACCTGACTGTCCCACTGATGTCATTGCCCTATGTATACTGATTTCAATACAGAAAGTTAAAAGTCACTAATGAAAGTTTTTGAAAAATATAATCTTCTTTGATTTGTACTATATGACTCAACCTCTGGCAAAGGGGGTGTTCAGAGGACGGCATATTGATGACTTTGGTGTGACTGGGGGACTCGAAAAACTTTTTAAGCAATCTCCATCTTCAACTGCACTTTTGAAATTTCAGGTTAGCTCCTTTGCAGCTCAAAAGAGAAGTTTTTTCCAGTACTTATTGTTTGTTCTCATGCTCTTCCATGATGTAGGTCTGCACGTGTGCATATGTATATTGCAGCCCCATATTTCAGAGGCAGCAGAAAGAAAGGTGATAGAGTTCTGAAGTACCTTTCCTCTGAATATTACATGAGTCGGAGAAAATAGTTCAGGCCACCAGGCTACTATAGGCAGAGGATGGAAAGGTCTTTGCTCCTGAGATAATCTGTAGTATAATCAGTGATAAAGTACAGGGAAGAATTATGCTAATAGAGCCTGTAGGCATTAGACAGTAAGCCAGGATTTTGAAACCCTCTGAATCTCTTTTCAGCCCTTTAAATAAAACCAAAACAAAAAACCCCAAAGGTGGATTCCTGTCCTTGTGGCTCACAGCTGTACAGCTGTGGCTTACTCCACCGACCCCTGTGACCGATTCTATTGGTCTCAACTAATGATTTGGAAGTGAAGTTCAGCTGCTGCCTCTGATTAATTCCCTGCAGCAGCCACACTCCATTCAAATTACCGCATACATGCGAAGAAGAAACATGTAATGATATTATACTGAAAACCAGAGGCTGGAAAACTGCTTTGGAAGGCTGAGAATGATTTGTCGGAGGCTCTGTTTGCAGTAAACATCATTCACATTCTAGTAATGTAGTGACTTTGGGATCTAAGGACGTTGGGAGTGTAACTCATAAACTGGACCCAAGAAATTTTCTGTGGTTTTGAATGGCTCATTTTTGCCCTAGTCACTGATTAACATTTTAAAGCCAGAATGATGACATCTCCAGCCTCCCTGAGCATGTGCAACTTGGTAAAATTCATTACTTTGAACTCAGATAAATTGTATTTGATTCAATTTCAGCATCAGAGACTTTTGTAGCAGTACATAAAAAAAAAAACCCAAAACAGAATCATAGAAGTTAGTAAGATGGCTTGCAAGTTGTCTCGCCCTGTGCTGCAAATCCATCAAGTCTCACAGCTTAAGCAGCCATGGACTGCATCAGTGCTTGGATAGGAATCTCCAAGAAATGTCTGTTACCAATTCAATACCCTTTCAGGGATCAATGAATCAATCTGCTCCAGTGTGTGTGGCCCAGGCTAGCACATCAATCTGTGGTCCTGTTCCTCTATGGCTGGAGGATACATGGTGCTTTCATAAGAGCTACTTCATAAAAATTCTCAAAGACATAAATTCATGAATAAATTTTCCACTTTCAACCTCAAAGTATACTAATTCTCCTAGCTTTCAAAGGTAGGCACTGTTTAATTCCAGCTTTTTTCTTTGGATTTCTCATTTCCCTCACTCTTAATTCCACATCATATAATCTATAATCAAATAGTCTTTACAGTCTCTCACACTCTCTCACATCTGTGTATTCCCCCACATGCTGGGATACTCCCCCTGCTCCATGTCTATTTATTTCAATAAAACAAATGAAAACTGGCTTTCTGAAGGGAAAATGGCAAACTTGGGCAAACAACTTGGACAAAGAAGATAAAGGCTTGGTGAATTAGTATAGAGAGGCCTTTCAGTGCCATGAAGTAGAAGCAGGGGAGAAAGGGGTAAACTATGCACAAGGACTGGCCTCAACAGAACAGATTATTTTTTTCCAATTTAGATTCTTCTGTACAGAACGTGCTGATGATTGGTCATGTGGATATTCCCAACATCTTCAACTGGACTGTCTGTAAAAGATATAGTCCCTTACAAAATGAAGAACATCCTAAGAGAGGCTCTGAGACTGTGCATCTCTCCAGCTCCGGTGTTAGCTAACCTTGTGATACCTTTGTATTGCACTACATTTTTTAAAAAGACTTTTCAGTACAGAATTTTAATTTGTGTCTTACTGGTGATTGTGAAAGAATCAGAATCCCTTTTCTTTCCCTGTCCTAAGACTATTTAGAGATGTTGATGTTCTTTATTGAATTATAGCTTTGTTCCAAAGGCTGCACTTTGGAAAAGTATGAAATGATCTTTTATTCATTTGTAAAACTTTTTGTGATAAGAGTTATTCTATATGTATAGTCTTACTGTTGGTATTTAAATTTGAAAATTGACTGTCCACAAAGCAGGTATCCCCTGTATGGTGAGGGGAGAGATACTAGCAGTAATAATGCTATCGGTAGAAAAGCAAGAACTCTGCCCCTTACCCATTCTGAGAGGCAGCAACCAGCTGGGCAGCCAGTGTGCACCCTTTGGCTTGCCAAGCCTTAAACACCCAGTTCCCAGATGGGAGTGGATTAGTACAGGCTATAAAAGAAAGCTGGGCTTGGGAACATGGGAGTACAAGAAAAGGTGTGGGTTGTGGGAGATAAGACATAAATTCACAGTTGTATCAGTCCCCCCCACTTATGAAATGCTGCCCATCCACAGTTAGTATTTGAAAATATTTCATTTGGTGTTAGTAAGGCTTATCACTTTTTATGTATAGATGTCTAGAAAAGGTGTTATTTTTAGCTCTAAATTAAAGAAAACAGGGATATGGCAAGGTCAAGAGCCCACAGGAATGCTGGTTCCTACTGTTGTGATTTATCTGTAGGGCTACCCCAGCTGTTGAAACTTTGAGGACCTCCACTTTCTAAGTCACCATTCTGGTAAAAGAAAAGCACACAATGAAAAGCCCAGAGCCATGAAGCACTGTGGAAAGAAGTGGCCATTTTCTTTTGCTTACCAGCATTACAGAGCAGCATTATAAATCTAATAGAAAAAGGCCCATCTCATAATATATGGCCCTTCTGATATTCTTGAGCAATACAGATTTTATCACACAACCATAGTTTGTGTAAAATGTGCCTTAATGCTTACACTTGACAAGCTTTGGCACATTATTTCACTATTTGTTGATCTTTGCTTCTACATTGCTCAGCTCCATCTTGATATGCGTGCCCCATATTGGCAGGCAAATGAAATACTTGCTCTAGTCAAGTGTAAACAAATTCTTCCTTCCTGAATGTGAAAGCTGTAAAGAAACATGGAATGTAGTATATGATTAAAAATACATGTTTTAGATAAACATAGTAAAAACACTGAGCCACTATGTTAGTCATCTCAAACTTGCCATCTGTGGATGATGAGTTAGAGAACTATATATAGAAGTGGGCTCACTGTGTACAGACTTCCTTAATTTTATGGGCCCACAAATGCATTAACATTTCCTCATGGCTTAAAAGAAGCAGCAAATTACAGTTCCACTTTGCTGGTATGTGTCTTGTTAACCAATGCCTTGGGAAAAGTGAACTTTTCCTACCTATTGCAGGTTAAGGGGAAGAATAAAGGGATAAAATCCCCTGATTTCTCAGAGCCTGTGCCCAAAGCCTGAGCAGGAAATGTAGATTTGTAAGGAGGGGTATAAAAGTGGCCTATTCATTTATCATTCCTTTTTATTTTTGCTTTCCAGAAATATTTCTGGAAATATTTCTGGAATGGCTAGCAGCTTTGTAAAAACACTGAATTTTAAGCACACAAAATCTGGGCTGTACAGAATAAGAACTCTGAAGCAGAACTGAAGAAGCATTATTCCCATAAACCTGGAACTAAAAATTAGACTCAAGTCTCTGGGACATGGAAAGGAAAAACTGGGGTTCTGACCTTTATATGGATCAACACATTCCATGTTGTGAATGCTAAAGAGTCCCAACAAAGCACTCATGAGAAAAGTAGGCATAAAGAGTCATCTACAGAGATTCTTCAATCTGTCATTGAAACACAAAGTACATTCAAGCAAGTTAAATGTAGCTTGAGGACTAATCACAAACAAACAAAAAAGGTATGAATTCAGATCGAACTGTGGCTCCCTTTTCAATAGAGGGTGTTTATTTGCTTGAATAAATTGAATGGATAATTCAGTGGGAATATTTGTGATAGGTTGTGAAGGGGAGTGTGTGTTAGATGGCCTGAAATAGCTGCCTACCTTTTATGCACGTCACAAGCTAGGTGCTGCTTGCATTTTTTTGTTTGTGAGTTAGTGGGAAGAGGAGGGGAACTGAGCAAATATGGATGTAACACTCTGGGAGTGTTTTTTTCATGTCCTGGCATTGCAAAACACACTGGGGATAATCACAGAAACTGTTAGAGAAGACCAGATATAAACCAGCAGGATGACTCTGTGAATTAATGGTGAGATGCGATGTATATATGTCTTCTGAAGACATTAGCACAATTCCAAACGCTGATGGTCAGGAAAACATCTCTATGTTTTTAGTGTTAAAAAAAAAAAAGCCACTTGTCTATGGAGGATAGATAAAATGTTCTTTAAAAATTTCTTTAAGCTGTCTAGTATTTGCTATAGTCTTGGGTCTTAGCAAATGTGCTTCCTAAGTCCTGTGGCAATGAATTCTTTTCCTTTCTGTTTGGTTCTTAAATTTCTGGTGCAAGTAAAATTCCCATTGGTTTCAGTGAAGAGCAAAGATACCAGCTGGCTGACTGAAAGATCCACAATAAAACACTATAGAGACTGATCATGGAAGAAATTGGACCGTTTATCTAAATCCTTTATACCTGTAACCAAGATGTCCGATGATTTCCAAAGTTTGTACCCATCAACTGTGAAGTTAATGTTTGACATTAGCCTTGTCTGTGCAGTTAAATATTTTGAATAAGGTGATCTGAAAGTTTTATAGGGGTTTTGGATCCAGTTTTCACAATCATGCATGTCCTTGATAAAAAATATAAAGTCCTGCTTGCTTTTATGTCCTTCTTCTTGTGGCTATTCTACTGGTTTCTTAGTTCACAGAGACATCGCTTTTGAAGGAGACCTATCAAAAATAAAATGCCCAAAGTTTAGGCCCAGTCTTAAGTTTCATTTTTGATTGATACTAATAAATGTGAATACTGATATTTCTTTTCTCCTGGCTTTTATCTATGTTGTTCTTTTGATTCTAAATTCTTCAAGGCAATGACTTAATACATAACTAGAAACTTCAGGCTATGATCTCAGCTGGTTCTGCCTTAACTCAAATATTGATGCCAGTTCTTGATGCTGGTCACAGAAAATAACTGTCCTGTCATTAAAAGGAGCTTGATTTAGGCAGTAGCTATTCAGAATGTGCTGGAAATCTGTCCTGTGTGTTTAGTTCACAAAGCCTGAAACGTGTGATACTGACGGAGACTGATGGTTAAGAGGTGTAAAGCCAACTGATCCAAAGAGAAGGGTGGTCAGCCCTCCTCAGGAGCCTCACAGGTAAAGTGTGGTCACTACAAAAGGAAGAAGGGAAAAGCTACGGTAGGCAGGTGGGACCATATCCAGTTTTATGCTGTGTCTAAGGCCTCAAATTGCCTTAATCCACCTGTAGAGGCAGTTTCAGGATTGGGACCTTTGCATGGAAATAAAAATAATAAGGTGATAAATAATAATTGATTTATTAGATGATATTCAGCTACAGCTTTGTGCTGTTAAAAATTTATGCCACTTGCTCTATTTAAAGCCCTATAATAAATAACTGGTTGTAAAAATTAAAAAAAGGTTGACTTATAGAAAACTCTATAAAGATAATATTGACATGCTAAAGGAATTACAGTTGTCATCTAAGAGCCAGCCTGACTGAATATAAAATCTTGAATTATAGCCAAGTAATACTGTATCTGTGAATACATCTGTGCCATGTTTCTGACTTTATTCTTGATCTTCCAATTTCCTCCTGTTTCACATATGTTTTCTAACACCTCTTAAGCAGCGTAGGGTCAGATGTTTTAGGAGCAGGCTGGGCTGGATTTTCACAGAAACAGTGCTGTAATTCCCTGCACTCAGTTTTTAACTCTTAGTACCTGTTTTCAGGTTTCATAATGGAAAAGACTTAAAACACCTCTTTTGGTGTCTCTTGTCCAGAGCTGAAACATCAGGTCACTGTCTCCATTGGCAAGTTTTCTCTGCCAGGGATGACTGATACCAAGAGTTTCCAAAAATATTTTAAGGGGCTTTTGTACCCAGTGTTGCTGGGAGTCCTTTCTACATCTCTCATTGCAGTCTATGTCCCAAGGGTTTAGAAATGCAAACTATGCAGGTTGACCAGGGATTAAGTTTCCTAGCCTTTAGGGGAGCTCCTTTAGTGGCCAGCTCTTTTGAGAAAGGAACGACATTTCTTTTCAGAACTTCTAGGAAGTAAATGCAACAATTGCTTACTCGACCTGCTTACCAGCACTATGTAGAAGCTGGTCCTTAGAAATAAACCTAATGTGTGGCCTTTTCTGCTACAGAACATAAAGGATCCATGTGTGCATGGACAAAAGCTGTTTCTGGGCAGAGGGTTGCCTGCTGTGTCTCATGTGACAGCTTTCTAGTTGACGAAAGGAGGTGCTTTTCATGGATAAAATAGAGGAATTGGACTAATACGGGCTCTTGTAGAGATTAACTCCCTCTAACTGTCCTTTGTGCAATATAATAACTTTGTCCCCATTTTATGGATGGAGGGGACAGCTGATGTTCTAGCTGGGGCAATGTGGGAAATTCCCACAAGCTCACCTTCTCCGATATATATATGTTAAGCATATTATTTTCACAAGAGGAATTAAAAACTTCAGAGCTGCTGTTAGGTAGATTTCACTCTGTCTCTCCAGTACATTCCAGAATTCAAGGCCCACAGATCTTTATTTCTTAAAGTGCTTTCACCATTACATAGAACTGAAACCTCTAATTAGTTTTTCCTGGTATTCAAAGTCTAGGCCAGGAGACAAATTTTGGTGGCTAGTTTGTTTAAGCAACAACTATGGGAGTGTTTGCTTGTTTTATTTTTTGAGGGAGAGGGAGTATTGAAGCCATTTGTCCTCTCCTCTCTCCTGTAACTCTGAAATTTAGTATTATTCATTCGGCTTAATGTGTATATTGTTTAAATGTGAAAGTTCCCTGTTTCCATAACCAATGTCAGAGTGCTGTATGTGTTTGCCTCTAGCTTGGTTGTTGCATTTTTCCATCTCTACAAGAGGTTTCCTAGGAAAAGTTCCAAGGACATCCATTTGGCTGTCACACTACCAGCACATAGAAATGATTCATGAAATACCTGTAGGTTATCAGCAAAGGCATGAAAAGTGTGTCAGGAACATGAAAAAAATCAACCTCTGAGAGTATTCAGAGAGAGATTCCTTTCCAGGTTTTTAGACTAATTGGAAACCTCTTTTGCCTTGGTAACAAGTCCTTTGCCTGATAAATGTCCGTCACTTAATTTCTGGTTTCGCCTTGTCCAGAAAACTTTAGCAGTTCAGACAGCGGTTGCAATGGCAGCTGCTTTGTATTTCTACAGTGTGAATCAGTGATGCATATACACAAAGGGAGCAGCCTTTTGATAATCTGTATTTCAATAACCAGGCTGCAGCGCACTGATTTAAATCCAGGGAAGAATGGACCGAGATGCTCAATGATAACATTTCAATTAATTCCTGCTCTCTCATCACAGACTGTTAATCTTCTGCAGATGACCTCTGTGGTGTGAGCATCGGCAAGCAAACTCACCTCAGGTGTGAAGGAATAAGAAACCTGGACTGCCAGAAAAGAAGGTAGAAGGGATGTTGGATGGAAATTGCTTGCTGTGCATCTGTAAGGGCAGGCATGCAGCTGTCTTTTTTTATTCCCAGACTCCATCCTGAAGAATTCCTGTCAGCCTTGGGCTGGTTTAGAGCCCTTTCTGTCCTGGTCTTCCTCTGATCCTTTATATTGGAGACTGCACCCTTCTTAGCTGGTTAGTCTGAATTTCTACACTGATCAAGCAGGTTTCTGGTAAGTAATGTGAGGAAGTAATGCTGTGGGGTCACAAACTCCCAACTGCAGTTTGTTTGGAATTGGGAGATCACAGTGGCAAAAGAAAAACAGACTTTTAAATAATAGTGCAAGATATACACCTAGGATTAAATGCTGCAATTATGAGAGTGAGCTACAGACACCTGACTTTCCCTCCTCAGCAAGTGCAGTGCTTTGCTGTGCATTTAGAATAGAGGATTTAATTATAAAAAGTGACCTATAAGCCTGACTCAGCCCAGGAGCCATGCATCTGAACAATTTATCCAGTCCTTTTAAAATATTGATGTCATGGCATGTATAAAGTAAAAGTTTTTTCTTTTTTTCTTTTTTCCTTTTTCCTGAGTCATCATCCACTGCAGTCAGTGCACAGACAACAGCAGGTATCAATGCATTATGGATCAGGCCCTATTCTAATACTTTACTTCTAGAACCAGAAGGTCTGTGTTTCACTTACAGCTATATGGCACCTCTGAGTCACAGGTAGGTAGGTGTTCCCTGACGCACAGGAGTCCCCCAGGACATCCCACAGATGTTCCCATCAGGTCACCTGCAGCCAGCTCCAGGAGTGTTTCAGCTATATGGAAAGCCAGGGACTTTGGCTTTGAGCCTGTTCTTAAAATACAATGTAGTTCTGCTCACCAAAATTAGAGAGTTATGAGGAGAGGGAAAAACAAAGTGCCAAAACCAATAGTCTAGTTTTTAATTTTAGTAACTGGAATTGACTGTAAAACACAGGGTGGGAAGTTATAAAGTTTCCTTTTCTTTTTCGCCTAAAGTTCACTGTCCTGATTTCATACAGACACCTTTTTCATGATCTCATCAACACCTGAAAACTGTTGAACAAATTTCGGTAAAATGAATTTTCTCTCTTTTTTTCCTAATGTAGAAATAAAATGAAACTTTGAATTTTGACTTAGTGCTATGTTGCTAGACATACAAATACCTAGGGTGTGTTGACACTAGGATCAAGGTTGGAGAGCAAAAATGCTTCTCATATGACAAGAATTGCTCAGCTCAGTTGGGCAACTCTGCTTAACAATATGGATGGGAAGGCCTGGCTCATCTCAGCAACTAAGCACATGAAAAGGTTGATAAATCTGTATTGTAAAGACTATCGACCTCCATTGACCTGGGGTCCAGGAAGGGCTAACATCTCTTGCAGTGTCTGGCTAGTGATTGATTTCATGCATAGTCATACACGCTGAGCTGCACAGTCATGCAATCCAGTGCAGTCACCAGGTAGAGCAGATGTTTAATTTATATCCCTGCTTTCATCACTTTCTCTTTGGAGACCTTCACAGCACCCCATGTGAATGAGAAGACTATGGCCAGGCAGGCTCTTGTCTCTCCCTGTCCTGGAGGTGACTGAATCCACCTTCTTAGGCGCATGGGGCCAAGAGCTTTGCCTTTTCTGCACGCAGCCTGTGATGGACAAGCACATACTCAGGCAAGTGTATGTGGCTCCTATTATAAACAACAACTCAGCGGAGTACTTACAGTGCTGTATGTATGGATGTGCTTGTATGCCAGTAAAAACTCACTGCCTCAAACAAGAAGGGTGGTTGAGAAAGGCTGGGTGCTGTGTAGATGCCAGGTACCAGTCCCATCCTTCCTTATTACGCCTTAAAGGAGTAAGGGGGATATTTTGCTCACAGTGGGAAGCTCAGCTGATCAATGATCCTTTGGCTTCCACTGATTCTTGCTTAAACATCCTTTCGTTTAAGAGCCCCTTGAGATTAAAAAAATATTTACATCCAGGAAAGCTGATATCTAGATTTAATATTTATTTTCAGATAAGCAATAAAACTCACTTTTAATTTTATTCTTATTTGCCTAGCGAAAAGAGCTAAATATGTATGTTTTTAAATAGAGGAAAGAGGCGTTGATGTAGAATGCATCTGGAGACAGCCACTTGTATGACATGCAATTAGCATCTTTCTATTTCATTACTTCTGTTATTTTATTGGTTGTGAAACCACAGTTCTGAGTTTGTCAGCTGAAAAATCAAGTAGTTGTTTTACATTTTTAATGAAGAAGTTCAAGAATTTGCATACATAGTTTTGAACTGGCACAAAAATTCAAGTCCAAATCTTTCAGTTCCTTGCGCATGCCCTACCATGAGGTAAAGGGTGAGATCTACCTATTGATCCTGGCTCCAAGGTCCTGGCTCCTGTATTTTTTATTACTGAGTAAAACACAGTTGCAGTTCACAGACCAAGGACAAATATGTAAATTATAATGTTTCTCAGCTCAGAAACTTTTGATCTTTCAGCAAAAGAAAGGCGGCCACTGTGGTACAAAGAGGTCACGTTTTATACAAGGCTGCCAGGAGATTTCCAGATGTGTTGAAGGGAGGACTGCAGCATGCTTGTTTTAAAACCAAGTGCACTGTATCAGAAATCATCTTACTGTATGAATACGGTCAAAATTAAAATTTGTTTTACTCTGCCAGACCCGGATCAGGCAGTGAGCTTGTACTTTAGAGACAAAAACATGGCTAGGGAACCCTTGCTATAATTGATTCACTTTGCACTCCTGGATTTACTAGGCTGCGGCTGCATGAGCAGCATTCTTCAGCCCTCCAGGCAAGCAGCTTGATTCCTCCATGCCTGAGATTGTATTTATTTATTTATTTATATTCGTTTTAGTCTCATCACTGCTATTTTTGTGCATTTATGTACCTGTATGGCTAAAAGCTAATAAACTCATTAGTGAAGATCCTTGCCATTGTTAGCACAGGTTCAAGGACAGATTGCAAAGTGTTTACAAGAGCTTAAGAATCACCTACACTTAAAATATTGTACCAGGTGTCTGGGCCCACTGGAGGTCATACAGAGACAGATGAGATCAAGCACACCCATGCTTTCAGAAAGTTTGAGAAACACTACTGTTGTGGTTTCACCCAACAGGCAGCTAAACACCACACAGCTTTTTGCTCACTCCCGCCCAGTGGGATGGGGGGAGAGAATTGGAAAAAGGGTAAAATGCCTAGGTTAAGGTAAAGACAGTTTAATAAGACAGAAAAGGAAGGGAAAATAATAATAATGTTAAGACAATATACAAAGCAAGTGATGCACAACGCAATTACTCACCACCTGCTGACTGATGCCCAGTCAGTGCTGAAGCAGTAGTGATCTGGCCCCCACCAGCCAACTCCCCCCAGCTTTATATGCTGAGCATGACATCACATGCTATGGAATATCCCTCGGGTCAGTCGGGGTCAGCTGTCCCGGCTGTGTCCCCTCCCAACTCCTTGTGCCCCCCCAGCCTCCTCGCTGGCAGGGCAGCATGAGAAGCTGAAAAGTGACTTAGTGTAGGCAGTGCTCAGCAGCAACTAAAGCATCAGTGTGTTATCAACATTATTCTCATCCTAAATCCAAAACACAGCACTATACCAGCTATTAGGAAGAAAATTAACTCTATCCCAGCCAAAACCAGTAGAAGTATTCTAGCACTTTCCTTCACTGTTATCTTCTTTCCTTTCATCTCCAAATTTCATTCTGCCTTCTTAACTTTGCTGTATTTCTGCACTCGTGGTGGAGAAAGAAGGCGAAGTAAGAGGAGTGAGGACAGGACCACGGTTCAAAATTGCCCTGAGTGCTGCAGAGGCTCTGCCGCAGAGCTCCCTTCTGCCTTGTGAAAGAAAAAGAAGATGCTGAAGAGAAAGTCCTGCTCTGTCCCTGCAGACCCAGGTAGGAACATTTCCCTGCAGATAGACTCTCTGAGCTCTTAACAAGTTTTGATTGTATCTGTGCACAGAGAGATTTTTCAAAGCCTCTAACTAAATGTGGGAGAAATTTCCTGGGAGCTGTAAGATGTGTATCACTGCCATATGCAGGAGAGAGCAAAGGAAGAAAAAGAGAAGCAGTCCTGTTGAATTTCAAGTGTCATCTTCAAAAGACCTCCCTAGGAAATGGTTATTAGGGCATATTTCAAATGGGCAAACCAAGTATATTTTTCCTTCTTGTTCTCTGAAGTAGCAAGGCTATTTTTTACACTGTTTTCCATAAATATTAACCTTCTCTATCCGCTTCCCTGGGGTTAGCTGAAATTTAGAAAAGGGTACACATGAGGGTGGTGGGATGTCTGACTACCACTGCACCTCCATGAGCTTTATAAAGTAGAGTCTGGCCAGTTAGCACTGTTCTTCAACGACCAGAGATGAAACACCACATGATTAAAAATACCTTCCTACCTATATTGCCTGAAGGCAAAGTAATTCTTGACACCAGGGACTTTCCTGACGGCTCTTTACTCATCAAACAGACTTCAGGAGTATCCCATAGTAGAAGCTCTAATATCACTGCGGAGCAAGATTGTTTGACCCTTAATCAACAAAGTCTGGAAACTCATCCCGCTCTCATCTTGGTGACTAATTGTTATGTGATCTGATGCATTTCCTCACTGCTCAGTGATGAAGTTGCCTTTCATGCAACCATGTTTAGAGTAAAAAGAGACTATGCAATTGCACAATGCACTGAACGGGAAGAATTAAATTTTCATCTCTTTGTGCGAAGTACCAGGAAAGGTTTAAATGAACAGCTATCACTCTGGCAGGGGAATAGGGAATAGCACTCCACTGCTCCCCTACCCCCACGTACACACATTATTCCCTCAGAATGATAATTTCTCCACCTGGTAGCAGGAGGAGTATTTTCAGTCATTGGGGAGTATAGAAAGTTAAATGTTCTCAAGGCAGAATACAAGATAAACTGACTTGTACGTAGCTTCCAGCCCAAAACCGACTATGTCCTCCCATTTGGCAATGCAGAAGCTTCAGTACTAATCACATTGCTCTGATGATGCTGGAAGAATATGGAGAAGATCGAGGATGTGAATGATGGCGTCATTTGCATTCACTTCACCCCCCAAGGAAAACTGCCTTTGAAAATGGAGCTATTAATGCTCATAAAGACATTTGAGAGGTGGCAAACATGAAAAAAAATTGATTTTGGCTCAGTAAATGTTTTTAGTCCATGGTTAGATCTGTCCATGTTAATAAATAAAGTAGTGTAGCTTCATGAGAGCATTTTTGTGATCTGAATTGAGCTTTCATCTGAGCAAATACAGTTAAAACTAGTTACAAAAATGATGGCTACACAAAAAAAAAATAATCAGTTTTCTACAGAAAATGTGAGGATTGTAGCATCATGGAAAGCCAACATTCCAAAGCTGTTACAGCAAAATGCTTACAAATGTCTTGGGGGTCATGAGAAATGTGTTAATTATGTAAATTCAAGAGGTTTTACTTTGATTTTGAAATGTTACTTTTCTATCAAAGTGATTTTTAAATGCAATTTTGAAATGTTTTCTTCCAGATAATTAAATATTTCATAAGCATCTATCTGTTTTTTTTATATAACATTTCTAATTAGCTTTGTCAGAACTGTATTTTGGTAAATATTTAATCCACTCCTAATAAAATTAATAAGTAATTTCTATTCTCTCCCACTAGGACTACATTAACTTTAAGAAATAATTTAATTATAAGGCATTTTAAATAAAATGTGAAATAAGTGTATGTTATAGTTATAACTTCATTTGTGCTACAGGCTCAGGGACATAATCTAGCATGGAGAGCTGCATACAAGCATCTTTGTACCCTCAGCAGAAAGCTAGCTAGGAAAATTGGTTTGGCCTCCAAAATTGTTGCATTTACACCAAACAGGAAAAAAACCCCCAAACAACCCACAACTCAAAAACTTTTCTGTAAATTTGATGAGCTTTGCCTGAATTTCAGCCATAGGCATTTAAACCTGTCCTGATCATTATCAGTATTTCCGGGGCTCACTTTTATTCCAAAGCTTTTGAAACATGGTACTAGAAGACAGGATCATGCTCAGAAATAGTTCTTGTCAGGCAGACTCCCATCGAGTCATCTATCTCGAGCCCTCAGCTGGTCCCTCCAAAGGTGACATCCCTCTTGCTCTGCGTCCGTATGGGACTGCAGGTCCCCAGGGCTGGTCCGCGGGTTCCAGGCACATCGGCATCGCCAGCAGTTTGGACAGGGATCGGTCTCGCGTCTCATCAGCTTGTCACTCTGCTTATAGGTATTGTGACCATACCCTTGAAGCCAGACAACTGCACTTTTTGTATATTTTCCTTCTGCCAAAACTGAGACCAATACTCTCATTTTACTCTTTGAAATATTTACCAAGAAATGAATGAAGACCCGTGCCTGAGCTGGCCACAGGTATGCCTTATAAAAGCGTAGCTGCTTTGCTGAAGAGCAGGAGCAAGAGGTCTCCGTGAGCTCTGAGCATTGTCCTCTCTGATCACAGTGGGTTCATAAACACAGGAAAGGTTTTAAAAATGGATTACCTTAGGGTGGTGAAGGAGACACACACGAGAGTTTGTCAATTTGGGGTTTGGCTGTGGTAGTTCTTATAAATCGATGAAATCTGAGCTAGAAATCGGACGATCTTTGCAAAATTTTGGAAAAACAGAAAATAGCATCATTTTGATTTCTTCAGTTTTAACAGCATTTTCCTCTTCATTTGTTTTATACTTCTCATGACTACCAGACCCACTTGGAGCTGAGTCATTTTAATGAGGTTTTGAATGATTGTTTTCTACTATTCTAATATCTCCACTCAGGCCACTAAATCAGAGCAGCACATTCTCATAGATGTGAATAGAAGAAGAAAAACAAACAAACAAACAAAAACAGAGAAATGGATAAGTAAGGAGAATTGCTGCTATATCACAAACACAAGGGCTACTGAGAAAACTGAATCTTCAGAGGAGTATGGCAGAATTCTGAACTGTATTTCTTACCAGGACTGGGTAGGATGGATTGGCTGGTGCAGGACACAAACGTGAACGTGTGTGGTAGATGGGTGGCTAAGAGCTGTGCCGTTCCCAGCAGTAAGCAGGGAGCCGAGGTGCGGTGCCTCCTGGTGCAGTGTGTTCAGGCAGCAATGAGACATTCCTTTAGCAAAGCAGCTCTGCCGTATTCTGCAGCCCACAAGACCTGCTGGCCAGCGGGTCGGCGAAGGCGAAGCTGGCTCTGTGTGTTCCCTGTTCTGTGCCTCTACGGGTGATATTCTCAGTGGAGCCTCTTGTATTCCCTAAACTACAGTGTGCATTTGGAGATTATCCACCCCAGAACCGCACAAGGAGAGGCCTTGCTAACTCCCAGCACATGCACGTCCCCAAGCGCATCTACATGAGACATATAAACCAGGTCATAACCAGGACACAAATGCCTGCTCATGCTACAGTGGGCAGTATCTTGTTCCTCAAAAGAAGGCACTGTCCCTTAATTTCCATGGTGAGCACCATGCAAAGCCTTTTATGGTAGGGAAAGAAAAATTCCTTTCCGACCCATCTCGCAACCAGTTTGTGCCCCATGTCTGAGACTGAACTGACTGTCCTCCTCTTAGAAGTAGATACATTTTTTATGTGTTTTCAATTATGCAATCTTCTAAAAAAATTGCCTTCACTCTGACTTTTTGGCCTGTACAGTGAAATCTTCTAAGATCCAGATGTGGTAAGTTGTGTGGTCACAACAGTGTAAGAAATAGATAAATGACTCTTTAGAAAATGGAAATGATGGTTTGATATCTCTTTACCATGAAGAATAATTTTACTTCCAAACAGATGATTCTCTCAATATTACACAAAGCCAGATTTGTCTAATACAAATTAGCCATTTAAGTGAACTGATTCTTGAAACCTTGTAATTATTCTGAAAACAAAATTTCTGTAGAGACCAGGGTTTGTTTTCTAGTTTTGGAGTAAAAATTTCTGATTCAGTCCCATATAAATAAATCATACGTATGTCTGTGTCTGAAAACTAATGCTCACCAGAATTACCTCTAGAAACCCAGGCTGATGGCAATATAAAGAATAGATGAAATGGTTCAGATTCCATTTAAATTGGGGACTGGAAGCATGCTTCTCAACCACAAATACATATGGCGCTGTCTGCCCTGGTGTGTTTTAGATAAACATACTTTGTTTTGATTCAGAATAACAGTACCATTTAGCTGGCATTTAGATTTATGATAAAGAAGTATTATACTGCAGTACATTTATTTTACTCCATGTCTACTTTTTTATTAAGCACCTCTCTACACCAGTAGAATTAGAATCAATCCACTGATTTTATTTGCTTTGTTTTGTTCGTTGCTTTGCTTGCTCACATGTAGTGTCCAGAAAACAGAGCAAGAGTGAGTAATTGCTGGACTCCTCCATCCAGGGCCGAGACCTACTGCTGTGCACATTTCTCAGACTGAAACACTAATCCTCTTGGGCTTTCGTTATTCACAGGCAGGAGCTCTGCCACATAAATCCTGCCCTGTGTCCATTCCCCATCAACTGGTAAGAGCTGTGCTCATCTTTTCATAGAAGGACCTCTATTTTTTAAGTACAGTGCAGAGCAGATTGAAATACAGATGTAAAACATCATGCTTGCAGGCCTTCTGCCTCGGGTGCTTTAACGGTTAATGCATCCGTGTGCTGTGGTTTAGATTTAAGTCCTCCAGATAAGTTTACTGACCCCTAAGAGAACCGCATTTTTGTTCTTTTGGGGAGAATATTGATTTGGTTATGTGTAGACTCCTAGTGCCCTGCACTGGACTTCAGTACAAGACTATTCCCAGGCACTGAGGTGCACCTTAGACTCTGACATTTCCAGGCCAAGGAAGGGAAACTTGCCAAGTGCCATCACATTACCTGTGGTACACACTCTGGTGAGAGTCCCATAGGTCCTCTGTTCAACTGCAGAGGGGTGTTTTCAAGGAATAAACACTCGCACTTAAAATATAACGTGAAAAATACTGGATGAGTAAAATGGTAAAATGTGACAATTATTACATAAGGTCACTACAATCTGCAAAAGTATTTGCCTAATATGATACTTCCCTCTGTGGAAGACTCTGTTTTAAGTTATCTATAACAACGTGTTGTTATGCTGCAATACAGGCATCCACAAAACTTGAGATGTCCCCTGCTGAGGCTACAAGCTTTACTTTATTCTTGTTAGAGTATGTCAGGTTGGAGCATGGCTGGTCAGCTGCCAGGGGTGGTTTAGAGATCGGCTTAAACATGTCTGTGGTCCCATGGTAGGCTCAGATCCCAGCAGGTTTGCAGAAAAACTCAATCTTTTCTTCTGCTCAGGTAAAAAAAAAAAAAAAAATCACTTCTGTTTATTTTTCCAGGTTGCAAGAGAACCAAGGTTTCCTACTTTGTATTGCAGCAGGAGGAATCTGCCCTCTGTGTCCTGCTCCAAACTCTTTCTCCCATCACTTTATGGAAGGGTTTGCCTTCCTTTCCTACTGATATGTATAACTAAGATCTAAGGCACTGTAAGATTAAATAGCAGTATGTGTACTTTTTTATTATTATTTTTATACACACAAACAAGTATCAAAACAACAGTAATATTGCAGTTTCTATTGCCACAGCAGCCAAATTACAACACTGGCTTCACACCCTTTCTCTCTTTCTAGATAGATATATATATATTTCTGTGTATGTATATATATATATACATACAGTGAGTGATGGTCTGTGCCCTGATGATGTAAAGCAGGCAATAAGGCTGTGGGAGGTATGTGTCAGGAAGAGGATAAACATCATCATCTCTGCTTTACAGCTTCTCTGACCCCAACTCCTGAAGAGATGCATGTGGGTTCTTAAACTCACCTCAGTACATGAAGCCATACAAATATATCCTTAGCTTTTAAGGAGCTGTTTAAGCCTCATTGCAAATTTTATTCATGCTTACCTAGATGATTAAGTGCTTTTGTACATTATATCCTAAATTGCTCGCCAAAGTCACCTGTGAATTTGAGTTCAGGCCAGGTACAGGTTAACACCAAATGTATGCACATAGCCCTCCAAGCACCCTTCCTCTCCATCCTAGTATTTCCCATGACCTTAAATACCTGAATGGTCAATAACTGCCCAACAGTTGTTTACTTTGCCGTGTGCATGACTGCATCCCTTGATGCGAGTATTGAATTTACATTTTTCACCACAATTAGAGGCTGCCTGCTGAGCCAGTTCATAGATTTGCTTCAATACTTTGTGTTACCGTTTCATTATCAGCTGACAATTAGCACCTTTTTCATGATTAGGTGGCAACAATATAGCTGGATGCTATTACAGAATTTCTTCAAGGGTGACAACAATAATTTGTTAATAGGCTCTTCCTTCATCAGCCGCCTGTTTTCTGGGCTCTCAGGGCCCTGAGGGCACAACAAGCCTTAATGGCCCTCACCAGACCCACCTGGGGAATTTCCCCATGCCCTGCTCATGGGCCCAGGGGCTCTATGTAAGCTCAGCCCTGGTTCTTTAGTCCCTGCCCAAGCCGAGTTGGGGATAGTGCTGGTCTCCAGCTCAGCCATGCCTGTGCTTTGCCATGGACCCTCTTGACACAAGCCCCAGTTTGCAAACTGATTTCCTGGCTTGACTTTGGACCTACCTCATCCCCGTGCGTGTCCCTGGTGATCTGGGCTCTTGGCTGGACCTGGAGAGCAGCTGGGTCTGCCCAGAGCATGTGGTATTGAAAACTGATTAGCACATGTCACCTGCCACAAGCAAAAATGTGGCTCATTTATTCAGTGTGGACAAGATGTAGGGGAAAGAAGGGTCTGGAGGACCAGGAGATCAGGCAGAAGACATCACTAGTGCTCCCAGAATGTCCCTGCCTGCTGTGATGCTGGCAGGGAAGATCTGCGTGTTGTCATTCCTCTGGAAATAGGTGATACCAGTTTGTTTCTCACTTTTTATGTCTATTCTGTAGTATCAAGGTGCTGACTTTAGCAGAGAAGTACTATGCCTCTACTGGGGACTATTTTTAAGGGCTTTTGACCACTTCCATTTCAAAGTTGCTACTTTTTTTCAGATAGTCATGAATACAGACACACGCTATATTCACTGCATGGTGGTGCTGTACCTTTCATTTTACTCCCCTGTGTTGTTAATAAGAAAAGACATTAACGCTCAGCATTGACTCTTATTAACCTCCAGCTCAGGGCTTATCCTGTGAAGTGCCGAGAGTCCCTGGAAGAAAATTAGCATCCCTAGCTGTCAGTGGCTCCAGAAGGAATCAACCACCAGCGATAGCTACTCATGCTGCTTGAGGAGTACCAGTCCCTGCTAGGATCAGGCTCCTGGAGAATGAAGAGTTTTTCAGCAGATAGAAAAGAACAAGGAGGCTATTACAGATGATGGAAAGAAAATCTGTAAAATGCATCTGCAAATGTTCTTTGAAAACCAGCTTTTCTAGTTAATAATACATATGCAGTGTTCCAGCTGTATATTTCTATTTTTCCCTTGGCTGTTCACAAAGTCTAAAAATAGCAATTAACTATTCTGCAGCTATTTGGGGGAATTAGGCTTATAAGTCCTGGACACATGTACATTATTTTGATAGGTGGGACCTTCATCTGCCAAACAGCTCTATTTTTCCAACTAATTTTATCCTTTATAGATTTTTTTAAAAAACGTTATGAAAGGAAGGTTTCATAGTAGTAACTAAGTCTGAGCTGAGTATAGGCAGACACCAAGCGAGATTTCTACCTATCACCCTGCTGCTGTTACAAAGTTTTTTCACTCTCACCTGTGATATTGCTGTGCTGGCTTGTACAGCTACTCACGTAATGAAAGTTCCCCAAGAGATGCATATTAAACCAGGCACATTTAAATTAATAAGCAGATGGAGCTAGTAAGGCTGAATAGTCCCTGCATGGATTTAAAAGTGCTTCTTTCTTTAACTTGCGTTGTACAAAGCTGGAGACAGTGTCTTTTCCCCATTTTGTAAGCAGCACTAGGATTATCCCCTCTGTGGGAGAGTTTAGGTTGGGAAGGTCTCGCCTTTTACAAAACAAAAGCTCCTAGACTGCTTGTGTGCAGAGCTGGGCTCTGCAGACCCCATATAGCTTTCTTAACATTGCTTCTTAGTGGCAATGAGTAGAAAGAAATATCTCCTGTCAGATTTAAGGTTAGAAATTCTGGAAGTAGTGACTCTGGAAGTAAATTTAGACTAGGTGGTTCAAGCATGACTTTGGTGATTCTCCAAGAGTGCAAGAGAACGAAAAAAGATGTTGGTTATTAAAAAAAAATAAATAATGAAATGCTTCTGCTATCCCAGAAATATACTAAATGAAACTGCAAACAGACATATCCTTTCCCCCGCCAAGTACTTTATGCACTGTGAATTCCCCAAGCAATATTATCAGGGTATAAAAATGTTTTCTAAAATAATGTCAACAAGCAATATAGTTTTTAGAAGGTAATACACAGCCCAGGAAGGGGAAAGAAATTACAGTACATTATTTTAAAATTAAAGGTGAGCAGATCAACAGATATGAAACTATCTGTTTGCAGCTTTCATTATATTGTTAGCATTTAACAGAAGGAAACAGGAAGTAAGAGATGAGATAAATGCAGAGTGTATTAGTATTAGAGAAAATGGTGAGTGTGCTGGAGGAATGAAATCATTCAGTAGAAAAATATGAAAGACTTTGATATTCACATGAAAATATGATGCATTTCAAAGCAGTGGGTAAGATGGACCATTTGTTAGGAAATCTGAGGTCTCAGGAAATGTAGCTTTTTTTAATTTAAAATCCAATATAGAGAACAAGTCAGTACATGAATTGGAGTACAGTAGAGGTGTCAGTCACAGCCCACTGCAGTATAAAATAATGGTAGTTGTTCTGACTTTGGTGGGTCCCAGATTTAGTCCTCTGTATTTAACAATGATGACAAATCGTGTTTTCTTGTCACTTGTAAAGCAGCCTTCTCTGATTTAAGTGATAAAGGAGAGGTTGATTACTTTGTAGAGCCACAGAATAATGGAATGGCTGAAGTTGGAAGGGACCTCCGTAGATCACCTTGTCCAACCCCTCTGCTCAAGCAGGGCCACCTAGAACCAGTTTCCCAGGACCACGTCCAGGTGGCTTTTGAATATCTCTAAGGAGATATTCCACAATATTCCAGTTTGTGTTCTTTTTTGGGAACCTTTTGGAGTTTTTCCTCATCGTCCTTCTTTCCTTATATTTATGTATCTTTATATATGTGTGTGCATATATAAATGTGGAATACACACGAATATATAAGTGTACCTATGTATAAATCAGAGAGCTGCACAGAGGCACCTGGGTGGGTGGAAGGCACTGGGTGGGCTAGGTGCTGCAGGGCTCCCTGAGAGCCAGCTGCTCAGGCTAACAGATAAGCCACCTATTTTATATTGGCCTAGTATAAAACAAGAAACAAAAAGCCTTACATAACTGCTCTTTTACAGATCATCTCCACATGTCATTTTAAATAAAGTGGTACAATAGATTTCAAGCCAGTTTATAACCCACTGCTGCTGAAGGAGGGTGTTTTCACCTTCTTCCCGGATTGCTCCCACTAATGTGCTGGCCCCTTTCTTGTGTCAGGAGAAACATTCATGCACCTGCAGTGAGTTTGATCAATAATTAATCCAGCTTAAAAAACAAACAAACAACTCCCCCAAAGCCAGTCCCACTCCCTTCACCCAGGATCAGTTCCCTGAACAATTGCATGAATAGCGTACTGGACCAGGTAGCTAGGGAATGGGAATATAGCAACAAGAAAGGGTGAGACTACCTCCTTTCTGTAATGGTGTCATTATGATCTGATAATGGAACAAAACATCCATTTCTCAGAACAATTTGCAATTATTAGATCACCTAGATGTATGTAGATGAGCAGTTAAAAAGCCCACAAAAGATCCTATATCGCATAGAATACTTAAGTGGTATTTAAGAACTTAGAGATATGTAACACAGGCAAGTACCAAATTATACAGCAAAACAAGTCTTGATGATTAAGTCTTATTTCTAATATCTGAAAGTTAGAAAGTGTGAACACAGTACAGCAATATCCTTTCCCACCTTCATGATCACAAGACAGACAGCAATATAGCTTATTCATCAATTCCTATTAACTATATTCTGTCCTGTTAACTATATTTTGTCTTGCTTGTTGCTGATGCTGTGCATAGGTTGAATTCTCAAACCAGAATGTCTGACATCAGCTTCTGAATTCTTACTCAAACATGTACGTGAAGGCTTACATTTAACTTCTTAAATATCAGGACAGGAACCTACTATTAAGCACTAATGTTTAGAAACATTATCCCACCCTGACGAGCTGATGTTTGGACTTGTCTAATAAACAGTGGGCAATATTCATTATTTCCATCGGTTTTGTGGTAGTGTAATTTTCTAGCAATTGAGGCGCTCTTAACAATCCCTCCTTTATTATATTGTGGGTTACAACTGGAGCAGTTAATACGAGAGATACCATAGCATTAATGCTAAAAGCAGACTCTAGCAGTGTTATATTTGGCATCATAAGGACGAGCTGTACTCAGACAGGGCTAACCTGTGCTGCTGGGAATGCAGTACCTCCATAGGATGGACTTGCAACTACTGATACATTGCCTGTCTGGATTTTTGTTGTCCTTTGGCGTCAGTACCATTGGGTGGATACATACCAAATTTACGAAAGGACACGATGTGTAGAACAAACAAACTAACCACCTACCCAGCAAAGTTACCACATGCTCAAGCCATCACACTTGGAATTTGGAGGTCAATCAAACCAAATACATAAGAAAAGATTAAAACCACAGGACAGACGGAAATAGGGCTTTTTAAAGCCTGTCCAATATTTTACCATTCAGTGAGTTGTTTGCTTGAAAACTCTGCCAAAGATATGTGAGTGCAAAGTGAGCAATATGTTCTTCTTTCAAAAGAGAAAAACCAGTGTCTGTGCAGCTGAAGTAGGAAGGGAGAAAGAACCCACTGGTGAACTGTTTTGCTTGGCATTTTTCAGCTATTCGGAGATGACAGTATCAAGGAAAATTGAATGCATAAGTACAAAAATGGGAAGGGTGGAGTATAGAAATCCTGTAGCATGATACATGAAAAGAGCTATTCTGGCATGGAGAGAGATGAGCGCTCATTAAAGAACTTTGTGTTAACACATGTGAGTGCCCCTCAAACACCCCAGTGAAGCTATGGAGTGATTTACCCATTAGCAAAAGAAGTAGCAGAACTACACTGATATTTAGAGGTTTCGTGGAAGCGGAGTGCCTAATTCCCTTTGCCATCAGTGAAGCTCCACATTTCTTTTAAGGGAAAATAGAAAAGGTGACTCTACGACACAGCTGCGGCAGGTGGGATAGCACTGAGAGTGTGGACAACTTTTAGGTGAGCTTTACAGGGTAGATTTCTCAGTCTGGTGACTAAGACATGCAAGCTACAAGCTCAAGAAGTACCGCTCAGAAAGACGCTGTGGGCTTTTCTCCAAGTCAGGTAATTGTAGAAGACCTGAAAAAATAAACTCCAAACGGGCAGTGCCAAGTTCGTGAGGTCATCAGGAGCTCCAGTAGCTGGGGTGGCAGGGGGAGAGAGGAGGGACAGGGAAACTTAAAGACAAGTACAGAGCCGAGGTCCCATCCCTGAAGAGCAGCTGAAGCAAGAAGGAGCGTTTGTAAATAGACCCTCCAATAATACAGAAATGTGGCTCAGAGCTGCTGGGAGCTAGGCGTGTGTTCTCCCAGAACAGGGTATAATCTTCTCTGAATCACTAAGTTACAGGGGCATAGTCAGAAAAGGAAGGGAAAAAAACCAAAAAACAAAAAAGGACTTTATTATATGACTTGTAAATGGATAGAGATGACTCAGTGTCTGCACTGGTAAAAAAGGCATAAGGCCTCGTATGTACTTCCAATAAGATGTGTTAAGTGATCCCAGTTGTCCCCCAGGTCACATCTACCCTTCCCTGTCACTTTTGCACTCTGCCTGTTTTTTCAGCATTGCTGGCTTTTTCATTACTCTGCATTTAGCTCTTTTTTCACCTCCATGTGTTAACTTTTGAACTTTGAAGAGTAACCCTTTATCATGAGAACAGGCTCCTGTTGCCAGTATATGCTAGCTCTGCTCCACACCAGCAGCTTGTTCTTTTTTCCATATAGCCACTCCACATCCGTAGTCCTTCAGAGGGCTTGGAGGAAGGTTGTTTGATGGAGCTGGAAAAAGATTCCATAGTTGCATTTCTCCCTCCAAACTGTTCCTCCTTTCAAGTTGCTTCTTTTCCACTAGGTGCCACTGAAGGCTAGGGGAGCAAATAAACCTTAAGAAGATCATCTGCCTTGCCTGAAATCCAGAGCTCCTGGGTTTCCTGGTAACTTGGGAGTGGGGTTTTAAAGTGACCTAAAGCTTGTGGAAGTTGCATTCCTAATTATAGTCTGTACTGTTGAAGGTTGTACCTTTCTGTACTAATCCCTGGAAGATGCAGTCTTTGGAAGCACATAATAAATGCAGCAAAATCCCATATGGGATCCCTTTCTATGATTGTGGGGACTGCTGCTCATGCCCTGACTAGCTGGGCATGGCTCACAATTGCCTGGAGGTGGCTTACAGTAGATTAGGATCATGGACCTCTAGAAGGGATAAAACTACTTCTGCCTCTTCCTTATCCTGGTCCAGCACTGAGTATAAGAGCCACGCCTGGGACATTTTAAACTATCTGCAGTTGTCTTGCACTGCAGAACAGAGAGTGATTATGAAAATTTACTAGTAATTTTAATATCAATGCATATTTTTTTAAGACATCACTCATGATGAACAGAAAAGTTTATGGAGTTTTACATGAGGAGGGAAATTAAAGTGTTAAAAGAAATCTATTTTCAAATCATAGCAGTATAAAAATGCTGGCATTGATGCTGATTTCCTTTAAAAGAGGCTTTTTTTCAAGTCTGATAGCTACAGAAAGGCTCAGCAAAATTTTCCTTCTGATTCCCTCACTCCTCTAAAAGAAAATTCTACTACATTCAGAGTACTCTAAAGCAAGCTTTAGTCCAACCTGAAGTTATGCAGTAGGAGGGGTATAGGTATGTAAAACCAGTATATAATCTAAAGTTTGTAGTAACATAATGATTAAGAAATTCCTTCCAAAAAGAAGACCGCTTTGCTTGTGAGAAGAGTAAGAGAAGTTACCTATATTTTCTTTCTTGCCCAGTTTATGCTGTGTGGTGCTCTGTGGGTCAGTAGATGCACTCACTAGGTAACAAGCAGAATGAGCCAAAGAAATAACAGAGCTTAGCAGTGTCGTTCCCCACCTTCCCATCATCCGCTAATTACGAAGTGACCAGCCAAGCTCAAATGCTTGTACCTGTTTCAAATCCTCTTTGAAAGTGGAGTTTGGGTACGGAGGCATTCATAACCACCTGTCCAAAGTGGCTTTGTCCACTCTGCTTGAGATCAAACTGCCTTAGGAAAGCCTGGCAATGGAAGTACAATTACTGTACTTAAGGCCTCCTGTGTATTTAACTTCAGCAGATGTGTTATTGCCCTCTAAGGAGAGGTGATGCAATGTTCATGGAAGTGATGCCACAAATACGACTTCACTGGTAATTCTGAAATTTTATGGAAAGCTTAAAAGGGGGAAGAAAGCTGCACAGTCCCAGGATGGTTCGGTGGATAGAATATTGGAGAATGAATGATACTTGGTTCCCATTCTTGCCCTGTTGAATTACCTTTGACAAATCACTATGCCTCTCTGTTCCTCAGATTCTCTCTGTATGATGTACCACTCGTAATTTTTTTTTTTTTTACTTTTGCTCAGTGTTTTATGATACACAGGTCAAAAGTGCTCTCTGACAACTATGACATTCAATGTTGTCACAGTCATGCTAATCTAAGGAGAAAGTCTAAGATTTGCTTAAGAGTTTGTGTATCTAAGAACTTGCTCATTTTATCCAGCTACTGGCCTGGTTAAAGAAAGGATCCCACAGCTACCAGAAAATGTTGCATTTCTTGTGATAATTAAAAAAACCAAAAACTAAAACCTGAAGTGCAACACTTTCAACGCTAGAATTGTTTATTTATTCACCTTGCAGCACCACAAATTGTTTTCCCTTTCCTCTCAGTAGATACCCCAGTAGTCCCTATGCATGGACTGTTCCTTACAACTGCCTCCATTTCCCCATGTCCCTTAACGTATTAACATTATTCCCAGTGAACTTCATATGTTCACTGAACAGAGTGCCAAGTGCTATATCCTACCAGCTTGCTGAATATCATCTCTGTTGACAGGTGGGTTCTCAGTGTTGTAAAAGTTACAGTGGGACAAACGGGAACCAAAGTTTCTCAGGTATGGTACCTCAGCTCTCTGCATATGTGTAGCAGCACTTCCTACAGGCTTTTTTAATGTGCTGCTACTTCATATTCAAAGTTGGAAAAATCAGCACAAGACTCAGTGATGGACTGTATCATTTGCAATAGAGCCATGTTTGGGTGAAACAAGGACGTATAGATTTATTTTTTCTGACACCATACCCAACAGCTTGCCCCCGCAGTCTCTGTGAGCTGTCAGCTCTTCTCATCCATCAACCTAAACAGCATTCTGCTCCAGAAGTGTTATTATCTGTCTTATCTTCCTTTCTGTTGCACCTGGCAGAGGAATGATGCTTTTTGATGGATTTTTCACTTAGGTCTATTGTTTTCCTTCCCCTCCCTTTTAAATAAATATCCTGTGGAGTGCAAACTTGGAAGGATTTCAGAGCGAATTTTACTGGCAGGGATAAACAGAATTCTTTAATATTTATTCTCTTCAAACATTACTGGGTTTGTGCTTTGTATCAGTGTCTCTGTGTTGATGCAATGTAACTGTGAACAAGTATATGGCGTGGAACATATTCAGAGTTTCTTGGTTAGTCCATATTGAGCATTTTGCAGACAGTATCCTGCTGGAATTGAAAGGAGCTGTGCAGAATAAAGTTCAGATACTCTGTGTAGCCATAGAGAGCTCAGTTAACTTGCAATAGGGTAGAGGAAAAGTCCTCAACTATGTTGTCAGTACCAAAATGGACTTGCTTTCTACTCTGGCAGCAGTGGGATCCTCTTCCTGAGTCTATCCTCTGGACAGGACAGCAAGACCAGAGCAGTGGTCCCTGAATGTATGGGAAGAGACTTTCCGTACATGGGAACTGAAGATAACAAAGTTAGGCTCCTTTCAAACACCTCCTTGTAACCAGGGAATAGGCAGCACGCTGAGGCTGGGCTGCTCAGAGGGACGTGTCAATGGAGATGATGTTGTGGAGAATTTACACGGTTCTGGAAGTCTGTGAGCGACTGCCTTGTTACAGACATGACCCGCAGAGGGTCTGTGCTGGCCACCGCAGGGAGGAGAGTCAGTGCCTGTTGCTCGGCACACTGACATCTTTGTGCTGTGTTTGTTCTGATCCACAACCCTAACAGGCAAGTTTATAGACCTTGGGTACTACTGCTCCTTGACAGGGCTGGGAATGGCTACATGACCTTGCTGCAGCCCAAGGCAGTCTCTCATCATAAGTTCCTTTTACCCATTGTCGGCTGGGTTTGGTCTCAGGACCCAAAGGTGGCTTTTGCTTTCTGTGGGATAGGTAGAAGTAAGAGTCCACCCAGAGGTCTCTACTTCTTTAACTCTAGCTTCCCCCTTGGCAAGAAAGCAATGGGTATCATCTGTTTTCTCTATAAACGCAAGCTGGAGCACATCCACAGTAGCTCAGGTTTCTGGGCATTTCTAGATCAGTTTTTCTCCTTTCACTGATGTCCAAACAGACTGCAAGGACAGAGCCAGGTTACAGCAGATAGCTTCAGGTTTTTGTAAGGCCACTTGACACTGGTTGGGCTGTTGCTTCCAGAGGGCTACAAAGGTGTCCTTCCAGCGATTCACTGACTTCCAAGAAGAATGCAGAAATAGGCTCTCTTATCTATTCAGGTCACTAGGGGTTACCACACGTCCCTTTAATGTTTAATTAATGATCTCTATTGCTTTGTGATATATAAAGCAAAACCCAAACATTGGAATTGATTAGGTGAAGCATTTAGTTGAAACTGAAAGCTGCGTACTGAGGAGACTTGCCAAGTAATAAAGCTGATTTTCAGAAGACCAAATATACAGCTTTTTTTGCTGGTAATTTCAAATTAATGTTTTTATCAGTATGTACAATTTCTAATTTTATGAGTGTGTGAGAAGAAGATGGCTAGAATAAATAAATGCAGAGACAAGATTAAATATTGATTGCTGACATGACTGTGGAAGTTGCCTAAACCAGATTCTCTGTAGATCACTGCTGATTACCTACTGGTCCTCCTTAAATTCCCAACCAAACTTTCTATAATAAGAGCACAAGCTACTAGTGGATGACCTGTATCTTCATACTTACAAAGATCAGAGTCTTGATGTCTGTATAAGAAAGTGAGAGGGGAAAAGTTCCTTTTACTCTCTCGATGTGAGCTTCACCCTGATCACAGGCAATGCGGCAGCTTCATCTTTCTTGAAAAGCCCCTGCACTCTTCATCACCAACCCAGTGAAAGCTGCACCTTGGAAGCAGCCAAAACAGCTGACTCAATACCTGAATGAATGGAAGCAGCACTGGGCTATAGGCATGTGTGCCTCGTCATGTTTAGAGCTTGTGGGAAGCCAGAAACTGAATTAAGACATCAGATTTTCTTGGAGTCCTTCATCTGACATAGGGTAGGACAGTCATGTTCTATTTATTATTCAAAGCCTGGGGCGATTTCACATTCAGGCCCTAAAGTAGTAATTTTAAGACCCACTTTTTTGTTTTTCCAGGTGGAAAGATAATAGAATCTGGAGAAATGGATCAACGAGGCCATGCAAGTAGAAGAGTTAATAGCATTAATCAGAAAGACAACAAACTCAATAATAATTCCTGCAAAAACCTGTTGTTAAATCCCAGCAGCTAATTGTATGTTGTTAGCATAAACTGCTTGCCAACTTCTAGTAATGACTAATTCTGAGAAGCTCAGTTTTATTGCAACTGTGTTTAAATGAATTTATTTATTTAATAGTTTAAATGTTGCAGTTAAAGAATCTTAATTTCAACCCAAAGTATTTTAACCTTCTGCCTTCTCATCACTGACTGTCATCATTAAAAGAAGAGCCAGCATATAACAACTGCGAGGAGGCCAGTTATATTGAAAATTGCCTGTGGTACAGTAATGTCTTGGAAGTGTGTGGTGATAAAAATGCATGATGCATTCAGAAAGGTTTATGGTGACAATTATGTACTTCTTGGAGTAACTAATCCACCATGGATTGCTTTATAGCTAACATTGCCTATATGTAGTCTAGGAAGGACAGCGAATGAAAACCACTGGCATGCAAGAAGTTGATAATGGAATATATCTGCAAAATTGGAGCTGTTTCAGCCTGCTGGCTGCACATCAAACACTGTTAACAAAATGATATTTGTTAAATAAAAAAGGAAATGGATAGTCAAGTCAGAGGTGACAGTTAATCTGTGAGACCTTTTAATTATCTGAGGCAAGGGAAAGTAGGTCATCTGCAGACAAGTCAAGGGACTATAAAAAAATAAATTTGGTACCGATAGCCCAACATTGAAATGAAGGTGGGCAGGTCTTCAGTGAATAAATACCTTCCTTTCTTGGATGGTGTAACCCTTAGCCATGCTGACATTTAATTTTCTTCTTTATGCTTCTGAGGACAAAATTCCACAAAACTCACTAGTGACTTGGGGCCCTTATTTTTCTGATCATTGAACAAAAAGAGGACGGAGTTTTGAAGGGTAAAATTAAAATGGGGTGCCTCTAAAGCATTTCCATTTGGGCAATTCAAAATTCAATATCTCCACACCACTAGCTGGTTTTGACAAATTGGTGTGATGGTAAGTGCCAGTGCTCTCAAAGCCTGTTGTTTCAGGTAACCTACCAATTCTGGAGGACGCTGTCCTGCTAGCTACATGCAGTACATACTGTGAAGTTTATGTTCTACCCTGGCAACAGCAAAGTTTGGCTATCCTTGTGTTTCATTTTTTTTCCAAAGGAATGTGAAGTTCTGGTTCTTAAACTGAAATCTGCATCTTAAACAAATACAAAAATAAATAAATAAAAGAGAGATTTTTCAGCTTGTTTTGGTGCCAAGAGGCAGTACATTTCAGCACAGTGGCCATAAAAATGTAAATTCTTATTATTAGCTAAATTCATGCTTGTTTGTTTTCCTACAGCTTCAAAACGAGATTTGCAAACCCTAAATCATCTCTGTATTTTTTTTATTTTATAAACATTCTCTAACAGAGTGACTAATTCATGTCATTAATGATTTCTCTGTTTTGGGCTCACATGTGTGTTACAAATCAGCTACAGCATGCAGGGTCATCCTGGATTTGGCTGGGATAGAGTTAATTTTCTTCCTAATAGCTGGTATAGTGCTGTGTTTTGGATTTAGGATGAGAATAATGTTGATAACACACTGATGCTTTAGTTGTTGCTGAGCAGTGCTTACACTAAGTCACTTTTCAGCTTCTCATGCTGCCCTGCCAGCGAGGAGGCTGGGGGGGCACAAGAATTTGGGAGGGGACACAGCCGGGACAACTGATCTCAGCTGACCCAAGGGATATTCCAGACCACATGAATATGCTCAGCATATAAAGCTGTGGGGAGTTGGCTGGTGGGGGCCAGATCACTACTGCTTCAGGACTGGCTGGGCATCAGTCAGCAGGTGGTGAGTAATTGCGTTGTGCATCACTTGCTTTGTATATTCTTTTAACATTATTATTTTCCCTTCCTTTTCTGTCTTATTAAACTGTCTTTACCTTAACCTAGGCATTTTTCCTTTTTTCCAATTCTCTCCCCCCATCCCACTGGGCGGGAGTGAGCAAAAAGCTGTGTGGTGTTTAGCTGCCTGTTGGGTTAAACCACAACAAGGGTGTGAAAACCTCCTTCCTGAGGAAGAGGTGGACACACAGCTGCTGTAGTATCCCAGTGTCCCTAACAGAGAAAAGAAATGTTACAGGAAATAGATTACCCTTCCTGCAATGGCATGTCATAGTTAAGATCACTGTTAGAACATGTTGGGTTTTGAAATGACTGGGATGTGAGGTTTTGTCTTTACACAGGTTCTCTCTATCAGCATGAAAAGAGTTGTTTCATGGCTTATTATAAGAAATTCTGTCAGCACCGAGCATCGTGTTCAAGCTGGAGCTCGGAGAATGCTAACCACGAGAAAGGTTCTCACCTGCACTTGTTAGTACATACCCTGCACCCATGGATGCCTCCATAGATTGCTATGGTGTGAGAATGGTCTGCGAGAACCTGCTTGTCCTTGTTACTCACATCACTGAAGGAAGGATACAGGTTTAGTATGCCTGCAGGCTTAGAGAACAACATCCTACCTGTAAGTCTTGTGAAGGTCACAAAAAAACCCCAAACCCCTAAGAGGCCTGCCTTAGGGTAATATGTCTCGTGAACGCACTCACACTACTCACAGTGTAACACTGATTTGAAGGTATGGGAAAGAGAAGGCTGCAGGAGCGAAAATAGGCAACATGGCATTTCATCCTGATACTTTTTCTTTCAGTAGTAATTTTCTTGATTAACTTTTCTTTACATTGATTATTTACTGGGTATGAAAAAGCAGTAAAAAGACTGAGTTCTCCTCTTTGTTCAAACTTTGTTTGATACCTCCCCACTGACAGATGGTGAAACTGGCACTAATGTGAGGACAACTTTTGTGCATAATTGAAGATCGAGGGCAGAAAGGTGTGGAGAAATAGTCTCCCTTTATTTGCTTGTTTTGCTTTTATGATTCTTATTTTTAACTCTGAGCCTTCTTATTTCAGTGCACATTTTTTATAAAGTTAGTGACACGGATTTACAAGTGAAGATTATTTTTCAGCTTGTATCTAACATCAAAGGATGTTCTGGGAAATCATATTATGGTTTTCAGCTTAAGATTTGTTTATCACATACATATATAAAAATACAGTTCTGGGCCCAAATCAGGGGCAGCGTAACATCTATTTGTGATTAATCTCTGCTAATAATCCCTTACTCTCCAATGAAAATTGCTTTTGGATCTATCATCTGCATGATTTGACTTGTCACTACTGCTGCCATCTCTTCCTTGATCACCAGAATACAGAATGTTGCACCTTCAGTTCCAGGAAAAAGTTCTTTCTGCCTTAATTTCTTGTCCACCTGACAGTCAGAGGGGCAGCTTCTGGATGTTCCTTACGGGCACAGGATGTGGATGACTGTAGAGCAGAAATGGAAGAGCCTTTCATGGCTTCCCAGATCAGGAACCTAATTCAGTTTCATGCTATGTGCTGTCTGGCTACATTCCTAAATAGCCAGTGAAGGTTTCTGGTGTGATGGTGTCCTGGTCTTTCCTCCCAGTGCTGGCTCCAGTATGCTGGAGAGACAGTGGAGAGCAAGGAAATTATCACTAAAGCAATCCTTACTTGGCCAGTATCTGGGACAAAGAAATTCTCTGCTTATACAAACCCATCAACTTCAAGACCTTTTGTTTCCCTGAAGCCCAGGACAAGCTGTGTTAAATGGTGCCCATATTCCTTACAGCTACAAAAGATTTCATAACCTGGATAGGCTCTGCAGGGACTTCTGGCTGGTCAGATTCTTGTGCCACATGGAAATACGTCACTTGTCCTTTTCGATTCCATTGATTTGGGCTTTTGACATGTTCTCTGGAATGTGTTCTTTGCAGTCAATGACAGGGGCTGCTTTGCTTTTCAGATACTGTATTTAGATCAAAGGCAAAAGCGTGCCCAGAAAGAATTATTGACAGCAGTGGCCTTCCCCTTGCAAGTTAGGTTATCCGGGCTCCTTGGAGAAGGAGATGAGATTGTACAGAGTAACGTTTGCATGCAACAAAAAAGGAAGGTATATGATTATTAATCAGGTGTTAACATTGCCAGAATATATACACATATACCAACATATAGATGTACGTTAATATTTTGAGAATGTTTAGACCACTGTTTCTAGCTGTGGCAACAGTGATAGATTGCTACCAATTTCTCTGGATTAAGAGGATGCCTTTATGACAAATGCATTTCATGGTCTTAAACCACTGCCTGCTGTAACACACAGAAACATAATATATGAACAATGAAAATTTGGTTTCACACTGTAAATTTAAAGTGCTTTTGGAAATCATATAAGCAAAATATCTGCATTTCCAGGATCCAGATTTTAAGAACATGTCTAAGTGGGAAAGGATTTCTATAGAGCTAATTTTTGGATTAGGAAGTTTATGTGTAGCATATAATAACATGTTTGCAGTGCATACTGTATTTTTTTGTCTGGACTTGGTTTCAGCCATATGAAATAGCATGATACACCTAAATTTCATTATTTTTATTGCTTTTTTTCTTCCCAGATAATTTAAATGTTGATACCTAACCAACAGGAACATGTATGTCACATATACATGTTAAAGAACAGCAATGATATTTTTAATCAGTCAGGGTTTTACCATTGACTGGCTTTTTATTGGTAGATGTTTTTTCTTTTTTTATTTTTATTTCAAGAAGATCAAACCTGCATTCTGATGGAACTTTGATTCTATTATAGATTATTCTCTGAGGCAATTTAAATGAATGATAAGAAAATTATATTGCAGGACCAAAATTTGAAAAGTATCAACTCAAAATGACACATACTCCAGTTTTCCAGTATATCATCAATAAAAAAAGATAATGGGGAAAAAAAGAAAAGAAAATGGCTACGTCTTGAGTTGACTGCTTGGAGTATAAAACAATATTAGCAGCATTTATCTTCATTACTCCTAGAGAGCCTAAATAAACAGGTAAAGAAAGAAGATGTCCAAACTGCTCTTTATCGTGAGACCATCAGTAGCAGCCAAGTATGTGACATCATCATTGAAAATACTGTTTACAAGACTGGACTGATTAAAATGATGGAACTGAAAAGTACAGAGGTCCCCAGCTTAAAAACAGTGTGAGGTGAATGAAATATGTGACCTGCCTGTGAACCTAATATGCTTCAATATGTTTGGAAGTCCAGTGAAGGCTGATATGATTTGATTGATCATGTTTGAAGAACTCTTGGGGCAGAAGGTAGAAGTTAGGCTTGTTAATTTTCAGCCACCTAGCACAACATTGGAATGTATTTTTTCTGTTCAGTTGGAGCTTTTCCGTTAAATTGGAAAAGAGGTTAGGAGCTATGAGGTCAGAAGGCCTCATCTTAGTTGCTGGAGAAATCATGCAACACATTTTCTTGGAGTCTATTTCCAAATATGTGAATGGCAGGAAAGTAATCAGGAGCACTTAACACAGCTTTACCAAGGCAAATCATCCTTGACCGAGTGTGGTGAAATGACCAGTTCTGCCGGTGAAGAGTGTGGTGGGTGTAGTGATTCTCTGATGAGCACTTGCTCATTGTTATGGATCTAGATGGGACATCATCACTCCCTGAAGTTGTGACATCTCCAAGAAATCTGAACCTTAATTCTGAGAAATGAGTAGCTAAGTGATTAACTTACCCTCTTCCAAAACCTCCAGAGCCTTCCTTTATGGCCATCTGAGGTCACCAAAACCCAGCAGTAATGGTGCCACATCATAAATGCACTCACTAAAAAGCACAAGTGGTGACTTTCTGACGTGTTTAAATATAACCATAGTAAGCTCTAGTGAGAATACAAGTGCACATACAGCATTGCTGGAGAATCCAGACTGTTCTAGTTTCCAAAGCAAATCATTTGAGTCTGAAAATTGTGTTGCCAGTTAAGCCTTACTGGAATTTTTTTTTCTGGCTACTTTCCATGGTAGTTCTGTTTTTTTGAACATGCATTTTCTACTTCCTCCCTGGCCACTTTAAATGGACATTAGCTAAAACTGACTAAACCAGATTTGGCTGGTAAAGAAATCTGTTCTAAGCAGCTTGCACTGAATGCTAATGCACAATTCACAGTATTCATTGCTCCCTGAATTAAGTTACTATATTTGGTATTACTCTGAAATTCTACTGGGAATCCTGGAGCCTACCTCAATTTTGGTGAGATTAGAGAAACATGTTTCTGACCACACATAAGCGTACAGACTATCTAGCCCTACTCTGTGCTTTTTACTGGAAACTTTGGGCACCTTGCATCTCTTTAGGCATCAGAGAGCAAACTGGCTCTTCCAGGAGATCTGTCCGTCAGGATTTGAAGAGGGATCATTTCAGTTCTCCAACTGGTGGTTTGGCAATGCCTTGCTGGGAAGCTGCTGTTCCCTTTGCACAGTGGGTTCAAGACCCTCCCTACCGCAGGCTGGGGGGATCTGGAAATGAGCGCTGCATATGTGTGGACCACCTCCTGCTAGTCTCAGCACAGAGGCTCTGTCTCATTGGGATATGGTTCAGAGTCATCAGTATCTTTGGGTTTATGTAGTGTATGAGCCTGGGCTGTCACTGAGACATGTCCTGCTGGACTGAAGGAGGTAAAGTGCATATCTCAGCTGGCTATTCCTCAAGACACTAGGCAAGAGAGCTGGTGGCATGGCACAGATCTTTCCTCCTTCATGTCTTAAACTTGCCTGAAAAGCACCTGCTTTAATTATGGTGTGTCAAGGAACTGGCGAGGCGCTTTGTTCCCTAAGTCAGGGAAGCTGGTGGCACATGAAAAAGGATCATGTGTCTTTGGGTAAGAGGTAGCACAAATGACGAGAGGGCTTTTAAGTGGAGGTACAAGGGAAACATGAATACAGAGACTACTAGGTGTTTTGTCTTAACAGCTGGCAAGAACTACTGGGCATTTTGTCTTCCCCTAGGCGATGACTGCATTCTTCTTGTTTGCAACTGAGTGCACAAGAAAGGGTGTTACCTATTCTGCTCTTCAGCAAGCCATATTTTTAGGTCATGTTTCCCTTCACACTTCTCATTTCTTTCATGACAACCCTTAACTGTTAATAAACTCACAGACTCCTCTGAAGTAAGAAAGCATGATCAGTATGTCACAGACTGAAACTGGAAGCACAGGTTAGAATAGGAGGACCTTTCCACCTTATCATAAATTAAAGCTATGGCAAAGGTCCAAGTATTCTTTAAGATTACTGTCTCATATGCTGAACAAACTTTCATATCCAGTAGACTATCCAACTTATGCTGATAATTTTGAATATAGACAATGGCCACAGTCTCTGGCTTACTACATAGAGCCATGAAGTGGACCTAAACTACAAAAAAAAAAAAAAAAAGAATTTTTGCCTGTTAGATCTTTTTTCAAGATGCTTTATATAGCAGCATTTTCAGAAAGGAGGGAGATGGATGGGTAACCCTAGTTGCTAATTAAAAAGCAATGTTAGCCGAAGACTAAAAAGATTAGGGTAAAGTATTCAGCAGTTGGTAGGCAGGTTTATTCAGCAGTCAGGTTCTCTCATTTGGAGAGGGTGCTGTCTATGTTATTTCTGTCTGGTTAGTCAAAAACCTCAAAATCCAGTGCTAGCACTTAGTTCTGGGAGCCATCCAGTCATTCTAAAGGCAAGCTAATTGTGCTTCAGGGGCAATTTTAGAAACATCAGAAGCTTTTGGTTTGAAATGAATCAATAGTAACCTGAGCTAGGGTTAAGAAAAAGAGGAAAGACTTTTTCCTTTTTCCTTTCTTTTGTGGGAGTAAAGGACAGGGAAATGTCTTAAACAAAAGACACAAAGACATTTCATTAGAAGAACAGAAATTGTCCCTGCCTGAAGGATAACTGTGTCATGGGAAGGGTGGTCTGCTGTGTTCCAGGAGCTCTTCTGTACAAAAGTGTGATTAGAGCTTGTACCTTTATAGTTAGCGCTCCTGTTAAAAGTGCCTCCCTTTGCATTCATAATACCCTGTCAAATTACTTCATTTCAGATGTATTTCGGGGAGAAGCCCTGGTAGGGGAATTATGCCTTTTGTAAGAAATTTGTTTTCTAGCTATGTGCTAAAACTGACAGATATCATTACCTACCTGTGAAGAGATTCCCTTGAGAAAGGAAAATGCTTGTGTCTGACACAACATTGCAATGTTTGCAAGTGACTGTGTGTTTGCAACTAGCGCTTTCTCTCAAGCCTCTGACTTCTGTTAGGTTGCTGTTGCCTTTATCGAATGCTCTCAGATTGCTAATTGATAACTCATTTCCACATTTTCTTTTGAACCTGCAGTCCTTCAATTTTAGTGCTTTTGTTTGTTACAAGAGGAGAATTCCAAACATGGAATTTTTCTCTTTCCTCAAGGTACTCCAATGAGGCATCAGAGGTTTCTATTGAATTTCAAGCCTCATTGCTCTGATATGCATGTTGAAGGCTCTAGTAAAAGCAAGCATGTAAACAAATCTGAAGATCTTTGAGTAGAGCTTTCTTCCATGAAGCTATTGAGCTGGGTATGAAAACCTTTCACTTAGAGAAATACATTTCTTGTAGTCCTTTGAATCTTTATCATGTTTCAGCAAAGAACATTTCCATAAGCATTTTATCATTTGGGGGTGTGTGGGGAGAATATCTCCTGTTAACTTCAAGAGAGTATAGCTTAATGTCAGAGTCACCTGGGGGCACTTGACAGTTAATACTACTATTAGAGCAGACCCTCAGTAGCCCACAAAGAGCCAATGTAACACCCTAACAGCTTTAAAAGAGACAAAAGCAATGAAATACTCCTAGCATATTAATAAGTTGTATCATCTTTTCAGACAAGAACTTATTTCTTTTCATGCCATATGTGTGGGGATCAGAAGGGGAATCCGAAGTGACTGAGAGGCAGAAAAGACCCTGCCGATTTTATGAAGTGATCAATGGCTGAGATGAAAGCATTCTCTTGCTCATCACAGCCTGTTCTCTTTGATTAAAATGATAAAGTGCACTATCTTGCACTGATAAAAATAAAAAGACTTAACTGGGAGGATGTTTCAGGCTGTGCTACCCCTAGCCACATATGCCCCAAGGACGAGCAGCTGTTGAACAGTGCGATGTGCTGCTACATTTGCTCATCTGTACCTCAAATGAGCCTCTGGGTTGCAACTGGCTGTGCTGTACATAGCAGTAACAAATCTCATGCTATGAGTTCGTTTAGCATCAAAATGCTTTATTATTCCTCAACGGGATAATGAATCTCTGCTTCTTTTTTTTTTAAAATGGTTTTCTTCTTACATACTTCTTTTTTCCTAACGCTGGGGATCAGTAGAAATGATAACCTGTGTCACTTATACATATTCCTCCTCAACAGTCTGCATTCTGAGTATGTAGCATGTCCCTAAATGGATGTTTTTTGATAACCATCTTTGTCCTGATAGCTATCTGTAGTTATAGAGTTCACTTGCTGCACGCTGGAGGGGTGTGCTATTGCTCAATATGGGCCTTAAGCTCTGTCTCTTTTGTAGTTTCTCTATCTGCCAGTGCTTCCTCTTTAAATGGCAGTGTCTGCCCGATGGGTTTTACCTCTGTGCATCAATATTTGATCTCTTGTAGGAACATGTATTTCTGCACAGCTGTGTCTACAAGACTTGCCTATCAAGTGAGACACTTTTCTTCCAAAAGTCTCCCCAGCAGTTTTCTAATATGAACAGGCCCCTCCTCTGCCAGCGTTGTGTGCCATTTGCCTGCTGAGTCTTTCCACTTCTGGAGAGCAGACTCTTTAAGTGTTAGTAAGTCACATTTTGTGTACAGTTTGTGCAGTTCTTAGATGCAGCTTCCAATCACAAAATGAAATCAAGTGAGGGTCAGCATAGAAAGATGTGCTACCTGTGAAATCCAAGGGAAGAACTAATGAACAAGGATTCCAAAGTTAACTGAGATCATGTTCTACTTAGCAGAACAGTATAAACCGTACACATGCAAGGGAATAGAAGATACCATTTCAGTTTTCAGTTAGAATTAGCAATTTTTGGGCACTGCGAAGAATTTCTTCTGTATGAAGATGTGAATACATGCACTCATAGAAGGATATGCTTCATCCTCACGTTAACCTTTGATGGCGCCCCCAGAATAAATGGAACAATCTGCATTGTGTCGATAAAATTTGTGTTTGCGTCGTCATTAATGAAGAAAGCAGGGAAGAACCTGCATACCACCTTGTCCTCACTGGACAACAAGTACCTAGTCCACTTTTAGCATAGCGAGCATAGCCTTCACATTCCATAGTGGAGCTAGATCTTAGTGAGGTATGTATAATAACAGAAAAGCGCCAGTCATTTGTGACTGATCTGCATTTACTGATTGTACCTGAAACTACTGTCACTGTAACAAGTATTCAAGATGTGTAGCTGGAGACAAGGCTGCAATGACAGTGAAGAGATCCCTGAAAAATCACTGTTACCAAAATGCTTATCAACACACATGAGTTTCATGTTAAACAAAAAATGGTAATGCAAGCGTCAGGGAAGACTTTCAAAGAAGACTTGCCAAAGAAAAAAAGTGCTACTAGGAAAACAGGATTGCAGCTCAGGCAGGAAAAATGAAATTAGAATGGGTTTGGTAAAAATGGCTTAATGCTAATTAAAAAAGATTAGAAAAGAGAGATTTCTCCGACTTGAAACACAGACACATATGACCTTAACTTTAAATGCAGCTTGCTATGACACTGTAACATTTCAAGTCAATATTCCCAGCATAATACAATCATATAAAAGATAAAAAGCCCCCCAAAATTTGGCAGTATCGTAGATAACAATTCCATCTGACACACCTGACAAGAGCTTACAGCAAACAGGAGAGAGAAAAGTGATCGAGGATGGAAAAATCTGGGCAGCACGTTGACTTGGAAATTTGACCTAAGAATAAGGCAGTATAATCGGAGAACCAATTACACTTGAAAGCACCATTAAAATCTGTCACTCCTCCTGGATTTCAAAATGGAGAGCTTAATAAATCACATAGCCTAGAAAATGACATAACAAAAGGAATACTGAAACACTACATTAATTGTAGTCAGAAAAAAAATCTCTTTTTTGGTTCATCCATCCTCCCATGATATTTAACCTAACTTTCCATTTGGACATCACTTGGGCTAATTGATCATTTCTTCAAATGGGAAAAGCTGGAGTTACAGGTGTACAGAGAATACTCTGTAGCATTCATGACCAAATGCACTTTTCCTAACTCCTGGAAAACAACTGTAAACATAGGGCATGGGGAGAATCATGCTAAATGGTGAAAGCTGTCTGATTGTGTCTCTGAGAAATGGACTACGTTGATCACCCTTCAAACTGCTAAAAAGAATAATACTGGAAACTGCATGACCTTGCTAAATCCTTGTTATCAAATGAAGAATTAAAAAAAAACACCAAAAGAAACCATGATGCAAACAGATGACTTGGAAAAAGAAAGGGGATGAAAACAAAGTTTGTGCCTCTATCCTAACCATCATTAGCCTTTATGTGAACAGTCTTTTAGTCAGACAAAACCAAAAGAACAATGAATGTCTTGTAAGACAAAATGTTTGCTGTGAGTTGATGACCTTATCCTCTCACAATCTGAACTAGACTGTTCTCAAAGAAATTTATAGTAATCGAAACAGGCTACTCTGTAATAAGCAAATAATATTTTGGAGTCTCAAAGCAGAAAACAAAGACCAACATTTTAATGCTACCTAGAGTTAAGCACACCACCTATTCCATAAGCTTAAGCCTCCCAGTAAATGTGTCTGAACGTTGAAGTAACTATGAAAATATTGTAAGTGGGAAAGTACACCAACCTGCAGATGGGCTCCAGCCCCAAGGAAATAGCTCTCTAATATCCAATTCTCCAGCAGAACTGCTTCTGTGACCTTTCACAAGTTTTTTTCTAAACTCCTCTGACAAGGTAATGAAATCTGGGAAAATAATGTATGGAATCATAGAACCATTTAGGCTGGGAAGGACCTCAAGAGGTTCCTAGTCCAACCCCCTGCTCAAAGCAGAGTCAACACTGAATTCAGACTAGGTTGCTTATGGATTCGTCCAGCCAGGCCTTGTAAACCTCCAGGGGGAGAGATCCCACAATCACTCTGAGCCTTGTTCCATTGCTTAATTATCCTCATAGTGATTTTTTTTCTTCATACTATCTAGACGTAATTAACACTGTGTCAATTTATAACCATTATCTCTCAGTCTTCTCCTGTGCACCTCAGTAAAGAGCTTGGTTCTCTCATTTTTTTATGATCGTGTTGTATGTACTGGCAGACTGCTATTACATCTGCCCCAAATCTTCTCTTCTCCAATCTAATGATCTCAGTTCCCTCAGCCTTTCTCACAGGGCGTGTGCCTCAATGACACTAGATACTCACTGGAGTATGATGGCAAATATACATACACTGCAGTAGCAGCCTCAAAACAGAGACCATACTGCTCTCTATGAAATAAACGCTCCGCTTTTGGTGCCACCTCAGCCAAAGTAGCAAACATTTCCTTTTCCCCACTTCCCAAAGCTGTAGAATGCCAAAATAAAGTCTCAACACAATTCGCACTTAAGACTGGCATGCCATCTTCTATCTTCACAAGTAGTAAATAATCCTAAGCAATGTAGAGAGGGGTTCAAGAAGTATGATTGGCTACAAGAATACAAACCAGGGGTTTGGTTTTGAAGTTGGTCATTCCAACTAGCTAGGGTCAGTTGCCGTTGCTGGTTTTGCAACATGTATAGCCAACCCCAGTGGATCCAGAACTGGGGACTGCAGTTTAGTGGTGCCTAATGGACAATAGATCTAATCACGCCTGCCCTATTGTCTTCCTGTAGAATATCAAGTATCAGGTTGATTTTGCTTTGTTTTGTAGAAGTTTTGCAGTTCATAAAATAAATTCACATCAATACGCTCTGTTGCAGGCAAGAGATGCTTCCATCTGTTGAAAGATATCCTCTCCCCTTTCAACCTATGGATATTGTGGTCCTTTCTTAATGTTAAGTCTCCAAACTGTGTCTGGGGACCTTGACTTCAGACTGCCTGATTCCCTAGAGTAAGACTATGACTCCCTTTTACCAGTTGCACTGTTCATGCACTTAGCTTTGTACTCCAGGCTTTCTTTTTATGACAGACCAGGGAGGATACAAAGATAATCTAACAATGATTTACAGCTGTCTTTGAAACCTTTAGTAACAAAACTCAGATACCACCTTTTGTCAAGATCCTGAATCCTCATGTTAAAAACACTTCTTGTCACTTCCTTTTTTTTTGCTTTAGAAAGATGAATTGGGAAGAAGTCCTCTAGAGCTTTTGTCACAGGAGTGCTGTTATCAGATTTTTCAAGTTGGCTGGATACAAGATGTTTTCTCAAGGTTGATTTACCTTTACAGATCTGTTCATGTGAATTTGGCCTCTCAGACTGGCCCAACTCAATCAGATCTGATGACAGTGCCAAGTTACACTCCCATTTCTCTCCCACAGCATGTTCGTGTGAAGCGGTGGGATCTGGGGAATAGGGCTGGGCATATCTCCTGGTCCTTACAGTGGAGTCGCTCTCTAACTTTTTTGTAGTGGTGTGCTGTGAGATAATCTGCTTGTTCCTTCAGAGAACGTGAGTAATAACTTGTCAAAATATACCTCTTCTCTCCTGGCATACTTGAGTTGTGTTAAGTCTGTGTTCCAACTGGTGGCAAAAAAGGTCTATCTCTCATGACTTGTAGTGATGCAACTATCATGCATTTACATGCCTTCTCTCCTATCAGAGATACAACAGAACCTATCTGTCAGTGTGTAGGGAAAATGATCTCCTGAACACGCTTCCTCGCTAGCACCAGAGCGCCATGATAGAAGTGACAATGCAGGTGCTGTAAATTGCATGATAAATCCAGCCTGGGGTCTAGTATTTGGGAAGTGACGTCTGAAGCAGCAGCAGAGACCAAGTACAAGCAAGAGAACACAGCGCATGGGGAAATATGGGAGATCCTGGAGAACCAGCAATATTTGAACGGTTTCATGCATCCATCCTCAGTCCAGAATGAGCCTGTTAAACAGCATTCTCCACCATTAACCTTTAGTTCTCTCAGACCACCTGGATCAATGTTGTGGTTTAACTTCCACCGGCAACTGAGCACCACGCAGCCGCTTGCTCACTCCTCCCCACCCCGGTGGGATGGGGAGGAGAATTGGAAAAAAAGTTAAACTCATGTGTTGAGATAAGAACAGTTTAATAATTGAAATAAAATATAATAATAATAACAACAACAAAACCAATAATAATAATGATGACAAGGAAGAAAATAAAGAGAGAAATAAAACCCAAGAAAGACAACTGATGCACAATGCAATTGCTCACCACTGACTGATGCCCAGCCAGTCCCCAGACAGCGATCCACCCCTCCCGGCCAACTCCCCCCAGTTTATATACTGAGCATGACATTCTATGGTATGGAACATCCCTTTGGCTAGTTCGGGTCAGCTGTCCTGCCTGTGTCCCCTCCCAGCTTCTTGTGCACCTGCTTGTTGGCAAAGCATGGGAAATAATTGAAAAATCCTTGACTTAGGATAAGCACTACTTAGCAATAACTAAAGCATCAGGGTGTTATCAACATTATTCTCATACTAAATCCAAAACACAACACTATACCAGCTACTAGGAAGAAAATTAACTCTGTCCCAGCTGAAACCAGGACAATCAAATAAAAAGGAAATAAACCCCACCGTTGTTCTTAGACAAGAGCGTTTTTTATAGTATGAGTTAGGGGTAGCATTTGAATAGCACTGGCAGGAATTCTGTGTTTCATGACTCTGATGTGCAATTGCTTGTCCACACAGGTTGCATTGAATAGAAAAGCCACCAACAGGTAAGGCTAACTCATTTTTTTTCTTTGTTTTAACATTGTATGGCATGGATGTCTTATTTTTGTGTTATCTATGAGAAGTTCTTTGAATGATGCTTTCATATTGCATGCCTATTTTGCCATCTTATTGTTTAATTATAATCAGGAAAATGTAATGGACTAATTTTTACTGTAATACCAAGAGACCTGGGAGGTTTCCTTAGTCAAATGGGTGGAAACAAAATTCTGCTTGTATTGATTTTGGTCTTATTTTTATCCAGTTCCTAATCCATGACAGACTGACTGACTTCTTATTTTCTGATGACTCAGTACTATGAGGAAGAATTCACAAAGCCTTTAGGGTTATGGTAAGGGTAAAGGTAAACAGAGTTGGACTCTACAGCAAATCAATTGGCTCTAACAAAGCTCAGCCATCATCCTCTGATACCTGGGAAGGAGTTCGCTGCCCTGCGCTGCACTCTTTATCACTTGGAGACAGACTATGGATTGGAACTTATGAGTCCAGTCCCGTAACTTTAGTAAAATAAAGTTTATTTTAACAAATTAAAGCACCAGTCTGTTTATTCCCCAGAGATGGTGAGTGATGTTATTTTAATAAGAAGAAGCGGGAGCTGATGGTCCAAAATGGTTGTGCACCAAAATGCAGTAAGTGTCTTACAACACAGCTGGAGTTGGAGTGCATGATGTTCACAGATGGGCGATTACAGGGTGGCTGTGGGAGCCTTACTGTTGAAAGACACGCTAATGTCAAATACAGTAAAGAAAGTTTAGCTGAAAAAAATCTTTTTTTCTTTTCTTTCTTCTTTTTTAATACAACTTTTCTACCCTCCATGCTCTCCTGCAACCCTTCTGTGTTTTGTGTGGCCCCAGCTGATTACAGCGCATATTAAAGAATACAAAATGCCTTATGCAGCATTACTTTCTCGTTGTTTGATGGATATGCTGCACATATAGCAGTACACTCATTTGAAGGTATTCTTCTCTCCTTTCACACTCACTATAAGCATTCACTTAATGAGCTACCCTTTTTCGTTGAATTATAGGAATGCTGGGAGTTATTTATGACAGAAATCAACGTATTCAAACAATCTTTTGATGTCAGTCTCTGCTAATGAAATCTGGATATATTCAAAATGCAATAAGAATAGTCTGCCAAAGTTAACACTGTGATGCCTATTTCCTATTAACCATATAAATAGTTATGCTCTTCATTTCTTCATTCAGGACAGTAGGTCTTGTTTCAGTGGTGACAGGGAGAGCACAACATACATACTCTTTATTTTATTTTTACAGCAGTATGTATAGATCAGTCTGGATGGCTGGGTTTATTTCACTGTATTCTTTGCCAATACAATCCCTGTTTATCCCTGTTTAACTTCAAGCAAAGAGCACATTATCTTCTGATCTGTGTGCTTCATAGAGCTGTCTGATGTTGTGCTCACTACCTTGTCATTAATAAACCAAAATTAGATGTGAGAAATGAATGGAGCTTGGAAATGAAGCTTTGGTACAGTAAAAAAAAAAAAACAAACAACAAAACAAAACAAAACCACAAAACAGAACATTACATATTTCTGCTTAGGGAAAGCAGATTTCCTTAACACATGATTTAAGGAAAACATGATTTTCTGAAACAGAACCATTTGCTGGAATGGGGCTTTTGTTTGGTTTGGTTGTAAACCCAATAACTCAGGTTTACTGACAGCTTGTTTGACTCAATCACAGCTTCAGCCTGAGCCTAGATGGCCTTTCAGAAAATATGCTTCAAATAAACACATTTTGTTGGGTTCAGTCCATCCACAAGCAGCTCTTTGTTAATGATCTGGAGCTTGAATCACAGCTGGGCTTGAATTTTGGGATTTACAATGCAACACTAAATCTGACACTAAATCTGAGCTTTTATTTTTTTTTGTATGGCCTATCCTCCTCTAGAGAATCCATTCCACTCACTGAAATTTATAGTAGCATGTTCTTGTAGACCAAGACACTTTGTTTGCATTGTACTTTTTAACAATTATGCAAAATGGATAAGAAAAAAAGATTAATTGCTACATAAAAAGACCCCCAAGCCACATATATATTACTAATGTTGAAAATATTAATCATTATCTGACAGTTTATAGACTAAGTGTTATGAAATCAAACCAGCAAAAAGCTAGTATGCTGCTGTCATCAGTAGGGAGAGAGAGACAACAAAATCAGGATTTTTTTTTTGCTTTGTAGGAATGTTCATCAAATTTCCAGTGTCAGGGACATTTCTTTTAGCAGAGATTGTGATCTCAGGTTCTCTCCTCCTTTAACAGGTCAGTGATAAATGCCTTTCGTACTCCTGAGTTAAGCCTCTGTCACAAGTCTCCTATATTTTGTTCCTTTACAATTGTGTTCCATATCTGTGTTACAGTATCTTAAACAATCCCCTCAAAAATAGATCCGTGTTTCTTTAACACTGCAACATGGAGGTTTGGTATCAGGAAGACAGGTTACTGCAGCTGAACCTATCCAGCAAACTGGTCCTTGGAGTTCACTCCTGACACAAAAGCAGTTTGTTTCACAGCAGAAGACTAATGGATGAGCCAAGACAGCATTGCACGTCTTCCCTTTCAAAAGCTATTTGTAAATAGGAGAGAAATAGTGGTGTTTGTAGAGTACTGGTGCATCTAACACTGCTTTTTTAAAGCATCCAAAGGTACCAAATCACAACTTGGAAGGTCACCACCATCAAGGGGAAAATGTTGAACAGGATCAAACTGAAGTCACTACTTATTTGTTGGAGTTTTGTCATTTTTCCAGCAGCTGATGCAATGTATTGACTTGCTTTAGTGTAATTAACATCCTTAAAAAGAACACTTTCTACATAATGCTCTAATAAGGATATCAGAGTTTAGAAAACAGCAGATGGATTCTAAGGCTTTTGAGTTCCTTTGTAAAAACAAGAAAACAAGTTAATAAAACTTGTCTAAGCCAAATCCATAGCATGATTATATCTTATGAAGTCACTCTAGACCAAATTCACAACGCAATTAATTTTCATGGAGAAACAGTCAGATTGGATTTAGCTTAGTAAAGTATTAACATCTTCAACAACAAAACAAACCAAGCTATACTAACAAGTCAATGATGAAAAAAATGGTAATAGGTTTCCCTGCTTGAATAGACCCTGTGGGGCAATGAAAAGTATCACACTCTACTGGTCTGAAGCCAGCTTTCCTTCTGTCTGCTTTTGATCTCACAAATTTAAGAATTCAGGAAAAAACTATCATCTTTTTGATACCGGAAAGCTGATCAGAAATCCCTTTGGACTTGGCAGATACCCTCTGTTGACCACACGTGCAAGTGGTTGTCTGTCATTCCGTGAGTCGTGGCAAGCCTCAGCTTCTGGCAGGTAGCGACCAGCTGCAGAGGGAAATTTTGAAATGGAGGAACTCAACTACTCTACAGGCAGATCTGGCTATAGGCAGCTGTGGCTCATGAAACAGCAGCAGGGTCCTCCATCTGCAACAAGTCACAGCGTAATCTAAGTGTTTTTCCCCATGGTGAGGTGTATGACAGTCATATTGGCACTGCTTTGGTGGTTGGTATGACCTCCCACACTCTTATCTGTGTCCCGCAACAGCTAAGTTTCTTGTGTTGGCCCAAATGCTGTTGTATTTTCAGTCCTGTGATTTTCTAGGGGTTGGTACTTTTAGTTTGTACACAACTATATCTCTTCTGTAAGACTCTTGCACCACAGCAGCTGCAGCAGGTAGATATAAAACCACCAACTAATGGATTTTCAGCCCACTACTTATCAAAGGGAAACTCAAACCTTACATCTAATTCGATACATTCAGCCATCATTCACAGAATATTCCTAGCACTCTTTGACAAAGCATTTCAATAAGGTTTGTAAAGTGCATTTAAGAAAAATTAAAAACATCTTACCCACAAACTTGGTGACTGTGGTGTTTTCACAAAAGGCATGGCATAACAAATGAAAACCAGGAGCTGCGAGTGAATAATGCTGCTAATGTAAACTCCAGTCTGCTAATTAAAACTCCATGGGGGCAAATGTTTCCTACTGTATGCTAGTAGCAGCAGTATAGAGCTAAAATTAAACTATGGTGGACCCAATATATCACTCCTTAGAACTAATTGTCTGTATTCAACACTGCATTATATAAATTAATAGCTTTCTCCAGTCTCTTCACTGATAGTGCCTAATATATAATGAGGCATCTTTTTGCTAACACAAAATCCTGACTTAATGCAGTTAGAGGGAGGCAAAATTCTCTTTTCAAAGGCCATGGTGGGGTGACCAGCCCCATATTAGCTTTAGCTGTGGGCTGGTATCATGCCCTTTGTTTGCAGGGTACCATTTATTTTTGGGTATGTCCCTATTTTGGGGGGGAGGGGGCACAGATAACACACGTCCTCCAGATCTAAAGCTCCCTCCCTTCTCCCCTTCCTTCCCTGCCCTCTGATGAAATATTCTTCAGAACCTTTTAAAATATATCTACTTCTTTTTTCTTTTTTTTTTTTTTTAATCTTCTGTGAAAGTAAATAGGGGGTAAACTCCTGATTTCAGCAAGAGTAATTCACAGTACAATGACTGAGAAACAGTAGAAAGATATCACATTTGTATTTGATGAAGGCTTTAAGACTGACAAGACTCTCAAGATTTTCCCATCCTTTCGATGTTATCGGGGTAGAGCCTGCGTGCATTCCAGGCACTGGTGTGAATGCAAGTGACAGGGACACAACCAAAAGGTTATGGGAGAGGTTACGCTAAAGTGAATATCATCTGTGGGACTAGCTAGAGTTTCCATTACCTCTGTTATTGGTCATGCTGTCTGTATTGATCAACCTTTCTTCTCTGCACTTTTCTTAGAGAAGTGGCTGTGAATGCCCATCCTTTTAGCAAGAAGATTGCTGGTGGGGGAAGGGGTGGTCTGATACTTGAAGGGTTGTTTGATAATGAGAGATTTTCAGTCTTCTTGGATCTTCTTTTTTTTTTTTTTAATGCCATTTGCTCTGACTTTTTGTAACAGAGCATGTCTGCATGTGGTTTTTGTACGTTTTGGGTTTTTTTCAGAGATACAAACTTTTCAGTTTTGTCTTCTTTTCAGGGCTGTTATGACAATGTGAAAAGGACTAAACAGAAGCATTTAAACAGAAATTAATATAGTATTTTAGACAGGAAAATGACTGCATATGCCACAGAAGCAGTTCAAAGGGTTTGGTTATGACTTTGTTTTGTAAAACAAACACATATATATAAGAATTAAGTTTTTTTGGTTCATGTGCTGTCATGGTTTCAATCTTACATAAACCAGACAACTTTGTCAAGCAAAAGTCGTATTTAATTTTTTTTTTTAAAAGGAAGAGGAACTTTGAACGTACCTTTTTAGAATCTCTGAAAGGGTTTCTTGCACCACTAACAGCCTTCTCGAAGGCACTGCAGTATCATTTAGGACCCCCTATTGCAGGGGAGGGAGCGGGGGGGTGTCTCTGTGAGTCACCAGTGGCTGCAGTGTCATGGAGTCAGCAGTCTGGACAAAGAGCTATTTGGTAAAGAGGTGGTGTATCCCTTCAGGTCATGTTTTTTTCTTCAACCATGTGGTTATTAGTTAACAAGTTTGGAGGAAACCCCAGGGAACCCAGGAACACAACAAGTACTTTATAGCAGGGCTGCAGGTTGTGTCAGATGAGACACTAACCATTTTAAATTCACCTAGTTTTGCCAGCTGGTTGAAGTTGTGCTGAATTGTTCTTTGAGTCTTCAGGAAAATTTCAAAGAAATTTACTTTGCCACCTGTTTGAAATTATTCTTCAGGAAAGAATGATCCATACTGGGGCTATGAGCATTAACAAGCAATATAAAAATATATACAAAAATTAATATCGTACTCCTCAGTTTGTCAAAACTCATCTGATGAACTTATTGACATGCAGTAGTGCTAACTCCAAGAGTTAGTACTTGGGGTACTTGGTGTACTTTGCAGTACACCAGAAGGGCTGGATAAGTCCAGTAAGCTGAGAAGAGTATCCAAAATTACTATAATAAATATTGTTAAAGCTCAATGTTTTTAGAGAGATGTAAAACGTCAAGCTTCTGGATGTAAACCATCCACTTGTAATTAGAAGTTGGGAAGATACCCAGGGGATAATATGTCTTATTGTACCTTTTACAGCAATAATAGAAACAGAGACATTAAAACATGGAGACTCCATGGGCTCGTGGAAGCAGTATGATCATTTAAACTGACAATCCAGCTGTTTATAAGTGTTCTTATCTCTAAAATGAGCTAAATACATGTCTATGGAATTTCATCATTTGCATTATTACTCCCCAGCCTGAAGGAAATCAGAGAAAACCAAAAAATAGAAGACTTTTTTCCTTCAATAAGACATTTGATATTCAAATAGAGCTCTCTGTTTTCATTCCTTCTCCTTTGTTTTCTTTTATCAGTGATAACTAGGCAGCATTCTTTTCCTTGGGTTTATAATCCGAGATCAAGTAACTAACAAAAATGTCATAGCTGAGAATCATAAAGCTATACTGGCACTGTGCCATTAACTATACAAAAGTCTGATGCAGCAACAGATAATAGCAGAAGTGTTTCCTCTTCCTACATTTTTAATTATAAGAAATTCATAATAGAGCTCAAGATAAAATCAGATAAATGTTCAGTTTGCTATTAAGATATAAGTATCCCCAAATGTGTTTTATGAATTGGTTCAGTAACCAAAGTCCTCATTTAAGAGCAGTCTTTAAATTCATTGTTTTTCTCTCCAAGCTTTTGTTTACCTTATTGTATATTCACTGAGCATAAATTAATAAAACATGCATGACAATATCAGTGTGCTTTCTGCTCTTTTGTGTGTTCTGTGAATGTTGCCTTTTTTTTCAGAAGAAATATCAAAGAGCATTTAAAGAAAATGAGCAATTACAAACAAATAGTTTAATGTTACTTCAGGTAGCATGAATCTGAGAAGGTTCAAACAATATTAGGGACCTGACATGCTAGATATTGCATAAAATCACAGCGAGAGTTGTTTTTTGCCCTCTCCTTCCAAGATTACCAGTTCAGAGACAGGACAGAACTCCCATTTATAGATGAAGAACAGCAGCACAGACTGTAATACATGTATTTATTTGTAGAATTTATGCTATATTATTCTGGGGAAAAGTAAACAAAATAAACTCTGTTGCGTGGGTATCACATACTTTGAATTATGGAGAAGCATTTTCTAAATTTCCTATAATTTACATTTTGACCAATATACTTAATTTAAGCAATAAATACACCATCATCATGTAAATAAACCAGTGCAAGGAATTCATAAACAAGGAAAAAAAAAAGTAACTAGTAATTCCACAGCATCTTTGCATTACAAGTCCCAGAGATTCTTTTCTTGAGCAGAACTAGCAACAGCATAACCCACAGAAATGGCCACCAGGAGTGACAACATTTGGAATTGCATAAGAGCTAAAGAAAAGAAAAACATGGCTCTTGACTTGCATATAAGGTCTAGCAGGATCCCAGATTTTCTGGCAACCAAGAGTGTTCTTGGTTCAGTTTCAGGTCACAGTTGAAAGACAGGAAGGAAGGTTATTTTTGTTCTCCCTTCTGGAGAAATTTCTTCTCTATTTGTTTAAAATTGGCCATCTGAATTTCCAAGCCTGCTTTCAACCTTATTTTAGGACTTAGAAGCAGTTCAGAACAGTTTGCATAGGCTCTTGGACCAATATTGTAACATTGGTTTTGACTTAGCTTAATATTTTAGTTTAATGCTTTAGACTATAAAATTATTCCTCCACTACACTGAGTTTGACTCCCGGCAGGGTTTAACTGGGAGAAAAAAATCTTCAGGGAGGAAATAGAGAAATCAAGTGGATAAGCTTTAGCAGTAAGATTCTATTAAGTAAAGGATACTAGGGACAATGTTAAGATTTATTTTCTGCATAGGTGTGGAAGGCAATGGATAAGGAAGCGTATGCAGGAAAGATAGATAAGCATGCAATTTCAGTTCTGGTAAGTCTGCACTGTGACAAAAACAAATTGTTTCAAGTTTGCGGTATCTCAGTCTTCAGTTAATAGCAGCTAGCCACTGCCCCTCTCTTGCTAAGAAATCTCAGTTCTGGTGGTTTCCATGGTTACATAAAAACACACGTGTCTGATTTTTTCTATGAGGTAAAATACCTGTAAATGCACCTGATGATTATGTGTGTGAAAGAGGCAGTTGATTAAATGTTTATCTCTAGGAAAAGATTTGTATGGCCATGCACAATTTCTGATCACTTCAATCTTTGTTTGACTTCAGGTAAAAACATGTACTGGCACAAAACCATCAAGCTGCCCGATTGAAAGAACTAGCTGCAGGGCTATCTAGCAAATTTTGAGCAGGGAAACCAACTGCAGATAAAAGGTGCACTCACTTGTCTCTTATCAGAAAACTATAGAATGGATGCATGATGAACGTGACCACTGTTGATAATTTTTGTATTATTTGAATTAGCATCTATTAGAGCAGCAAAGAAGGACTTTAGGTGGGTGGGAGGGAATATCTGACCAGGTGGGCCCTGCCAGCTCATGTGCTGCGTGGCCACCCACTCGTAACCCCAGGGTATTTGAGAAAACTCTCAAGAGGGACCTTGGTCTGGCAGCAAAAGGGAACAAATAAGGCTTCAGCTCTTAGAATGATCAGGCAGCAGGGGCTTGTTTTGGTTGGACTGGCTTTAACAAGTGTTGTCTCTTCCAGACAGACATTTAAATTCTTGTCTTTTTATTGATGCTGCTTGATTAGAGGGAAAAAAAACCCAGTCCTTATGTGTAAACAATAGATATCTACCTTTTCTTCTTCTTGAAAGAGGAACAGTCCTTTTTTTCTGTGAGAATGTCACATGTTTTCAGAAGAAAAGGGAGTGTTCTTGAGTAGTATAAAGTAGTAACTGGGTTCCAAAAATGACATGCAAAATGGCTTTAAAATCTGAATTCTGAAATGTTTACCTGTAGCTGCCTTCGGTAGCCTTTCCTTTACACAGATTCTTGACATGCACAGGTGCCAAGAAAGAGAATAAAAATAGAAAAAAATTGAGATTCAGTTAACACAACTGAGATTCAGATAAATGAAATGATTTGTCTAAGGATCTGTATGTAGGCCAATAATGCACTGTGTCATCCTCTTGCCAGGATTTAAGAGGAGAGAACTGTCCCCTACTGCATAACCATTGCCATTTCCCTGAAACATCATCTGGAAATCTGTAATTGAAATTCTGACTTGACTTTTTTTTCACCTGTCTAGTGAGTGATTCAGCCCAGTAGGATCTGGTCGTATGACAATCTTCAAAAGAAGCTACTAATTGCATTGGCTGAGTAAATAGATGCACTGTGTCAAATGTTTAAACTAAGATTACACACGCAGCCCTGTGTTCAGAGCTTAGTTATGCTGTGCAACCTAATTTAAAAAATATCCTAAAGTTCTCCCTGGAGACCGCTCAAATCTCCAGGGCTCCTGAACTGGCTGGCAGGTAGACACTAATTGACAAGACCAGTGTGTGTGAGACTGGACACCCCATGGAACATACCAGCTCTGGTTAAAATAAGGCTGTGAGGTAGAAGTTATGATGTCTGCCTTGATGGCAGACCCTTTGGATCACAGATTTAAGAGAAGCCTGCAAAGTTGTGTCCTTTCAAAATGTGATTTTCAAAGTGAATCTGTCACCAGTTGTCACAAATGCATTGAAGACTGTGACAAAGTACCTTTTGCTGGATTGAATTTTTTTCATGCTCTGGGGAAGTAAACAACTAGTTTCTAAACCCGTCATCTGTTTGTCACCATTCTCTAATAGGAGGTTTTACTGGTAGGAGAAAGCAGACTTTTTGCTGAAGACCCCCTACATGTCTCTGTCTCTCTAGCATCCTCTGGAAAGGATGCTACCCTGATAGCTTTTGTGTTGCATAAAAGGAAGGCAAAGGGCTGTCATAACTAAATGAGTTTGTCCACATATTTTGAAGTGGTTCACACAATATTTGGTTTTCAGGGTGAACTCTTATACTAATATCCTGCTGGCAGATTTTCTCATGATTAGAAATTGTTCTGTCCTCTAGAGAAGCAATGTATGTGATGTATCCCCATGGAGAATGCAAAAATGCTTCATGAGAGGGGGGTCCTCAAGCAAAGATATACCACCTCCATCTTGAGCTAATAATACAGTCATCAGCCAATCGCTTAGATGTACGTTCTGCTTTCTCCTTGTTGCCTACCTCTTCTCAGAAAAAAAGCAGCCTGCAGTTTTAAATATCCTTTTGTGGGGACCAGTTTTGTCATTTCTATTGGCAATACAATTCTTCTAACCAGGAGAAAAAAAGATTTATATCATGATTAAGGACCTTTAATTTCCATGCAGATCCTGCTGAATCTAGCCCTCTAATTAAACAAATGCTCCCCAGAATATTCTCTTCCAGAGAAAAACAAAGAAAAATCACACCCCCAATTAAATCCCTCATGAGGGATTGTTTCTCTATGAAGACATAATTTTAAACTGAGTTCATTGCAGTATTCCTGCTGCTTTTTACCTGGTTCCACTCACTGACTCAAGCTAGCAGTGGAATAGCAGGTATATGTGTTAAAATAGAGAGCAAATGTTTTGTGTTTCTTTGGGGAGACAATGAAATATGGCACACACATTTATTCGTTCTGCACTCCTCAGATTGGCTTGTTCAGCTCTCTAATCAGGTAGCTCTGAGTGATTTCAGCCACTGATGATTTGTTCAACCAACTGTATCAAAACAAAAAACTGTTCCACAAATACATAACCTGAATAGAAAGTACAAAGTTTATTTACTTTCAGGTCATATTGATTTCAATTTAGTCCCAAGATCTTGAGGGATGCAGGGAGTTCAAGAAAGTGTTTCCAAACATTGGTTTCATAAATCCTGGAAAACATTATTCTTCCACTAAAAATTCAGGCTGAAAGGTGTTTATTTTGTTATTTTCTATTTATCATTAATGTTCAGCTTTAAAAAGAAACAATCAAGTCAGGAACACAAACATCAGCAGGTAACTCAACTGGCCAAACTTGTAACACAGATATGGAAAAAATGAAAAATAAGCACTGAACCTCTCAAAACCCAGCCAGAAACTGAATGCCTGTTTGTCCATGCTAAAATAATATGTTAAAAATCAACTGAGAAAGGAAATCAAGATTAAAAGCTTGTAAACTACTATTGCACTAACTCCAGGATGAATATTATTCATAAAGTTTCTGAATAGGTTTGCTTGGTGATCCAGTCCAACCATTAGGGTGGATAGGGTACTGTTAATTGATTCATGACAATTAATTTGTTCTTAAAGCATGAATAGTGCCCTGGGTACTTAACAAATAATCCAGGTGACTATAAAGCTGCGGTACCTGCTCTGAGGAGTCTTATGGTCTAATTATCTAACAGTAATTTGTTCCAGGATTACGGTGCCAAAAAAGTGCAATCTTTATCATGCTCCATTTTCATCTTTCTGTTTGGTGGCAAGAAATGGGGAAGAGCTAACTGCTCTTTGCCAGATAGGTATAGAAGAAATTACAAAATTCTTTCTGCATTCTTCAAGTCATCAGTTTAGGAGTGACTGAGACCATTGCTAGTCCTCCTCTATAGTAATACTCAGTGTATTAGAATGGAGGAGTAACAGCAAACTTCCCTGTTGCTAGTGGAACATGGCATTCTTGATGGTATATGTACGAGATACGAGAAATGACTCTGTGCTGAGTGTGGTGCTGTGAGTGAGCTGAAAATGATCTCTTGTCATCCTGTCATATGAAGTTGGGGATCTGGGGGGTTTTCTGTGAAATAAACATTGAAAAAGCCTCCATTTGAGAAACCAAAACCAAAACCAAAAAAACCCATGCATAGGTGTGGCCATGAAATTTGGACCACTGCAGTTTTAAAATCCAGCTGGATGTTGTTGCACTGCCACTGATTTTGGAGCGTATGTCTACCAGTGGCTTGAGCACACATCTCATCTTGGTTTTCTGACTTCAGTAGAAGTAGCATATCAAAGAATTTAATTGGACCACTAGTGCCCATGTTTCCAGAGGGCAGCTCAGACTGATCAGCTACCCACATACCTCTGCATCTCCCTCCCTGGCATGTTGCATCATGAACAACTCTTGCCTTGTTCACTCAGTATCCATATCATCAGGTCGTATGAATACAGGCCATTACCAGGAGCAGAAGGTCAGGTTTGGAGCTATTTATACTCTTGATGTTACTGATCTAAGATAGCAGCTCCTGAGGCCATGAATGACCCCATTGTGGTATCCTGGCTCCCCCAGCTAATGGTGGTTGGAATTGTGTTGTGGATTTCTCCCTCTACTGCCCACTGAGTGATGGTGGAGGGAAGGGAAAACTAGCGTGATTGCACTGCCCTCAAAGCCTGCAGTGAATAAAAGTGGCTGCAGAGCTTGCAGATTTAACAGGCCACCCTCTACAAGGAAGCTTGTATCTGCCCTGCAGCAACAGCACATGTTCTTCAGAATCCCAGGCCCCCTTTCCATCCATCTCCTTCTAGTCAACACAGATTTCCCAAGCACGTGGCCCATATATAGCCGTATATTAAAAATGCTAGGGGATGCATGTGCCATCTGGGTAGATTAATCAAGAAGGATACTGTTTATTCATCTGGAAAGGACTGGTGAAGCACAGGGGAGGGTTTATCCCTGACATTCTGCGTTACAGTGAATACATATGTGACATATATATTTAGAAATTCATCACTCTGCATTTCAGGCCAAGCCAGAAGAGCCTTTCTTTTGTAACACTATCTATGTCTTGCAGTCCTAGGTTGTCTCACATGACCATTTTTTTCAGGTGCTGAACTATAACCTGGTAGCAAAAGCATGTGTGCTTGGCAACAGGTTTTAAAAGGGCTTACTCTGAGAGACAAACTTAATGCTTGTGTCAGTATCGTAGCCCCCTGGTTTGCCACCCAAAGTCTTTGTAAAGAGGGACAGAGGGCTCTCCAGGTCCTCTTCATGGATCCCAGAGGAATAGCCTGGCTCTCCCAAAGGGAGAATGAGTCCAAGTAAGATGTTTTCCAACATCTGGATTTACATGTCTGTACACATTTGGGTTTTATACCCTCCCTTAAATCCATCACTTCTTCCCTTGGTAAATAAAACTTCTTCTGTTCCCTTCCTCCCATTCTCCTTGGTTTCCTCAGGCAATTTCCATCTCTAAGCAGATTAAACTCCCAAAATGTCTTACATCATATAAAAAACCTAACTTGAGCATGAGAAACCCTGCTAACATGGACCCTGAGCTTTGCCTCTTCCTTCTGAGTCAGCACAGTAAAATAGTTCAGTGCTGGGTCTATATGCAACGTAAATGTATTTCAGCTAGCTGACTTAAAGCTGGCTTGTTTTCAGGTATTCTCATTTTGGGTCATTAACTCAGATTCTACTTCACAAGTTGTCAAACAGCTGCTCAAGCAGAAAAAGATCTACAATATGTCTGCAGAGCTGAACATTATTTATTGTTAGTGGGAAGCTGCAAATCAATTCACTTCATTTTCAGCAAAAACCCCCTAATGGCTGTGTGTATACTCTCATCTTGAAGTGCTCGCAGTTTTGCACAGGGATCCTTCTCTCTGCTGGTTGTCCACATTGCTTATCTGCACGTATGTGTGTAGGCACTGTCTGATGCTTTCCTGTTGTCCCTCTTGGGTGAGGAAGCTCAGCTGCAGGAGAAAAGCTTGAAAACTCTTGGTTCCTTACAGACAGTATGGGTGCAATTGCACCTGGCTTGCTCACAGACCTCTGAAGTACCACAGCAAGCCTTGCATGATCCTCAATAATTTCCAAAATGTCTTGGTCCTGAGATACCCAACACACAGATGCTGGCCAACCCATTAAAAATTATCCTAGCTTGTGACCATTCAGACATAGGAAATATCCATCCACAGTTCTGACCACTTCTTGGCAAGTTCCTCAATCACAGCACAGTCCACTTACAAAACAGGCTAAGGAATGAGATTTAGTGGGGTCAGGAAATAGCTGTCACTCTATCAAGAGAGGAAAGACAATTCACCATCTTCCAAAACAGGCCACAAGATAGAGGCTGTTTGTTTTCTCCTCTAGGATACAGTGGCAAGGCAGAAATGGGGCAGTTTGCTAGATTAGATAGGGGTACCTATTGCAGCAGCCTCTCTTGTGGAGGTCCTACTCCTCAGTGGGAGATGTCAGCTTAGTTTCTGGCTCCAATGCTGATGCAGTATTTATTTGCACTAGAAAGAAGAGCATGATGGGCTGGAGATGACTTCACCAAGGAACTTTGTGGCACCCAGGGGCTCTTGGAGCTGGTGACAATTCGTGTCCATGTCCAGATAGATTTGAATGATCAGGTGGACACAACGCAGCACTCAACCTTTGACTACCTAAATTTGAACTTTCTAGAGCATGAGTACCAAGAGAAAATGCACGTGCAGTTCCTTGGAAGTAAGCCTTAACCTCTGTTCAGGTACCTCTGATTTTCATGGAACCAGTAGACATGTGACTGCAGGACTCCTCTCCTACTGCTTCCATGGAGCTACTCCTGCAAGAAGAAATATATTATTTTTCTTTGCAATCAGATCACAGATCCACAGAAAGCTGTCAGCTGAGGTGGAAGTATGCAGCAGGGAGATACTGAAAGAATGGGGAAGGAGAAGCTGGAGTTTCTCTTTTGCTGCCCTAAAATAGACAACATGTGAAATTAACAGCCTCAAGTGCTTAGAGATGTGGGAGTGATGAACACAAACAGAATTTACCACTTACCTGTAAATCATATCTGTAAATATCTATGGTGGGTTTGTTGCACGCCTTCTCTGTTTCGGCTGAAGACATTTTACTGCATAGAGGAGTCTTGTTGTTACCAGAAAGCAGATCTAGACTTTAGGTCCCAATAAGCACCTTAAGCCTGTTCTTCTAACATGCAGACAGAGCAAATCACAGGGCTTCCAGGGTTGTAAATGAAATTATTCCATGACAGTCTGCACTGAAGACCATTCAGTGTAACAGCCCCACAGGTAACTCTGAGCACCGCAAAATGCCTGCTTTCCCCCTCTACCATTTGTTCTGCACTGGGCAAGGGGAATGAGAGAAAAATGGTGCAGGGTTCTTTCTGGATTTTGATAAGAAAGGCCCAACAACAAATGCCTTAATAAAATAGCTGTTTTCATAAGACAGAATAAAAAGAGCAATCTAGATGGTGAACAAATTTAAGTCTTTTAAGATGCTGGGAACCCTGTTTTTGTGCAGCATCAGAAGGATGCCAGAAGGATTTTCCCACAGCGCACTGCACAGATCCTGTTGGTGGAGAGGTTCCTCCTCCCTCCCTTGCCATGATGCCTTTTATTTCATTTAACAAACAGAACCATATACCTTCTTCCGATAGCATAACATCCACCAGCGCACAGCACAGGCCAGCATGGAGCACTCCAGCAGATTTCATTAAAGCAGGTACTTCTGTTGACAAATAGGCTGCTCAGGCCCTAAGTACAAGACCCAATAGGACAGGCAGGGCTTGCTCAAGATCACTAATGCCTCAAATACAATGTCTTCTACAAGCTACCAATAGACTGTTGTAATGACATGGAAGTTTCGGCACCAGATCGGAGTAGCTGCCCATCTGCTCTGTTCTTTTACTTTGACAGAGACCTACAGCACATTTTCAGAGGGCGATGCGCAGAAAAAAAGAGATTGAAAAACTTTCTGTGTTGTGTTAGATGAAATCAAAGTGCATTGCCTTGAGGCTGTGACCCAGGACCTCAGAGCGCATGGGGAAAAAGGGAAGATGAAAAGCATTAGTTTATTCTTTTTTGCATTATGGAGCCTGCGTTGTCCTGTAGCTGTGTATTTAGATGTCTGGTTGTAGTGTCTCAGCTAATGTTGTCCTTGTTCTGAGGACAAATATGTTGAGGACACGCAAGTAATGAAGTCTGTATGACTTAGTTTAGATTCACAAAGGATGCACTTGTATTTTCTTTTAACGTTAACTTGAGTCCAGATTTGGTGGGAAATATATTTGCATGCTTTGCTCTTCTATTCCTCTTCCCAGAAACTTTAATTGGCCACAAAAAGTCTCTCAGTCTGTAACTTAGCATCTGCTATAATTGCATATATATACATTTCATAACAAGACTTCCAAAGTCACCACAGGTCAGATAGGTTATACTACTATTGCTACTTTTATATGGCAGTCAGCCTTGAAGTCTGCCAGGAGAATAAAGCAGTCCAGCTTTCACTGGGAATTGTTTGCAGCCTCAGAACGGCTGCAACCATTCACACACAGTTCATGGTCAGAGGCAAATGTGCTTACTCGACTTAGGTCAGCTCTCAGCTAGCAAGAATTCATGCAAATGCACAATTTAATTCACATTATTTTTTTTCTCAGCATCAGGAAACTTCACTCAGGAAACAAAACTTCAATATTTTTGTAATGGGATAGCATCTGACACATATGAGATGTTGCCCAGATACAGAAGAAGATATCTTGTGCATTGAGAAGATTATAAATTTACAAATATGCTATTGATTACAGCTTTAATAATTCATGACAGTAATTCCCATTCCTATTGGATGCATAAATGTAGGGGAGGTAAAAAAAACCCCAAAACCAAAAACTTAAGCTACCAGACACTTCATTTTTACATTCCCTATAAAGACAGCGTGGGCATAATTTTTTTTTTATTTATATATCTGCATATGTACAGATGTATATGTGTACATACATAACTGTACAGCTAAAGAACTTCTACCATCACCTACAATTTTATGATGTCTCTTTTCCATTATGGACATTACTGAAAGTATAGTGCGGTCTGACAGGCACGTTGTTTCTTTAGTTCTCAAGCACTTTTACCTCGATAAGGATTTTCCAATCAGTGCCTTCCATTATCTGCCAGCAATGTTAATTGAAGATGTATTCACATCAAACACTTCTATCTTATCTGAAGGTGTGTGGAACAGAGTTCCAGTACAATAGAAATATTAATATTCTGAGACTGTAATTATGTTCACACTTCATGTGCTTCTAGAATTCTTGCAAGTCAAAACTATCAAATGGTGCAGTTTTTGCATCTCTAGATTAGTGATGAAGAAACATTTAATATCAGCTAGTAGATGGGAACTTCCCAAACTCTGAGATGGTTTTTATATTATTTAGCACTCTTTATGAAACAGCAAAGTCTTAAACTTTTCTTAGGAAGTGAAATTTATCTGATAAGGAGGAAAAAAATGGTTCATGTAGGAGTTAGTGTCCTTTTCTTAAAGACCAAGATAAAAACACTTTTTGGTCTCCCTTTCCACTTCAGAGGGAAAAGAAAGACAGGGCTTTCAAGGCTCACTTAAAATAAGTTACCGGTTTGGGTGTCAGGCAGAAAAGTTATGCTGACAGAAACTACTGAAATCAGGCATTTGAAGGAGCTGTAGTTATTAGCACTAATACTGAGTAGTATTACACTTAAAGGTAGTACTGAACTTACAGAGGTCAGCAATAGACCTCAGATTAACCTAAATGGAACAGAATCAAACACACTACTGATTCCTGCAGTTCTATGGGATATTTCAAGTGGCAGCAGTATATCTTGATTGCTAATTACAAATTATAGACAGACAAAACTGTAATTTAAATTGAAGTTGCTCATCGTGAAGTAGGGCTGCATTGATTAGCTGAGAACTGATGGCCTCCTCCTGCTGGGCAGGTACAACACAACTAGAAGGAATGCAAACTCCAATGAAATAAGATATAAATTATGATTTTTCCTTCTTTACTTACCTTTCCATAAAAAGCTTCCTCTGCAGCTAAAGGACATCTTTTCATAGGATAATAGTCTTATATTTCTGCAGAACAATATCTTAGGTTTGGTCGCTGTTGAAGTCAATACTTATTGATACACCCGTGATCTGTTATGCACTGGTTTTTTTTGTATAAAAGGATGAGCTCAGTAATGTGTGGTTCACTGCCTTGAGATTATTCAGTTCCCATCCTCTTTCCTAAGGATGCCAAAAAGCTGAAAGATTATGTGATGTGTCCATATTTTTGTTGAGGATAAAGCTAAACCAGCAACTAACTTGTCCTAACAGCCAAAGGGAAATCAGACACTTCTTACTTCTGGCAATTGTTGACTTGAATTAGAACTGAATCAATGAAATGCCCTAAACACTCCTCTGTGTCTCTCGGACAGTTGTTTCATATTCATTTCTAGTCTCATCAAAACAAACTTTATCAGGCAGGAAAATACATGTGCTTATGGCTTGTATAACTCTTTATTGAAATTGCTTAGGATTTTGAAATCACAGAATCACAGAATTTTGATGGGTGGATAAACACTTAAGGAAGAGAGAGACTTTTATTTTTAGAAATCAGCTCCCCAGCCTCTAACTATAAAGCTGAGAATTTGTCTGAATTAATTTCTAAGGTCTAACGACCAAAGTAGGAAATACAACTCTGCTGCTTTGATAACCAGGATTGCTTTCAAAATCCATATTCTCGGGTACAAGAGTAGCAGGAGTATGTAGTACAGAGCCAGGAGGTCACTCCTTGGAGAACTTGCCCTAAAGCCAGCTGAGGAACAGAGAAGAGGATGAAGGAGTAACTCTGCACAGCTGATCTGTAGCTCACTTTGACATGGCTTTGCTGTAAGTGTGCTTATGGCGATGTCACAGTTACCTGCAAAGATAATGAAGTAATGAAACATGTATTTGCCTTGTTCCACAGCACTTTCTCTTCAACACAGAGGAGTAAATTTGGAGAAAAAAAGCCCTTCTTATCATATTTTACCTGTGTTTTTTTCATCTTTCTCTCCTGCAAAGGTGATATGAAGTAAAACAGGACTCTTCAAGGAGATACCTGAGATCTCAGGATAAATATTACCTATATATTTTAGTCTATATTAGAACTCTAAATTAATTGAATTTTTACAATATTTCTATGAAGAAATTGAGTATCATTGCCATTTTACAAGTGGCATAAGTCATGCCTAACTTTTTAATGAACTTCCTCCCATTTTGTTCTGAAATGGCAAGGTGGAGGACTCAGGGAACTACAGGCCAGTCAGCTTCACCTCGATCCTTTGGGAGGTGTTGGAGCAGCTAATCCTGGAAACCGTTTCCAGGCACATTAAGGACAAGAACACCAACAGGAGCAGTCAGTACGAATTCACCAAGGGGAAGTCACACTGGACCAACATAATAATCTTTTTATGATGTAAAGACTGCCTTGGTAGATGAGGGGAAAGCACTGGATATTGTCTACGTTGTTCAGTAAGACTTTCAACACCGTCTCCTGCAAGATCCTCATAGAAAAATTAATGAAGAATGGGCTGGATGAGCAGACAGTGAGGCGGATTGAAAACTGGCTGAATGGCTGGAGGGTGCTAACCAGCACTATGAAGTCTAGTTGGAGACCCGTAGCTAGCAGTGTACCCCAGGGCTCAGTTCTGAATCTAATCCTGTTTAACATCTTCATTAATGATCTGGATGATGGGGCAGAGCGTACCCTCAGCAAGTTTGCTGATGACACAAAGCTGGGAGGAGCGGCTGATACACCAGAGGGTTGTGCTGCCATCCAGAGGGACCTCAACAGGCTGGAGAAATGGGCTGACAGGAACCTCGTGAAGTTCAACAAAGGGAAATGCAAAGTCCTTCACCTGGGAAATGCTGAGAGCTGACCAAGTGGAAAGCAGCGTTGCAGAAAAGGACCAGGGGTCCTGGTGGACACCCCGTTAACCGTGGGCCAGAAACATGCCCCTGTGGCAAAGAAGGCTAATGGTATTCTGGGCTGCATTAGGAGGAATGTTGCCAGCAGTTGAGGGAGTGATCCTTCTGCTCTACTCAGCACTGGTGAGGCCACACCTGGAGTACTGGGTCCAGTTCTGAACTCTCCAGTACAAGACAGATACAGAGCTGCTGGAGGGGGTCCAGTGAAGGACCACAAAGATAATGAAGTGACTGAAGCCTCTTTTGTATGAGGAAAGGCTGAGAGAGCTGGGACTGTTCAGTCTAGAGAAGGGAAGGCTCAGGGGGATCTTATCAATATGTATAAATACCTGAGAGTGCAAAGAAGACTGATCCAGGCTCTTTTCAGTGGTGCCCAGTGACAGGACCAGAGGCAATGGGCACAAACTGAAGTGCAGGATGTTTCCTTTGAACATCAGGAAACAGTTTTTTACTGTGAGGGTGACGAAGCACTGGTACAGGTTGCCCAGAAAGGTGGTGGAGTCTCCATTCTTGGTGATATTTAGAAGCAGCCTGGCCATGGTCCTGGAAATTGGCTCTAGGCGGCCCCGCCTGAGCACGGGGGTTGGGCAAGATGACCTCCAGAGTTCTCTTCCAACCTGTGGTTCTGTGAATTCAAACTCAAAAGCAGGAAGAAAGAGATGTATCCTAGAGGAAGGTATTCAGTGCCATTACTTTAGTTATTTATGTGTGTAAAGTTGATTTTATATATTGTAGACACAGAACTCTATCCAGGTAACAGTCAGAAATATATAGGCATGATAAAATCACCTAGATGTGGTACACGTACTTTTATTGTTTAGTATTTGTGTGGTTTTAAATAAAATTGTTTTCCTGTTGTACTATAAAAACGCCACAGGGGAAAAGACAATTCTGATGACCAATTTAAATAAGCGGATGATGTCCCCTTCCTTTAAAATCAGCATGGTGCCCTTGTATCTTCTCCCTTTACCCACTCTTTCTTCAAAATTAATGGCAACCTGAAGCACCAATATTTCTAATACTCACAAAGATGAAACAGGCAGTTCTTGTCTACCAACATCATTCAGAAATCTTAGCAATGAGTTCATTTGCAAATTTCAAATACAAAACTTTTTATTCTTTTATATCTGAGGATGTTCCCGCCAAGCATTTGCTCTGTGTGCACAATGCAACATTTTGAAAGCAACACTTCTCATTGTCAAGTAGTTTTTCTAAATGCTCCATATTCAAGTGGGTGAAGAAAGCAATAAAAGATTTTTCAGCAAAGCAAGTATTAAAGAGAATAAAATATTAGCCTTCCACAAAAGTTTTCAGTTGTATTCCATCATCTTTTCTTTCAAAACCCAATACTTTTCAGAAATCACTCATGAAATTATCAAAACAGGCACAAGGGTTTCAGACTTTTTCTCTGCAAATATCATAGGAAAGCTGAACAGCTGTGGAGTATGATGTGCTGAGGGGGTGGCGGGGTAAGCATCTGCACAAGGGGGATCACACTTCCTAAGAGAATGTGAAATAGGGAATGAATGTGTGATATGGGTCTCTGCATGTTTTAACAGATCTTAACTTCCACTTGTTTGCTTTGTTGCTCTCTACTAACAGAAGTTGCTGTGTATCATCAGCATGTTGTTGCTGCAACAAGACATATTGAATTACAGAAATAAAATGGTGAAGGAGGCTTCATGGAAGGTCTAAAGCAGGATGAAGTACACTGTGAAGCTGTCATGGTTTAATCCCAGCCAGCAACTAAACCATTTGCTCACTCCTCCCCCTGTCCTGGTGGGATGGGGAGGAGAGCTGAAAAAAGTAAAACCTGTGGGTTGAGATAAGAACAGTTTAATAATTGACATCAAATTACATATGATAGTAATAATAATAATAGTAATGACAAGGAAGACAACAAAAAGAGACAGAAGTAAAACCCAAGAAAGACAACTGATGCACAATGCAATTGCTCACCACTGACTGATGCCCAGCCAGTCCCCAGACAGCGATCCACCCCTCCCGGCCAACTCCCCCCAGTTTATATACTGAGCATGACATTCTATGGTATGGAACATCCCTTTGGCTAGTTCGGGTCAGCTGTCCTGCCTGTGTCCCCTCCCAGCTTCTTGTGCACCTGCTTGTTGGCAGAGCATGGGAAACTGAAAAATCCTTGACTTAGGATAAGCACTACTTAGCAATAACTAAAGCATCAGGGTGTTATCGACATTATTCTCATACTAAATCCAAAATGCAGCACTGTACTAGCTAGTAGGAAGAAAATTAACTCTATCCCAGCCGAAACCAAGACAGAAGCTCTTTCACAGCTGTTTGTCTAATCTAATAATTTAAAGACCTCTGGCAAAAGAGATTTCCATGGTTTTTGCAGTCAGCCAGCTCCAATGCCTCAGTAGTCTAAAAGCTCTTAATAATGTTCATTCTGTTACAATTGGGAATAAATTCTTCTTCTCAGTTCATCCTCCAGGAGCTATGTTGGCTCCTTTGATCGCCATTTATGATAACAACTTATGTAATTAATTATTGTATTGACTCCAACATTGCACCTTCTTTTTCCTGTATAAACTCATTCCTCCAAATTTTTCACTGAAGTGAACTGAAATTTCCATGAAGTTATGTTTTAGAGGCAGTTTATTCTTACAACTCTTCTCCAAAATCTCCCCCCGCCCCCCAAGATATTCCATTTCTTTCCTTTTTTTTTTTCTATTAAGGAATATTTTTCGGGTTTTTCTTTGAAATCACAAGGCCTTAAATTTAGACTTTCTTTTTAAAAAAGAAGCAAAACTGAGACTGTCAGAAAACCAAACAACTCTGAGGGATTTGACTTCAAGAAAAATGCCAAATATCATGAAGCTGGTGATTAAAATTGCAAGAGCTGGCAGCATGACAATTGCAGGTGATGAATATGTATGCCAAGGCTTTCCAGACATAGTAATTAACAGATTGAGGTGCCTGAATGCTGCATACAACAAATTTAGAAATGAGGGTAACTTTTTGGCTTTATGCTTTGTTCTGTACTGAACATCCTGCTGTACCTCAGAAAACACACAGGGGTCACAGCAGAAAGCCACAGAAGATAAATGATGGAGCAGACTCGTCTGAGCAGCGCACCACCTTCAGCAGATGTGTAGAATATGAGCCCATGTATAAAGGATTTTTCTAACCAAAAGGAAGGCATTTTAGATGCCATTGGGCATGGATATGGTTCATCTCAGCACCGTCCCCCCATGTTCAGAGCAGGCTCACGGTGCCCACACCCAGCTGGTGCCTGTATTTGGGTCTCTACCACATGGACTCGAAGCAGTTCACCTCGCATTACCAGACATCTGCCCTGCGGTTTCACTCCTCACATGGCCACTGCTTTTAATTGGGCTAGAGGCAGGGTTATACGGAAGGTATCTTCCATAATGAGAACACAAGAAATGCCCTGAATGGCCAGGGTAGTGGTCCAGCTGGACCAGTATGCTGCCATGGTTAGGAGCAAAAGGGGATGCAATTTTGGGAGAACGTGGTGAGCCTGCTCAATTCCTTTCCCCTCACATTTCAGCAGCATGAACTGTTGTGCTGGGCCTATTAGAGTTTCTTTCCTGCCTATTGGCTTTGCCTTTCTGTGTATGGAGCCATGGTCCATGAATTTTTCTAGACCTTTTTTAGACCTACTGTTGATATCTGCCTTCACAAGCTCCACTGGCAGCAAATTCACTACCCAGTCTGCAAAGAAGTGCTTATCTTTTAGTCTGCTTAAACCAGCCTCCTTCCGTGTTATAGTGGGTGGTGAATAATAGATCTGCAGTCACTACTGTTTCTCTGAAGAAACAAAAACCTGATATGCTGGTATAAAATGCACATTTAGCTTGACAGCGGGTCTGGAAGCAGCAGAAGTGGAAGAAATAGGAGAAGAGGGATTTGGGGAAAATTCTAGATTAATTAGTGTAAAGCAGGCACAGATTATGCTCAAGCAGGTAGGGAGTTATGAGAGACAGCAGGAAATACATGGAGAATTATTGAGGCTGCACAGGGAGCTGGGTAGAGATTGTGTTGATGGCCAGGTAGGGGACAGATGGACATCAGTTCCAACTAGAGACAATTTTCCATTAACACCTTGCTTTCCACTGACTGCTTCCAGGTTCCGATATCAACAGGCACACTGAAATATGCATCAGAGAGACATTATGCTATCTCAGAGACATGCTGCACCAGGCATAAAGTGGCCCTTGAGCACAAACTGAGAAAGGAACAAACAAGTTAATGGTCCTTTCTGTTTGGGTTTGCCTTACAGCACTTTAACTGGACCATGCTGCAGGTGACATTGTGTATCCTCAACCACATGACGATCCTGATTTTTTTTTTGGGGGGGGGGGGAAGTATGTTCTTAATTTCAAAATCTTAAAAGTTTAGAGTCCAATTATTTTTGGCAAAGAAAATTGATGTTGAATGAGCTGTGTCTGTCAACTGTTGAATTAACAGTCTCCTAGATCTTGTTCTTTTGAAGACACATTAATATAAAGACAAGAAGAAAACAGAAAAAAAAACCAAACTACAGAGTCATGTTTTAGTCAAGCAAAGTCACAGAGAAGATTCAAACAGCTTGGTGTGTTTGATTGAATAAATGAAATATGTAGATGAAAGAAGATCCAGAAGCTTTTGATCCCTTTCATATGTCCCATGCTCTGGGGGTTGAGAATTGGGACATAAGATCATTTCAATGTATTCCTGTCTCTGCTTTAAGCAGAAATGAGTTTCTATAGTAGGGACAACAGAGGAAAATGCCATCTGATCTTTAGCATCAATATGGAGCACACAGGATGTGTAAATATGCCAGAGAAATGCATGTTAGATTTTCATCAGCTCTTTCATTTGAAACTGAGCACAAGATATCACCTGCAAAGGCAGTCTGGTGCTGTGGAGAAATCAAGAAACTCATAGTATTGTCTATGGCCATTAGATAGTCAACTGAGGTGTGAATGAAAAGTGGTTCCTTTTTAAAATAAGAATGAAAAAATTCCCTGTGCTCAAGGTGGGAAAAGGGAAATCAAGTTCACCAGAAAGGTCATATGAAACTCCTGAGGGCTTTAGATTTGTTTTCTGTGGCGCATGTACTTTCCTATATTGGCTGGTAATTTGATAATATTTCCATAACACGTGTATTGCATAGTATTGCATTTTTTAGTAAATAAAATAAATTATATGTCAATATTATGTTATGTTTTAAAAATGTTCTTATCTTTAACAACTGACTTATTATTTGGCTAACATCTTGCAGATGTTGGAAAAGGAAGGGGGTTGCATGAGAAACGGATAACTGAGCTTATGAAGTTTATCAGATCAAGCACTCTTGAAAGAGAGAAATAGTACATTTGCTCTTGCTCATGTACTTCCATAAGGAAGCATCTCCCAATAGCTCTGAGAATGGAAGAGGTGCTCTTGAGCGCTATCTGTATCTGAACTGGGTAAAGAAAGCTCTCAGGGAAGGTGGTTTGAGCATATGCTATTTTATATTTATAAGAATAACCTGTTTCAATTTAAAGAAGGGTCTACTTCTGTGATTGTGATCCCCTTTTAAGCCAATCTGCAATGTGCAAACCCACTCCTGGCCCTAGGGTTTTTTCTTTCCCAAACTGTGTGGCATATTGCAGAATATCCTAAATAAATGTTCATTGAATATTGCTATATTTTTAGTGGAAAGAAACTGTCTTGTTTCTTCCTTCTCTTTTGTGAAGCAGTGGCACAAATCTGGCCATAACTAGCTTTTGAGATCAACCAACAACTTGGCAAAAACTGTTAAGACATTAACTTGTTTTGATATTAGTACTATTATCTTTTAATCTGCCAGAAAAAAGTGATCCTCACAATCTTGAAAGATTTATATTTTAGGTTCTCTAGGTTGTTGCAATGAAAATTATAAACCACAGCCCTTGAGTCTTTTCTTAACAATTTTTTAGCCAGTGCATGCTAATGAACCCTCCTCATTTATTTACTTGAAGTACCTTACTGAGAGGAAAAAAAACAGTGGCAGAAACAAAGCATCATGTTTTAAGACTACCCTTAGAGATTTCACAAATGCGGCGGCAGCTGCAGGTGTTCTTTGCATTAAATTGCATGCAGTTGATCTAACGGGAACATCATTCTGTATCAACTAGAAAAAGCAAACAAGCCCCAGCCTAGGAATGTCACTTCTCAGCTAATAATAACTGTCTCTCAGAAGGCCACTAAAATTCTAGGGATTTTCCATGATTTGTGCACCTGTTTTGAAAACCCACACTTTCAGACCAGAAGATTTTAAAAAGCCACATCCCTGATGCTAAAGGCATCCATCACAGGAAATGGTCCGCAGCCCCCAGCCGATGTGGCAGGTGGGTGTGCTGGATATGTACCCCCCCTAAGCATTCCGAAGGATCTAACTAGTCTTTGTACCCCTCGCAGGGGGCGTGCAGCCCCCCAGCCGCTTCCCGAAGACGGTGCCGCGTCCTGCTGCCAACGCCGCTCCTGCTGTGGCTCCGGCCACTGGGCTTGCTGCTTCTGTCCAAGCCACTCCAGACTTCTTTGCACGTCGGAGAAGGCTTGGATAAAAATTCAAGGTAATGCCGTCAGAAGTTTAAACAACACAGGGGGTAGGAACAACACAAGAATGAAATGTAATGGCATATTAAACAGAAAGTAGTGAGGTACATTATTTTGCACCCCCCAACAGTGTCCATCTTTTAAGAGCTTGCATTTTGCTGAAATAATTGACTGGATTGTGTTTTTCCTCCACCTGTCTGTTTACTGTAGCATTTGGGTTTGCTGATCATCCATCAAAAAACCCCACATCAAATCCCATATGAGGGCCCATATGAGAAGATACAACTTATGAAATGGGTGCAAATATTCCCCTGCTGCTAAATGGAAGGCTACACTTCCCTGCTGACACAGACATCAAAGCAATAAATAGAAACAGGCCAGTAAGAATTATAGGAAGGATAATAGGATTTTCACAGTGCATTACTAAAAAAGAAGAGTAGACTGGCTGCTACACAGGACATTAATTCTTTAGCTATAGCCAGAGCAGTGTGCAAAGTTTAAATTGATTTGTCCCAGAAGTATATGAGTCACTTTACAGGATATTTTTTTCTTATTTACTTACTAAATGATGCACCTTATAGCACTCATTTGTGAGCTATTTCTCTGCTTCCTTCCACTGCATGTGTCACTGTATTATCCGGACTTCTGCTCTGATCTCTGTATTTTCATTCAATGAGGGGCTGTTTGTGTTATGAGAACTGCAGTAGGTTAGCACCTGTCTGCCCTCCCTGGCTCCCATCGGGTCCTGGTACTGGGAATCCCTTGGAAATGTTCTAAACTGTGACTATAGTTTGGACTGAACATGGGAAATGGATCAAATTGTTCTCATTTACAGAATACTCTAATATCTTCAGAATGTCTTTGAGGAAACATGCACTTGAGTCCAGACTTTCCAGAATATTTCTGTCCTGCTAACAAGGCTTTTTAGTTCCCCTGCTTTCCTGCTTCAGCTCCCAACTACAGCTTCCCAGCAGGACAGCTGCTTGCCACGAGAGTGATATGTGGTCTCATGTCTGCCACAAAAATTCCAGATCAGCAGGCTTTGTGTTGGGGTCCTTCCATCATGCTTCAACTCTTGGAGCCTCTTCCCACTTTTCCCCTGCTGCCTCTCACTAAACCCTGTGTAAACCTTCTCCCTAATGCCTCCTTGAATACCAGACATGGCACTTTCTCACAACACTGGACGACTGTTCTTGAAGCATTTCTGAGCACTGCTTCTGGCCTGGGATCTCATCAGACCATCTTTCATTTATGCAGTAGAATAGAGCCAGTGTCTCTAGTCCACTTCTCCATAACATACGGGGAGGTGGGGAGAAATATCCTCTTTGCTAATCTCCCTATTATTAGGATGCCCTAGTGCTGGCCTGGATGGAGTTCAGAGCTACCGTTACAATTTTGCTTCTGAAGAACATTTGCTATTGAAACTTTGAACATTTCTGGTTTTCATATAAATATGAAGATGTTTGTATTTCTCATACAGCTGGTTTAAAACTGAGCGGGAGATGAAGGTCTTGGTTAGACATAGTGTAAATTTCCATTCCTTCATTTGCTTCTGAATGAAAGTTTCATCTCTGGCGGTTGAGGGAATGTTTAGGTTGTGATCCAGCCTTGTGAGTAGTTGGCATAAGTTGACTATATCTTCCCTGGTTGTCTAAAGCAAGCTGTTCAGCTCTGTGGCATAGGCTGCGCTTTATTTATGGCTGCTCTGTGTGTAAGCATAAAACCATTGCTTATTCTTTGTAGTTAATGTTGCAGCACATGGAGGCAGCCAAGACATTTTGGCTTGAACCTTGTATTTAAATTTTTAAAGAACATTGATCTTCAGGATTTCAGAGATGTCAGTGGGTGAAATAATGATCTCAGTGCTGGATGGGTCTGCACAAGCAGAGCGAGCTGAGGTGAGCGGGACTCGGCACGAGAGCTCTCCCTGTGCTGAGAGGAACACGCGGCGCAGCACTGCATGCAATTTCCTGCAAGAATAGGGGCTTAGCTCCACGCTGCCTAAGGTTTCATTTAAAAACGGAATCTCTTTGTGTATTAATATATGTACAGAAATACACTGTTGATAGTTACATATCTGTATATACCCTTCCACAGTGATAATGGACTTAATCTGAACTAAACATTTCCCTCTCCCTAGAAGTAAGAGGTTTGGCAATTATACAGGGGATGGCCATTGTGCTCTGATGGCTGCCTCTATACTTCCCATAGCACACCATTTTCACCCAAGCGCCTTGCCTCAGATTCTGTCTCCTTCCAGTCACTGTCAGTCAAGATCGGTAGGGCAGCATCAAGGAAACTCCAGTCATTGCACTTGGAGGAACTGGGATGTACCAGGAGGATGCCCTGGCCAGGCATCAGGGAGGAGGAGGAGGGAGTTTTTGTGTTGGGGAAAGCTCAGCAAAATTTAGGATAAAATGGAAGTCAAAATGCATGGGCGAGAGAACATGAGAACTCAACACTCATTATTATTTTTTAAATTATCAGTTGTGATTGTGAATCAAATTTAAGTCTATATGAAGTATCAGTCTCTTCTCTCTCCAGCCCCAGCATCTGCACAGATGTGACAGGACACACACCAAAACCAAGCAGGTCCTAAAAAGCTTTTCTTAGAAGCTACTTGCACAGCAACCGTGTTCTGAGGGGTTCATTCAAGCTCAGAGAGTTCATTACACTGTGCCCTGTGTAAATATCCTATCTCAGATTCTGCCCTGAAGGACTTAGCTGTAGGGATCATTCAATTAGTCAACTCAAAATGAAATGTACTCAAGGGGCATGGTGCAAGCTTTGAAGAGCTAAACCAAACCCAACAATCTTACTTCTCTTCTGCTATGTCAGGTCAGCTCAGTTTGTCTCGGTTCTAGTTCTGATGTCAGGTGGGGAAATGAGTAGCAGGGACAGGTGAACTCTTTAGAAACAAAGAGGCAACTTCTATGTAGATTTTCCTATTTTGCACTGTGAGTGACAGAAAATAGATAGCTCCATTTGACATTGGGTGGGGATAGAGGGGTATGAGGAGCCCTATGATCATAAATAGTTTCCTCTGACCATTAGAGAAATGGTTGTCCCTTCTCAGTCTAGTGGAATATCTAGAGAGCAATGCCAAAAGGAGAGTCTTAGTTTGCTTGTGCTCTCTGTCCTGCAGGCAAGGAAACAGAGCTGCTTTCAAAAACATTTTGTAGGAACAACATAAAAAGCAAGTTTAGAAAGACCTTCAATAACTTATTGAAGTTGGGAGGGGGGAAGCAGTCAAAAGCATCAGTAATAAAACTGTGTAAGTCTCTTGACAGTATTTATTTAGTGATTTTCAGTATTTAATAACAATGGATATTGATTAAATAATGAATAAAATTTATTAAGCACACATAGTCGAGTTAATTAGATTTTATTATTTGAGTAAGGAATTGGATATTAAAAATTCAAGTCTTCTGCCAGTAGCTGGCCTTACAGAGTATCACAGGGAAACAGCCAGTGCCCCTATGTAAGCAGCTCTGATGTTTTTACCACATCTCCAGTCCTAACATGTACAGAATGGAGGAGAGTGGGGAGTATAAATGTTCCATCTCCTCTGAAGATCATGTACGAATTGCAGTAGATGCCGCCGTTGAGTGGAATTAGGTGATAAATAAGACCATAGAAACTGAATAATACCCCCCCCCGATTTTCACTACCAACCCAGAAGTGCTGATTACTGCCTAGAAAAGGCAAAAGGGTAATGACTTGACTTTTTTGCTGTTAATGAAAAAATCTTGTAAAGGAAGACTATAATGAAACTAAGCCGTATAAATAAATTAGACTATGTAATAGTAATTTAGGGCATTTTCTAGCAGTCCTCCAGTATGATTTCCCCAAATGGTCCTTTTTCTTGCATATAGTTCCCTTGCTCAGCTCTTGGCTATGTACATACTCAGATGCCCTGTAGAATGATGAACCAGGTGCCAGTTGCTCTGTCTGCAGTGTCTGGTGTGCATCTGTCACCACAGGAAGAGAAACCAGCACTATTCTATGCTGTAGTACAAAAAAGCCATCAGGACTTTCCTCTGTACCCCAGGGCTTTCCTTGACAGAGGCTGTATTGACACAGGCATTAAGCAATATCACTGCAATGCTTAAATGACAGCAAACTTCCCAAGAGAGGTTACTATTACAGTGGCAACAGCCAGAATTCCCACTTTGAGCCTGCCCCCCTGTTTCCCACCACCCGTCCTCCCTGGGGAGCTGGGGCAGCATCACCTGCATCCCACCCCCATCCCATCAGCAGCGAGGAAGGCGAAGGGCTGAAGGCAATCTGCGCTCAGGGCACAGCATCGTGACATGCACGCAGATGAGCTCCTGGCTTTGGGTGCACACCGCTGCCACAGAATGAGCTGGCGAAGGCAACTGGTCCTCCTCCTCCTCCCAAAGCCCCATCCCTTGGGCCAGCTGGGAGGTGGAACGCAGCCGAAGCAGTGGTCCTGCCAAGGGGTGCGGGACCAGGGCCAGGCGCTGTGCCTTGGTGCACACTCAGAGGTCACCTCATGTCTAGCCTGTGCCTTTAGAGGAAGCAAAGTATTTTCTATAGGATCCTGAACCACTCCTGTGTGTCTTGAATAAAAGTAGAACCAAACCCCCACGCAGAGCATGGTGCCACACTGCACACCCTGTGTCTGGGAAACAGCTGAACCCACAAGAACTTGTGGTTTGCTACAGCCATGTAGAAAAAAACTTATAGAAAACAGGAGGGAAAGAATTAGGTTGCGTTATGGTAAGAAAAAGTAGAACATATTTCAACCATGAGAAGTTTCCCTGGAGCCCTTTCCACTCTTGCTTTCTGTACATAGATAGATGGTTAAATAAATAAATAACCTTTCTTTCCTCCTGGAAGTTGTGCTTGACAGCTTTGGGGGCTGGGGACTGGGTTTGAACTGATGCAGATGTGTGCATCTGGCATATCGCTTTTTCTATTTTCTTTGTTTTTAATGTCTCTGACACCTTCAAACACACACCCTTGAGGCAGATCGAGTTTTTCATTCTCTGTTTTGGCATTTATATGCTGCCTATTATTATTCAATACTGACACCACAAGAGTCTATGAAAGCCATAAATGGGACCCAGGCCCTACTGTGCTGAGATCTACATAAATATATACCTGTACCTCTACAGTAACAAGGAACATTATTATTATCTCTCCTTTTTCCAACATTTGTTTAAATGCACATATGCAAAAAAAGCATATATAATAGCATATGCAAGTCCTGACAGTCACGCAGATGGTCTAATTCAGCTTTAAGGGCCATCTATATGAATGTTTTTAAGTTAAATTAAAGCCATGGCATACAACCCAGAATGTCACCAATTAAACATATGCATGCATACTTTAAGTGAATACTTAGCTACACTCCAGAATCTTAAGTCTCCCTCCCTTTTCCCGGAAAATCTGTGGATATTTACACAGACCAAAGGACAGTTTTGGATGTGCTATTGCTGCAAGCAGTTCACGCTGTTCATTCTTTAGTCCTGCTCAATGCACTGGCTGATCGCCTTGCATGTCCTAGAAGACAATGATGTGCTCCCCTTGAGGTCACGCTGTCTCCCACACAATGCTATCTGCTCCTGTCAAAATGATTATATCATCCTCTCCCTGCCCAAGCACATTCCCTCTCCATCTCATGAAAATCCTGAATGCCAGGACCTGGAAGAGGTTTACAACATATGACCTGCAAGGACCACATCCAACTGACCGCACTGGTGTCTACATGAAGCTGGCACAACCTAGCCAGCACCAGCATGCTCTTTTTTGCTGGGAGAAACAGGCTTTTCAGTGGAGAACAGGCACAGTGCTTTTAAGTCTACAGCAGGCATGGCCATGGCAGAGGCACGCAAAGTCATCAAGACCTTTCCAAACAAATCCACGTTAACAACCCACCAGGGTCATGCAGACCTTTGTCCAGCACAGACGCCCCACAAACTAAGCCAGGGGTGTTGGTGGAATCTTTGCCTTCTCACCATGCTCCCTGTGAAGCTTCCACTTCTCCATCACTTGCCACGTTTTCTGTTTCTTGTTATTATCAACCAACTTTCTTAGGGCCAGGTTAATAAGAGGGCTGTTTTTCAGCCCAGGATTCATATTTATATTTATTCTTATTCTTATTCTTATTTTTATTCTTATTCTTATTCTTAATTTTATCTTCCTTATTCTTACTCTTACTCTTACTCATATTCAGCCAAAGAGCAGAGAGTTTGTGGTTGGTGTAGGGTACTGTGTGAGGGTGCAAGAGCTGCTTGGGCTGGCATCAGTGAATCACGCCAAATGAAGTGAGCCAAACGCAGCACAGTCTTGCCCCTGCCAGTCATGGAGAAAGAGAGACATGCCTGGAGGAGACTGTTCACCAAAGGTCTGTTTGTTTTTTGGGGGAGAATGAGCTGGAGCCAGGGAGTGAACAAATGGTTGCTCAGTGTTGGTGAACAGTTCAGTGTGCAAGAGTGTGAACTAACTGCGTATTACTTGTCAGGGCAGACAGAGCCTGTGAGGATAAGGTTGAGAGCTGATCGAGCACAGATACCATTTTCCTGCGAGCTGATTTTGAGGGTTTTTATTCCTCCTCACCAACTTCCCCCCCACCCCCCGCATTTTCTATGCATCATGAGAGGCTAAACAGAAATGCTGAGACTCTAAGCCTTTATGGGAAGTCCAAATTTATGTTGTGATATGGTTCAGACCCAGAAGGGATGAAAGATTGTCCTCACCTAACACCTGCTGAACAGACATATGGTAAGTTCTCGTGCCAGTCCAGCAAGACGTTGTCCACGTAATGCAAAAATGTGTTAGCGCCTCTAGCAATGCTGGGAGTTATTACCAGAGGAACTGAGGGCTTTGGGGCATGAAAACTAAAGTATCTTCTTAGCCGTAAGTAAGTTACATAAGTAAATACAAGAAAATTATATTGCTGAAGAAAAACTGCTGTTTTGATTGATTTTCATTACTTCACACATACTTGAGGAAAGCAGAACTTGATTAGTCAGAATAGTTTTGCAAATTTCATTTGTCTTAAGTACTCTGCACTGAATTCCTCAAAACAAACCATGCGTACTCAGAATGGGTGTTTCTTTCTCTACCTTTTAGACTAGGCTGGTGCTTAAACAACTGCAAAAAATCGCAATAATTTGGAATTTACTCAAATTTTCTGTTCTTTCTTCATGTTTTGTTCAAACCTAGACCCTTCAAGGTTATGGGGTTTGGGGGTTTTTTCTTTGTTGGTTTTTTTTTTTTAATTATTTGACATAAACCTTTTCTATTTTTTCTATAAAGAGTTCTGAAAGTCATTTACACACATTTCACTGTAATGATTTCACAATCAGAATCTTGTACTTGATTCATGTCGGTTAGATTTGATTAAAAAAATAGGTAACGTGGTGTTCGGTTTTGTATCCTGACTGAATCAGTGTGACTCCTGGAAGTAAGTCTCAGCTCTGATTGTGAAATAACATTTTACCAGAGATACTTATATTAGTATTGTTTCTTCTGCAGTTATTGAATTAGAATCATCCTGAAACTGAATCTAAAAGAAATAGGATGCAGCTAAACAAAGCTGTATAAAAATCTTGAATATTAGTAAAAGATAGATGGGGTATGCTACTTATCTCTGTCAGCAGAACTCATAAATCAGCTCTAAAATATCTTATTGGAAAAGGTAGGCTTACCTCAGTCCAGTTTAAATACAAGTTTTCTGTTGGTTTGCACCCTGCCCTTACCTTGAATACACAGAATACTTCTGGACTTACTTACAGACATTCTCCTATGGAACAAATCAGCTTCTTGTCTTTCATTCCAATTCTGGCTGCTTCATACTGCCTGATATATATATAAAATATATATACTTATATGCATGGCTGTAGTAACAAAAGAATTCCAGCTTGAATTAATTGCAAAGATGCTTAGTATTTTCTTACTTTAGTTCTAAGTGCTGCGTATGTTGATGAAGACACTGACATCTATATGTTACCTATTTCATATAAAATAGAATTCTGATATCAAATACAACCCTGAGAAGGTATTTTTGAACCTGATCTCTCCTAGGTGGAGTTAATCCCAGGGGTCAAGAGAAACTCTATTAACCCCCCACCACTCATTTCTTCTCTCATCTGTGGTTTTGGGTTTGTTGGGTTCTTTTGGGCGGAGCGGGGGACAGAGGGAGCGATGGCGGAAGTGGGTTCTCTAACTTCTGCTAATCCATGAAATTCTAGTACTTTATTCTGTTCCTTGAGCCTCACGAAAGGCTGAAATCTGTATGTTAATCCTATTTGCAGGATGCTTTTACTCTGCATTTCTTTAACAATAGCGTGAATAATTTAAATCTTAATTTAAGATTAACTTCATCATAAATTATAGTGTGGAATTTGGAAAGAAAATTACTCATTTATACAAATAATGGAAGCTAGATTTTCAGCAATAGTGATGATAATACATATTCTTATACTTGGGAATTATCAAATCTCTTAGTTTTTAAGACTTAGCCAGCATTAATTAACAGATCCAGTGGATCTCAGCTGGAAGCATGACGCAGTGGCCTCTCAAAGGCAGCTGCTGGCGTGCAGTGGGAATGCGAGAGGCAGGGAGGAAAACCAGGACACTTAGTTCCTAACCACCTACTTTCTGTCTCCTGTCTTCACTGTCCAAGAAACGACTGCCTTTGGTCAAAAAGTAATCATGTAGCAGAGGAAAGAAAGTGAGGAAAAGAGCAAGAAAAGTAGAAACCAAGGGTGACCACTGACCAGTAGCAAAATTGCCCACCGTTGTAAATATGGAACGGGGAGAGGGAAGGAGCTGCTGGCTCACATGTTCTGCCCCACAAAAATCTTCCAGCTGGAGCAGGGACAACCTCTCAGAGATTGTGCCATTGCCAGTCCGGGTTTGAGGCATTTCTTTTTGATTCTGCCTCTCTGCAAATGGATTGAAGCTAGCACTTCCAGCCACTATACCACTATCTATTATTCACACTCAAATATCAGGCAGTTCAGCTGAACCAGAAGTCTTGTTGATTTAGCAAAGTACAAAAAACCCGTGTGCTGTAGTCCGTGACACAAAGAAGCTACATTGAACTGAACAGAACGAGCAAAAAGCAGAGGGAAACAGCAAGAAAGGATATGGTGCACATGCAGAGCCTTCAGTGTGATGGGCAGCAAAGCCTGCACTGAGGAATAAAAGGGGGGCAGGAGTGAACTGAAAGGAAGGAAGGAAGTGCAGCAGAGGAACAGGAGTAGTGTATATTGAGAAGAAATTGGAGATAGACAACTAAGAATATAGGAAAAAAATTCAGACCTCCAAATTTAATATCATTGCTCAGTAGTCTTGGAGGCAAAAATGAACGTATTCTTTGATTTCCATGACACAGAAGCTGAAAGGGACACTTGACCCAAGCACAGGTATTTCTGGTCTGTGAACAGAACACCTTTAGTTTGAAGGATCTTCCTGCCTTTAACACATTAAAGATAAATTCTTGTCTTATGGCCAGTTTCAGAAACCATGCCTTTTCTGTGGCTTTTTTGTAACATTGTTACTTCAGTTCACAACTTGAATGCCCTTTTTCTAGGATTCTTGTGTGGCTGTATCTTGTACTATTCAGTAATTTTAGTATTTCTTCCTACTCTTTTCTGGAGGCCACTCTTCCCATTTGAAAGCCTTCCACAGCTTCTACAATTGTCTTTCCTTTCTCTGCAGTTTATTATAGCAGTGACCATTTTGTGTTTGCTGGCAAATGCAACATGACTGAGTCCATACAGAACTTTAACAAGCATCTCAGATGTTTCTTCTATTTGTCATTACACGAAGTCCTCTGTGTGTTAGTCATATGCATATTTATACATAAGCTTGCATAAATTTGCACCGTTGTTTGGTCACTGTATGAGAATGACTAGTTCTCTTCTCTGAACTGAGGCTCAAATAGTAAGAGAAATGTTTATTTTTTTACTAGCATCTCTTTTGAAAAACACTATAAAATGCTTGCAGATTCTTTAGATCCTTGCTAAGCTACCTTTTGGTTTATAATTTCAAATAGAATTTAGTAATGAAAGAAAGGCATATGTGCACCTCCACTAACAGACCCTAGTGAAAGATGTTGCCTTTTATATCCTCAGGTTTCTTGTCTCTGCCTTGGTCTATCTCTGCTGTTTTATTCCCTTTTAAGTTGGTGGCCAGTATGGAAAATACTGAGATTCATTACTACTTTTTAAGGATGAAGGATATAAAAAGAAAAAAGTTTACTTGTTGGCTGACAGCTGGGAGCTGACTGCTACATGAAGTTCTGAGACATTTCTAAAATAGAATTTATTTGGTTACTTCATTTTTTTCAGGTGAGATTTTTGTATTTTCATTAGATGTGGTGAGTCTTGCAGCGATTTTAGATGACCGAAAACTATGTTTGCAAAGAAAAAATACAATACAAATAAATCAATATTACCACATCATAAAATGTACATTCTTCATTTAGTTTAACAAATCTAGAGTAGATTATTCGTTCTAATACTCATTCAAACATTCACAGGCCTCTGTTGAGTTAAGACTGAATTCCAGCCATCACATTAAAGCTGCCCCATCACTTTCCTATAATTGATTTTGAGATGAAAAATTTGCATGACTATTCTGATATGAAAAAATGTTTTATTCTTCAGAAAGTCTGAACAGAACAGTTTAAAGTTGTTAGGCAGCAGAAAAAAATGAATCCTCATTTTATATATTTTTTGTTCCAAAGAGGATAAACTCCCTCAGTGGCGTTATAAAGAATTTTTGACTACTTAAACCAGTGTAAGTGTAGCTTTCTTTTGCCATCAGAAAAGGTACAAGCTGGTTATTTCAAGATTTATGAAACATTTTTTGAGGCAACAGATTCTACCCTCTGAAAAGAACATTTATTTTTCACTGAAAAATCTAAATTAGAAAAGCCCCCAAACTCTCTTTCATACTGGTTCCACAAGATAATTTAGGTCCATGATTGCAGGAATCTCAGTGCCAAATTCTTCTTTCTCTTTGATGTTTTTGCTAGAGATTTTTAGTATTTCATTCCACATTTCTTTTCCTCTTTTCTCTCTATCCCACAACAGTGCCATAGCATAAAACTTCAGAGCTGTGATGCTGAAAGTTGATACTCTCATCAGCTGCTGGTCAGCTTCAGATCACAGCTGAACACATATACAATACCCTTGAATTTTTTTTACCATGGTTGTTGGAGAGAAGAATCTCTTGATATCCCTTTTCCTAACATCCCCATTTAGCAATTTTTATGTATTAATGTAAAAGTGGCATACGGATGTGATAAAACCTACAGAGGGATAATCTCCCCTTCTCTCTAAAGTAGTCCTGCAGAGCAAATATATCATTCAAATCCTTGTGTCTTGCTGCATGAATGGACAAAAGGCAGACAATAATAGTTTCCATGATCAGAAGACCCCTTCTACAACCGCTGCCTTCCTTGGGAAAGCCAGGTGGCCACAGTTTTCAGCGCCACAAGGAACCTGTGATAAAGTACTTGCATGAAAGGACCCAGATTTCCAAGTTAGAGATGTGATAACCAAAGAATAAGCAAACAGCAAGCTGAAGACAGCAGCAAATTACCTTTCGAGTTCTACTGTCTCTAATTTTGCTCTGAAAAGATTAACTGAAGTCATAAAAATAATTTTTCAATTGTTTTCATCTTTCAGTATATGAGGTAGCTAACGTCAGCTGAAAGCAATATTATTTTTTTATAATATCCATCCTAGAATGGACTGAAGCCAGCAACCAAGAAGGAAAGCTTTCTGGGCTGGCTTTAACCTCAGCCATACCTAAGCTAGCAATGCAGAGCTGAAAGATTTTGAATACTGCCCTCTCCTATTTTATGCTTTCTACAACTAGGTATTTTTTTCACTCATTTCCTGTCCCTGCACAACAAAGAATGGCCAGTCTTCCTACAGTTTAATATTTTGGGCAGTTGTTCATAGTGCTGCTAGGATTTGCAAAATTCATTCATGTGTGTGAAACAATCTTTTGTAATTTCTACTTCCCACAGTACTGGTGTAACTAGACCACTGTTGTTTTTTTGTAAAGAAAAACTGGACTTCGAACTTTTTTCAGGTAAACTCAACATGAGGATAAACAGTATTATCAGTATTGGAATGTTTTAAAAAAGAAAGGTCTTCAGTCTGAATAGAAAATGCAATCACACTAACGAAGAAACACACACAGGGAGCTTCCAGTCCAAGCACAAACTGATCAGAAGCTGTATCAGCTGTGCCCTCAGTTCAGCAAGGAGTAATTTGTAGCTTCCTGAGAATTTGAGCTTCCTTTGAAACATTGGTCATTAAGTATCACTAGAGACAGTAAACTAGCCTGGGTAGCCACTGGCCTGCTCCACTGGGGAAATTCATAGGTTTCTTGTGCTTTGGTCAGTTCACATTATTCAAGGTTAATTGGCTATTCTGCCACTTAAAGCTATTTTTAAGCTTGCTGTTTCACTGGATGCTACATAGATTTTGGATTTTCTGATTTAAATGTCAGTGACAGAGAAAAAATGCTGGTTTTTTTAATATTAGTTTCAGACTGTGCTTTAACTATTGCATGCAGTAGAGTCCCAATTATTGGTCCCCCTCTGAGACGTGCTCCCTTTCTCAGAAGTTATTACCTTTTTGATTGGCTCATTTGTTCAGTCATCCAGTTAGACAAATATATTTGGTACTGCCAGAGACAGCCAGGTGGAAGGACTGCACTGCTTCTGCTTAATCAGAACAGAGCTGTCCCTGTAGGTCAGCTTGAGGCATCTGTTATAAGACAACACAGAGGAAATATGTTAAATTGCAACTATGAGACAGTTTTTGTCCAGTTGGACATCTCAGTGACTTCTACCCATTTCTGCCCAGAATGGCTGCAAAGCTGGGCACAACAAACGTCGAAGCAAAACGCTTAAGCTTTTTCATTTTATAAGCATTTCTTCTGGAGACTGATTTCCACAAGGACCTTCCAAGACATGAAAAGCAGTTCAGTCTCTTGTTCTCCTAGTTCTGCTGCTATGAGAGAAGAGGCAGCAAAATGTCTGTTTTCCTTGCCAGAACTCGTTCTGTTGAACTGGAAGAGTGGTTGGTAGTTTGTGTCTAGAAAGCACCATGCCTACTGTTTATTTGTGCTCAAGGAACAGGACCTTGCGGTGCAAAGTGAGATAGATCTTGCTTTCTCTCATGTAGGAAGATGTATTGGATGACCTCCGTGCTATGAGTCTCTTCTCACTTACTCATAGTGCACAGTACTCCCTGTGCTTATTACTTGTGTGTAAACTCAAAGTAGGAGGCCTCTGCAGATAATCAGGGTATGTTCTGGAGAGTGAAAGTAAGATCAAGCAATAACTTAGCCTTGTTTTATTTATCCAGAGTTCAGTAAATCTGCTCCCCAGACTCTTATGAATGACAGAATAAGAAAACAGCTTTACTAAGAGAAACTAATGTAATCCTTGCCAGGTTTTCTGACTAATGAAGAAATCATGTCCAGTGATGGGAGCAGCCTCAGTTGAAAAAGTTACTGCAGAGACGACTGTCCTTTTGCAGTGAGTTTGACAGAAGCAGCACACATTGTAATCCTTGAACACATATCTGGCAGACCCACTCATCTGTCCTTCCTCATTAAAAAAGAATATCATTCAGGAGTAGCACCACTACTAAATATTGATTTCCCTTTGGTGCCATTCTTTAGTACGTGAGGATGCAAAAAAAAAATTTAAAAAAATTGTCTTTCTGTAATTTTCTATCAATAAAATCTGGACTGCAGAGTGGTTGCATGGTTTGCCCCAGCTTAGGTGGCCAGGAATACATCATTACATATCTTTATACCTAGATGTGCCATTCCTGGGCTATGAACGTAAGTACAGAATCAATTATATACACTCAGTTAAACTCTTCTTTCAAGCTGTGTGTCAAGCTGTGTTTTATCCAATAGATATTTTGGGAAGGTAGACTGTAATCAAAGTAAGTTCTGGAGATGGCATCTGCAGACAACTGGAGAGGCCTGAAGAGTTCTTCAGTGTAGAAAACTGTTGTACGTTGAAGTCTCTGACAAAGTGTGCTCAGGCAGGGAACTTGTCAACCAGAAGCAAAATCTAGATGTTTAGAGCTGGAAATAGTGAATGATTTGCCTGAACAAAATGAGTTTGAGAGGATGCTGAGGTCTGAACATTGTTTCCTAAAAGGGAAAAAGGTAATCATTTAAGGGAACCCAGCAAGGAAGGTAACTAACTAATCACATAATCAAATCAGATCAGAGGACATTAAATGATGGACAACAAAAGAGACTAAAGATAGAGAATTTTTTTATTTCTTTTTTAGTGCCATAATCCTGAGGAAGTGTACTAGAGGATGCTCTGGAAGGAAAAGTTGTTTGAACCCTGGTGACATTGATGTGAGGAGTGCTGCAGTCTACTGACTAAGGGAAGAAGTATCGCCCATATTGACAACTTAGTTATAAAAAGTTATATCAGCAGAAATTAAGATTTTAAAAAGCAGAGTGTGAAGAGAGATGTAATATTTTTCATTCTACTGGAAGAATGTGATCTCCTTCTGCATAAAAAAGCCCAGTATTTTGTGCTTTTCAGGGGGCAAAATCTGTATGAATAGTGAGTTTCTAAAGATGACTGGGGATACATCATGCTTATATTTGCACCAGGACAGAACAAAAGGCGAGATGTTGTTTATTTCTCTCAGCATTGTGAACTACAGCAGCAGAGGCTGCATTATTAATACTAGTTTTCTCAGTTCAATACCAGATCTGAGCACGATATTAATTTATGTGACACAGTAATTCCTGTAGAACACTATCTGATCTTCAACTCAGAGTTTATGAAAAATCCTCCAGTATAGCTCTTTTTTCGCACTTGCAGACTTGGAAAGAATAAAATTAAGACTCTAATTAAAATTATGTAAAGGCTGCACAATTTTCTGTTAACAAGATCATTTGTTGAGTATTTTTCCCACATCTAGTGCAGTGTTCTTCAACTTTTTGGCCCTGCTTTTCCTCAGGGAAAGTACAGCAATCTATCAGGAACAAACAGCTTGCGTTTAAAGAATACTGAAATGTTTATCGGTCATTTTACAAAGGGCATAATCAATATTTATTCCAGTCACAATTAATATTCTGCAAACACAGGGCACATCATGTCCTTCTGAACCCAAGTAGATTTTCTTTTTACCAATGCAATTTTATAAACTGATAGTTTAGCTGGCTAATTATAAAAGTAACAAGTCAAGCAACGCATATGAACTAGTTTACTGGTAAAAAACCCCTTGACCTTAGCTACGAGGAGACAGAAAGAACAATGTATATTTTCTGCAATAATTAACCAACTATATAAAAACCTGTGATTCTAGAGTAAAAAAAATCCAAACAAATCAAAACCAACACCTTCAGTGAAAGCATCTCTAAAAGTCAATGTTTGGGTGTCAGCAAAAATAGATAGTTTGTATAAAAATAAATTTCACAAAAAACTGTGGCACCTTTGATGGTGGAATGTTTTTCATTTGTATTTCACTGACCTCAGAGAATGAAATTCTATTCATAAAGCAGTTTACAGAACACATTTGGGCCCCATCACTAAGATTAAATTAATCATAAAATGAAATTATTTAACCACAAAACAGTTTTGTCTTGGGTGAGGTAGGTTCTGATTCTGATCTCATTTACAATGGTTTTACATCAGTGTAATTTGATTTCACTGAAGCTTATGCTGTATAAAAGAGAAAAGAACATGGCTCATATTTTCTGCATGGTCATAAATTGCACACAATTGAAAAAAGAGGAATTTCTACTCCGGGAAGAAATCCATGCAAATGTATTTTGCTAAAATTGGGCAGCCTGTTTAGAGTGTGCTATTTATATTTTTTTCATAACCTTAGCTCTAACCAGAAAAGATGCTAGATTTCCAGTGCAAATTGCTTCAAACCAGTCAGGTGATTCACTTTTGTTAAGGATTCTTAGGAGAAAATAGAAAAAAATAATCTAGAGAAATTTCTGGAAAAGGAACATGCTAATTAGATAGTGTCATTTGGGGATATTTGTATTTGTTCAGTCCAGTATTACTCAGGTATTTATCAGTAGTCAGAATAGAAAAGCAAGGTGGAGGAAGATTCCCAGGCTGTTGCAGAGCATCTTACTGGTTGGGACCAGACAAAATCATGTTATTTGCATGAAACAGAGAAGAACGGTTGTGCTGTCCATGCTGAATTGCTCCTCAAGTTGTTTCCACATTTTAGCCAGCTCTAGCCGTGTTTTAGCCACTGTTTTTTGTTTGTTTGTTTTGTTTTGTTTTGTTTTGTTTTTAACTTACCAGAAGATGCGTAAAGTAATTCTGAAGAAATCTTTATTGTTGCTCTCATAAAAAAGCCTCCCAGCTAGCAGAACATAAGTGACTCCTGGGTCTCTTGCAGTGAAGGCTATAAGTTGCAGGGTCCTACAAAGGCCTCCCAAAGAGTGCAGCCTTGTCTCCTCTTTTCTCCTCTCTTGGAGAAGAGGAGTTTCCTCTTGGGTGCTTGTCAGCTAAGAAACATGCTTCTGCACATACCTCTACATGATGCAACAGGAGGTCAGAGGTACCCTCTAATCTGTCATGCATATGTACATACTACATTCAGTGGGATCTGGGTTAAATTTTAGAAAAAAAAAAAAAAAAAAAAAAAAAAAACTTTAAACAGAAGGAAAGAAGTTAAGTTCAGTATTTCCTGTGAATTGTTTTCCTGTGTAAGGGAACATGAGCTGCTAAACGCACATGTAGCTTCACTGTGATTCTTCCTTTGGGAACGCTGCATAGGAAATGGCTAGCTCCCCTCTAGCTCCACATCACATGTCAACTCCATAGGTCAGTGCCTGTCCATCCAGCCACAGCAGGTAGCTCAAAGAAAGGGCTTTCAGATTACTACAGACCTACAAGCACCTAGCCACGATCTCTTCTTTTCAATGTCTCCTCTTGACTGCACTAGGAAATTCTGCTCTTCACTCCCTTCCCTGCCCATACACGTGTGCCCATACACCGGGGACATCAGCTGCTGTGGTGCCCATGGCCAGGCACCTGCATGTCCCGTTTCCCCGCCAGCACCTTATTCACCATGCTGAGTTTCTCTCCAAATTCTCTTCTGGGTCTGGCCCGCAATCTCCCATGATCAGCTTCATCTCCCTAACAGGGAGCAGAGGCCCCAGCAGGATAAACCCACCCGCATCCCCAAGGTGCTCACATTGCAGCGGTAGGGGGTATAGAGCACCTTGAGCTGGTTCATAGTCTGAGTGTACTTCTGATGAATTGTGAAAAAGGGGCAGTTCCTGCCATTGCCTTGCACACACAAGTGCTTCTGTGGTCACTGGCATGCCTATCCAAATGGCAAATATTTCCTGAACTGCCAATCGCCTAACAAATGTAATGTTAGACACCAATAGAAAGTGTAGAGTTTGATGTAAGGCTTTTCTGTTTAAATTAGAATTGACCTAGACTTAGAAACACTGCCTGTTCAATGAAAACAGCTGTACAGAGCAGAAGAGACTTTCCCTTTCTACTAAAGGAAGCAGGAAAAAAAAAAGCTGAGAGATGAGTATTCTGATGAAAAGAGAAAGGAATCCTCCAGCTTGTAAGTCATCTCCTTTTTTTATATACTAGAACAACATTTTCAGAGGAAAAAGGAACCCTACTAAAGCATTTAAAGATCTAGCTTGGCAGCATATTAAGGTCTTTATTAATGTGATTTAAAAATAATCGAGTATAGTTGCTGGGGTTTTTTACTTATGGGTAATCTTTGTTGTATTACCTGCATTTTTTAGGAAGTAGATGGAACATGTAAGATCTCTAAGAATACTGGAGAAGAACTAAAAGAATATTAATTTTAAAATATAGGTGAAACTAAAAAAAAAAATTAAGTATTCTTAATGAAGCAGAACAGCTTATACAGTAAGATTCTACTCTACATGAATAAGGGTAATAAAATGAGAGATTTTTAAATATGAAAAATGGAAGAAAATTTGTCTGAACAGGAAAATAACTTCCAACAGCTATTCAGTTGGAGGAATAACCTGCAAACTCACAGTGCAGAAACAGGCCTGGGGGATATCAGATAGCAAATTGTACCTCCATCTGTAAAGGCTCCATCCTGGCTTCCAGGTTTGTGCTTTGCAAATGCAGATATGAGTGGTCAAAGAACAGAGAGGTAAGTCATCCTCTGTTGTCGCTCTGCCACAGGCGTAGGGAAACCTGACCCTGTTTCTTGGTCCTGTGTTCCCAGAAATGTGGTGATGAATGGGAAAGAGAGAGTTCAGGAAATGACATAGAAACTCTTGAAGCAAACAACTTGCCATAAAAAATTAAAAGAAACTGAGAAATAAAATAATTTGGCAGCGAGATGCCTTGAGAGCAGGTGGTGGGCATAAAAGATGGTGGTCTACAAATATTTGCTGGTTAAATTGAAGGGTAAATACTCTCATTGTACTGCATAAATATTTCTGTGGAAGGGTAAACAATTCCATGGAGTGACAAATATTCCAATTTATAAAGCAACATTTACTTTACAGATATCATAGGGTAAATATTTTTGGAGTGTAAATATTCCATGGAAAAATATTGTTCTGTGCTCTGCATAGAACAGTAGCTAGGACCAAATGAATTAAATAAAAACCAATTATTTGCTAGGTAGAACAGCAATATGACATTGCAGAAATCTCATTATAAACCCCAACATATGATGGGGAATGTCCTACACAATCTACTCAAGAATCTTTGGGCTGGCCTGAATTCCTTTTTGGTAGAAAACCTAAGCAAAAAGTCCCAGCAACTCATAAGGAAATAAAATCACACTGTTAATTAACAACCAACTCCCTACTTTTCTGAAAAAAACTTGGAGGCTGGCAAAACTCTGACAGCAACTTAATTTAAGAGATCCTGATTTTTCTCCAAGGGATTACCTCCCACCCTATAGAGTTAAATGAAGTACCTCTAACATTGCATCTTGCCAAAGCATTCTTATTCTCTCTAGTACCCACTAACATTGTAAATGCCCATCATTCATGTGTCAAGACTTCCCTCAAAAACATAACATCAAGTGAAAGTAGATGCTGTTCTTCACTTAATTGCTGAGATGGGATATCACCCTGGAGGCCTCTAGGCCAAGACCTGTGTCCAGAGCATAGTGAACCACAGTGGTTGCCGCAGGCTGTGTCCACCCAGGTTTTTAATATATCCAAGGATGGAGACAACCTTATACACTTTCTTTAAGTGAAGTAAACCATCACTAAGATCTCCATTATATGAAATGGATTGCTGTGCCCAAACCAGTAAATCACTGCTGGTAATTCCACAATGGTGTCTTGGGTGCACATCAAGGCTAAGCATCCATCTAATCTCAAACAATGACATTTCAGAATTAATCTACAAGTTGGGACACTACCATCTACAATTTAGTGGGTTTATAGTCTGAAAACTAATTTTCTGGAACACTTGGATCCAATAGTGCAGCAGTCTTTTGGCTGTTGTTAAGAAAAGCAAAAGTAGGGATTTGTATTGTCAAGATGTGCTTATTTCACACACTACTCTTTCAGTACTGAAAACACAATACAAAACATTCACTGAAGGAAGAGTGACTGAAGAAAGAGATTACTGAAGAACGTGACACTTCATAAGATACTTTACTGCTGGCTTCTTCCAGATCCCATCCTTCTTTCTACTAGTCCTTCTTTTAAGAATAGTCCAGCATATGGCCTTGTGGTTTTAAAAATGTATGTGACATTTTTCCATATAAGAAAAATCTTGCTGGACCCTGTGGAAAGGAAAACATTGTATAGCTTATCATAATAATCAGTTATTAACCCCTTTTCTTCTTCACTACATGGAGAGTAAGGTTTTCCATATTCTAATGAGCTTCTTTCCTAAGTTTTCTCCTGTAGCTATATTACAGGCAAGGAGTTGCACACTGTGTTATCCATGCTGCTTATTTTACTTTCTAGACTGCCTCCCCATTTCCAGCTAGTTGGTCCGGTTTACCCAGAGGCAAAACTTTTAGATTCTTTCCTGAGTTTCTACTGTTTCAGCATCTCTGAAATTCTCAGAAGCATTCCTACCTTATTAAATATGCCTAATACTAACTGGGTCTGTAAAAATGCAGCCACGTTTCCTTCCACTGGTGTGTCACTATGAATGGATTGTCGCATCTTGTTCAAGACCTCCAGCAACTTGTACATCTCTTTCTGCTGACTCCACACTCTGCTGTTTACAGGCTGCAATGCCGTGGTTTGATAGTCACTGCCAATGTCTTTGCCAGGGCAATCAAATCAATGCCATCACATGTGGCTTCCTCTCACACACGCCATCTCATCTTTCAGCATTCCTGCTTCACGAGCCCATAATTTTGACTATGGGATGCAACGTGACTTTTTCTATTCAGGAAGGAGCAGCTGTTTGGCCCCACACTTAGTTCACCAAAGGAAACAGGGGGAGGAAGCGTGCCTAGCAGCAAAGAGTGATCTCTGAAAAGCAGAAGGTGAATACCTCCCAGAACCTCTGAAGTTAGACTCAACGGAGAATTTGAAACTGTGGTTTAGTGGGAAGCAACCTGGGCTTGGCAAGGTAGAAGGGCTTGAGGAACTATATAGGTGTTTTCCATCTATCTCTAACATCTGATTCTATTATACCATGACTAATCTCACCTTGCTTTAATATTCTCTCCTGTAACCTGTTCCATGTACTTATTGCCCTCTCAGTAATGCAATTATCTAAGAATTGATGGCCATCTCGTCCATACTAAACACTGCAGTAGGATAAACTACATTATTTCTGAATCATCTGGAATAATGGATTGTGAAATCTAGAGCTGGATATCTCCAGGCTGCACGAGTTCTGCCTCTTAATTCCATTTGCCTCATTTTCAATTAAATCACCAGTGTGTGAACAGGGGTGCCAGAGGATAGAAAGGGAAAAAAATGAAGTAAAAGGCAGAGATTGAAGGAATAGAAAAGTGTTTTATTAACCAGGTGAACATGGAATTAGAATTGAAACAGGTAAGAGAGAGAAAATAAAATAAGGGTGGAAAAATTAAAAATCCTCAGCACTGAAGGAAGATATACTCACTGGATATTAACAGTGGGACACAGAACTTTCATTTTGATATCTTTAAATCAAGTCCACGATATGGATGTACTGACTAAAACCCATTTAGATTTTAATTCTATATACTGCAAGAAATTTGCTGGTGACTTTCCAGTTTTTGCTGGACAGATGTTATATACACATCACAAACCCCACCATCATCGTAATTGGTAGCCTTGTTGATAAGCTTCAAAGAGATGCCAAATCATGAATAGTTGTGGAGACTCAGCTGCCCAAAATGAAAATCCTTGATGCATTTTGTCATGTATAATTGTGCTAGAGAGGTGCCAGGGAAGTGCTATCAATATCAAGTTAAACGCCAGCAGAAGCTAAAGGACTGGAAAAAAGGGCCAGATCAGATGACCTTATAAATCCTGCACAGGAGGTGGGATGGAGCCAAAAATACAGGGGGATAGAGCAAGAGGGAGAATACTTGGAAGGAAAATTCTTTACCAAAAATCTATTCCTACACTATTTTAGCTTTCTTTGCTGATGAAAGGTCTCATTGTATTCCTTTGATGTATCACAGGATGAAAAACCCACCCATTGAATGCAATTCAGATAAGTTTGAGTAGGCAAGAGAGAAATCAAGATTAAAGTCCCAGAAGGAGAAAGGAACAAAATTCTCCAAACACAAGTGATGGTAAAGGACTGTACAATAGACATGAGCAATGTCAAGAAATGCTGATTAACATAGTGCTATTAAATACACCAAAAAGATTAAAGGAAGAGCAAGTTAAGGACAGAAGAAATGGTGGCAGAAATAGAGGATAAGGCAAGAGAGAGGGAAAAATACAGATCAGTATCATGGAAATGGAAAGTGGCACAGAAGGAAATCTAACCAAAGGAAACCAAGAATTTATTTGGATTCAGTGGTTCATTTTTTTTCAGACTGTTGCCATGTACCTTTCCTGGGCAGACTATGCAAAGGCACTGCTTGCTGCTGCACCTCTTGTTGCTATGCTGTTTCTTCTTCAATGTGAAAATATTATTGAAATCCCACTCTCACTACTTCGCAAAGATTGCACATGCTATCACCCATGTTGCCTCATTGCTAAATGCTATCAGAATGTTAATGGACAAGTAACGTGTGTAGGAGAGCCCATTTTGTAGATTAGATTTCTTAATGGACTTTCTGGAAGCATGAGAAGTAATTAATCTCCACAGTAACGTACTACCACCTGCTGCTGTGGTTTTCAAAATATTTTTTACCAACACAGCACTTTTTGTTTGTACACTGTTGTGTCCATTTGCTTTCTGAATAGTGGGGGCAGGGTGCGCGTGTGAGATTTTCTTACTGTTGTTTCCGTGGGATGAGAGGTCCACAATTCTACACAAAATATGCATACTTCCCTCCATAGGTATTCAGTAGCTTTTATCCCATTCTTTGCAAATTTTCTGGTGACTTCACAGCTGAAAAAAAATTCTTTCCTCTCCAGTGTGTGACAGTCCAGTCTCTGCAGCCACGTAATGCCTGAAGCTCTCACCATAGAGAATCCAGAGATCCTTCATTTGGCCCCAAGATAAGCAAAAACCTGACTTTGTGATCACCTGCTGAATTTAGTGAGAGTTTACAGTTTTACAGGACTTTCAAAAAACAGCCCAGTAGCTTAGGCTTAGTAGAAGACATACATTGGAAAACATTTGTGTTTCATAAATTCCTTGAAATTCCTTCACTAATTTAAAAAATAATTCCATGATTCTTTCTGATGTTCTGATCCCTAGTTTGCAAAACTGTAAAATTCCCTCAGTGCTAGTACAGGTATCGCACTTGTGGAGTTGGGGGCATTTGGCAATTCTTGGAACTGACTGCATGCTACATGTTGTTAGTGTGTTACAGAAGTCCTGTTGTTCCTTCATCCTTCCTCTTTGGCATACCTGTGTTTTTAGATGGGAGAGAAGAAATGTGGAGCCAGTAAAGTTACAAACACTGAGCCAATGGTTTTCTGCGCTTGTTTGTCTTTTAAAAAAAAAAAAAAAGAAAAAAGAAAAGCAAGGTGAACTTCTAAATCACATTTTTGCATTAGTATCCAAATGAAGAAGACTTTTTTTTTACTATTCAAAATAGAATAAAGTTGTGACAAACAGAGTTTGGAAAATAGAGAATAGAACTTCCAAAATTGAATAAAATATTGAATATTGCACATTTTTTAGTATAGACTGACATGATAGTTAATGCTGAGAAATAAGCTGTTATGTAGAAAAAAACCTCACTTAAGTAGTTATCCTGTTTTCCTATGGAGACTAAGGCTCATGTGATAATACTGTCTACGTGCATCTACCACCACACACTTTTGGATTCTCCCTGCCCCCCCCAAGTAGCTTTTGGACCATTGGCAAATTGTGACTTTTGTTGTTAAAGGGTAGAGACCTCAGGAATGGGTCATTAAGCACTTAAGAACATCATAGTACTTAGGAGATGGAGCAGAGGAGAAAGACCCACACATCTCACATACGGGAGCAGCTGCAGCAGAAGCTCACGCCTTGAGAGACAGAAGCAAATCTGCGTGTGAGCGAGGTCTATGTCTTCCCGTGCGGAATCCCGTAGATGTCTCCCTGGGAGATACCAAAGTCAGTGAAACATGAGGCTCATCTCTGCGTGAAAAAGAGATCCTTTATCCCATGGAAATACTTGCTAAGGATCCAAGTTGGGTTCAGAATGGATTATAGGCAAAAAGCATCCTTTCATATCTGCTCTTGTTTAGATTTGAGTGCAAAGCTTTGACTACTGCCATTTCAACGTTACTTGGTACATAATGAGTTAATTAATAAATGACAGCCATTTGTAAAATTAGATTTCTTAATAGCACTGGAGAAGAAAAGTATTTTAAAATGGGTTTATTTTTAGTTTTCAACTTAATTTTGCCTATTTGGAAAAATATGTGCTTGCAGCTAATGACAAGGGTAGAAGTGCTGGCCTGCTAGCCTTTATTGACATGAAACCATCTAATGACGTGCTGGTTTTCTTAATGGAGAGGGCAGGAAAGTTCCTTGCCATTATTGTGAGAAGTGTTGTCTTGCACACTCTAAGGTAAGCAAAGAGCAGCTTTCAGCAGAGAGCATTTAGAGACCTTTTTCTGGGTCAAGAAAAGAGAGAGAGAGCCTGAGTGTGTATGTTTTTGGCGGAAAAAGGACAAGTTCACATCTGTTCTATGGTAAATTATAGGGAGGGAACCTACTGCCTGGGGGCTGAGTATATTTCTGTCTTGTTTTCTCAGTTACTGCATAGAGATCTTGGCAACTGATAGATCAGTCATCGACTGTGTGAGATACTGCACGACTGATTTGTGCTTGGGCAATGCTCTGCCCCTTGCAGATGAAGACCCTGTGTTATGGATGGAATAACATCTCTGCTGGGACTCCTGGCACTTGAATATGGGTTATGTGAAAGAAGCATACTCTTTTATTCTTTACCCTTGAAATGATCTAATGAAAACACCAATCCTCCTCTTCCAAGATCAACATTTTTCTAGAATTGCCCTTCTGTGCTGTGTTTGTTTTCAGTAGGCCTCTGCTCTCTGCAGCCTTTAGGGATAACGAGAAGCCCTCAAGTGCATTTTTTTTTTAAACAACACATGCACAAATCTCACACATATACTATCCCAAAATGCAATTAATGTGCTGCATTTGAAAGTTGTTCATGTTCTAGCAGCAATGCCATTCATGCACACAGCTATTCCATTTTGGGAGCATGCCATTATATATATCAGTGAATTTATTTGGAATCCATTGCCACACTTATTTTTGTCTTGTAATAAGCATACCTTAGGAGTGGTTTCCTTTTTGTGTTGGCTGTATTCTTTGTGACTGAGCCTTATGGCCTGGTTTGACAAGCACTTCTTCCAGAGAAAGTGGCAGCTTACACACTCTCCCAACAGTGGATGCTGTTTTCCTAGCCCAAATCTTTCTCAGAGTGACAATATTTTTCTGGGGCAGGGTAGTGAAACAAACCAACAAACTAGGAAAAAGGTTAGTTTTTAACCCATTCCCCAGTCTACTTCACCACACAGCCCCTGAACTGGCATAGCTGAGCAGTACAAGGTTCGGGATGAGCACCCAGGGTTTACTTAATCTAGCAAAAAGAAATGCTCATAACACTGTGGGTGTGGGATAATTTCACTGCCCTGAGAGTGAAAACCAGCTTGAGCATCTTGTGATATTTAATGCTGGGGACAAAGTAGTTTCTCCCATTTTCTATCAGCTTGTACATGGCTAAGTGTGATCCCGGACAGGGCACATCTCATCTCTGTGCTTTCATTTACCTACCTACAATAGGGATACTATATGCACATCCCTTTCAAAGATGATCTCCAGCCACTATTTGTAAACAATTTTGCAGACAAAAATCACTGTATAATTGCTAAGTAAGTACATTTTCCGTGAGATTCTGAAACAGGCACTCAGATGTGTAGTAAAATATTTACTTGTCCTCTGTGTGGAGAATTACACTGTTCAGGGGAACCAGCATGAGCCTTTTCAAACTAGCTGGTTCACAACACAAGCTGGTCTTACGTTATATGGTGCTGGTGAGTTAGCCCTCAGCCAACGAATGTGGGATCACTGGGCTCTGAGTGAGTGATGGGGAACAAGACATTGAATGAAGCTGTTAAAACTCCCATCAGAGCTGAAACTCTTTGTAACATGGAAGAGAAATGGGAAAGGGTAAACCAGTGTTTCACTCTCAGACTGTAAGTAATAACAGTCAAGAAAAAAGAATCACAGAAAAGGCATCTTTATTTTTGATGATAGCTTGTTCTTAGGCAGCTGTTAACTTGGGCAGAGGTTGTTAAAGGTGAAATTGTAGTATTGACATTTGAGTACTATACTCTTTGTAGATATAAACTATAAGAGTGATAGGAGTGCATGAAAATAAGCTGAAAGCAGCAGATCGCCCACAAGGTTTGCATATTTGACAGTTTTAACTAAGTTTCAGCTAAGAGACTAGATTTTGAGAAGGGAGTAAATATCTCGGAAGATTTCTAGCCTTTTAAGAGTTAATTCTTCATAGGAAATTAGCATTTGCTTAACAAAAAGAAGTCTCCAAGCCAAAACAATTTTTATCGGAGGTGGATAATGAAAGCACTTTATGGCATTCTGCTCTCTATGCCTCACTGTGTATCTCAGCAGAGATAAAGGTGCCAAATTTGGGGCTATGATAGATAGTTAATCACTATGGAAGGGAACATGGAAACTTAGAGCTTGGGTGAATAAAAACCATGTAAATGGCAAAAGAAATTGGGTTAGAATAATAGGTAATGAAGTAGACACAAAAAAAAAAATTGGGGGGTTAAAATATGGTTTCATCAGAAAAGTCTTTTCTTAGAATTAAAACAATGGAACTGTTCAAGGAAAGAGAAGAGACAAGAGCATCCTAACTCATCCTCAGCTCAGGATTTAGGAAAGTTTCTTTTCTTGTAAAGTTCAGAGAAAAGCAAAATCTGTACAGAAAATAATTGTTCTGGGCATGCAAAAGAAGATCCAGCAGAGCTAGTAAGCTCCATGTTCACTGGAGGGAAAAATATTGCATTCCTTTGCCTTAGTAAAGAAACAAACCAATGAAATAGATATATAAAAAGGAATCAGTTTCCATTTCCTGTGAGGCAGAGTCATTCTCAGAAAGGTAGCTGACATATTGAAAGTAATAAAACAGGTTGTATCAGCAAGGCTCCTTCCTTGTTTTGCCATAGGAATGCTGTTTAACATTTCAAACACATTATGGGAAAATAGCAGACCTTTATGATGGTACACAAGGATGCTAAACTCTTTGCAGATAGCACTTCATCTGTGGAAAAACATACCCGAGAGAAGAGTGGATATGGAGAAGTATACAAGTATTTGATTTAAAAAACCTGCCCAGATCCCATTGAAATGTGGGCTGTGATCACCAGAGCCACAAAATAAAATCCTGTAAAAAAGTAATTAAGAGATAGCACAGGGTGGCTGGCATAGCCTATTCTTCACCCTATAACTGAACTATTGCTAGACAGGCTCTTATTTAAAGGCCACAGGATGATGACTACTAAGATGTTGCAGAAAGCTTTATAAAAAGGATATCTGAAGGTCGGGAAAGTACTGAAAGATCTCAGAACAGTGAAGGATATTTGATACTGTCACCTTATGAAGCATCATTAAAAAAACTACTAAGGGTCCATCGCATGTGGCAGAAGTCAAACAAGAATCAAATAAAAGGATCAAGGTTAGTGGCTGTGGGCGGGAGAAAGCTGCCTGAAGTGAAATGGGCCTAGAGCTGTGGATGGATATAAAAATTCCACAGCGCTGAGCTAGACCATTCCTGCATATTGACAGTTACAGATAAATTTATGTGATCTCACAAATCTATACACTGTTAGAATGACTTAAAATGGAGTTCCCATTTTAAGCTCCAAAAGGTGAACTCAAAGGTCTTCCAAGAAATAGTTTATTTCTCTCTTGTAAGACAACAATTAGAAACATCCTTTTGAGAATGTCTTTTCAGATGCCAGGTAATCAAAGCTCAGTTGCGCATAAATATAGCTTTTTTCTTTCTTTCTTTCTTTTTTTTACAAGAACAAATGAAAATAATTACTTTAAAGTACCCACTCATGAGAATAACTTTGCTCATCACTCTAATTGCAAGCAGACACTGTCTTTCCATCACAATAAATTCACAATGGCTCATTAGCTTCTATAAGAGGATGAAATGGATCATCTTGTTTACATTGACATTTTTTTAAATGGTTGATTTTGCTATGTATGTGTTGGAATTTGCAGTATACCTGTACAACAAAAATAATCAATTAATTAATGAAGTGTTTGGAAGACAATGGCAGAGATGAAAAACTAATATTTCCTACAGATCCCAGAGCTACAGCTAGACTGAAAGCTCATACATTGTTTAAACTAATATCGCTTTGAGTATGAACATGTTGAATTATCAGCACTCACCTGAAGGGCGATAACTTGCTAAGTTGCAGTAAATCAGTTGTTTTCAGTCACAGAAATGGATGATTTGATTTTTCCCCATACATGAAAAAAATGTGTGTGTGAGAACAAATATAAAGCAACTGTTTTAGTATTTTCATTATGATCACAAAAACATCCTTGAAGATATAGCACCCTCCTGGCATTTATATTCTGGATAGAAGTGTTCCAGCCCTAGGGTAACTGTTGTTACCTAACAGAAGGGATGTGGTCATTATTTTGTTTTATCAGCTTTGCTTTCTCTCCCTTTTGCAGGGATTTAAACACACTGTGGTCTGATTGAATCCTTCAATCCATTGCCCTGGCTGAGGCAGTATACTCTGTCGATCTGATGGAGGGATTTTATCATGGACTTGGCTGTGCATGCAAATTAGGGATGCTAACTAGGGAAGGACAAAGAGAGGAAAAACTAGTGTAATATTTGAAAAAGAAATAGAAAGCACCTCAGCTCTGATTCTCTTCTTTCTTACTTTATCTTTCCTAAAGGTAACTTTATTGACTTAACCAATTTTTTTTTTTTTTAAATTCTTTTTGGTCTGCACCTCTGAGAAAGAAGAGTCAAGGTCATTGTTTCCAATTTATACCTTAAGACTCTAACTTTGCCATAGAGATGGGATGCTAGCTTATTATTTATTTTGGAGGATAATCCCTGATCATTGTAAACTCAAAATACAATATAGCTCACTTATGACAAAGTAAGGTTAGTTTGGGGATTAAGTTTGTCCTATTACATTGCTAAAGCTCACATATTTGATTCTGTTCCTTAGCTCTATCACCTAGACTGATTGATATTTTCATGTCAAGCAGGCAAAACTGCCACTCAGGTTTAAAATAAAGAAATAAAAGATATTTCTTTTTCTAGTCTTATCTCCCTGCAGTTCCCTTCTGGCTTCCGGTCTGTTTTGATTCTATCTCCTCCAAGGCAGCTCAACCAAAATCCACTTAGAAAATTTAGTTTCAGAAAGCAATCCTAGCCCCTGTGGGAAGACTGGGTGCCATTGGCACGAAGGTTGCCTCAATGTCAAGGAGCGTGCACGTGTCCTGGGCTACCGCTGCCCATGTGGCAACTGGCGAAGCCTCCTGGGCTCTCTTGGGAGATTCCCTCAGGTGTTCCCACCTTATACCCTCCAGTGGGACATCCATAACTCACACACTCGAGCGGCAATGCCGCAGCTTCTCTCCTGTGCTGCAATGTCAAATGCCAGACGTAGCCGACTGCTTTCTGAAGCCCTGGAAAGTGGCTCCCCAAAGTGACCAAGACTCTTACCCCACCCCAAAACCGAATGCTCTGTCTTGTGGTCAGGATGTTACTGCGCCCCTTGTTACACAACCCGACACACAGATGTTCTCAAGCTGCCCAAGAGAAAGGCAGAAAGGTCTTTCTGAGAAAACATACCTTTTCTTGGAGCATTAGGAGTCAAGTACTGCCAGTTTTACCTCTGGGCAGCAGCTCTTTGCTGAAGTGATGAAACAAATGATTTTCTCTGGGATACAGTATGACACAAGTGAAGGCACAGGATTTCAGCTCTATGTGGACAGCTATCTAACATTTTCCGTGACAAAAAAAAATTGCTTGAAAGAATTGTATCGGCCTTACATACCTGCACCCCCCTGCAGAGCTAGGGCCTGCTCCAGCCATCGCATGGATGGTGTAACTCTCTTCCAAAACTCTGAAGACACCTATGCTGTTACTGTCTAATAGCCTGATCTTTCAGGATAATCCATTTCTCCTATCTCCCCTCTCACCCCAGAATACAAAAGCCTCTGAGGTGACCACCTTGTGAAAATAGTGGAGAAGAGAAAAAACCCATATACCAGTCTTAGGTAAATGGTCATTACCACTCTGACAACTATTCCCAGGTCTTTTTGCAACGTATGGTTGCAGGATCATACAAGCCAAAAGGGCTCACTGACCTTTTCCTGACAAAAACCATTCGAATGAAACTTGTCTTTTTTAGGGATCTATTGCATTCAAGATTTCTGTGTCATTTTCTGTTTACCAGGGCTTGAAACCATGAATAAGGTTGTTGGCCTTTTTGTCCAGGCAGGGACAACATCACATGTTAATGTTCAGCTTGAATCTTCAAAAGATGGGATCTTCTAAGGGGCTATAAATATTAATCTCTGCTGCTGGCTGTGCCCTGGAGAGGAGCAACAGCAGCTGTGCTCTGCTTCTGGTCTAGAGCCCAGCCTACACTCAAATCCGAGCTCTCCATGTGAAATGAGAGCAAGACCATCCTTAACTAGGTGTTTTAGGCACAATTCAGACTTGCCTGGGGGTTGAGTGTGTGAAAGGCTGGGTCCATGCTTTCCCGCAGGACAGGTCCAAGCATACTTACATGCAGTGCAGGCAGCTTGTGCTCGGCCTTGTGAAACACACAGCCCTGAGGACATTTACTTTCAGGAAAGATCCCACATCTGGCTAACCTGCCAGATGTGCCTCTACCACAGGAACACCTGGGACTTGTGGGCAGCCTGTGTTTGGGCTCTGCCTTTTGATACCATGTGTGTGTGTCATTAAGCTCAAATGAGTGGCATGTAAGCATTAGTCTGTAAAACACACAGGACTTTAGCCTCTTTCTATCCTTGTCTCCTAGGGTATAGCACAGATGCAATACAAAAACCCCTGCCTGATGTGCTTTATGATATGTGTATTTTCTTTCTCTCTACATGGTACCTTGCTCCCAGCCAAAAAAAGGTACCAAAATGACTGAGAAAAAGCTTTTGAGGCCCTCTAAAGCCTCATCCATTGTATTTCAAACCACAGGTTCCATAATGACACCACCATTTAATTCTATGGAATTAATTAGCATTGGTGCTCCCAACTTCTGTTACCTCAAACCTTTTCTCCCTTTAGTAAAACTAATTGCAGTTCCTGTCCCTGCAACCAACATAGTATCACAAGCTATTAGCTGCAGCCACTAACTGCAGCTAAAGAAACAATATGGCTTTGTTCACTTCACCTGCAATCCATGAATTATGGACCCGGGTGAATTACAACACTCTGAAGAGATTTATAAAATTGTTGCAAGCGACTTCTCAAAATATCTGCTGATTTCAGTGTAACGGAGCCCCATGCCTCACTCCAGCCACACAGCTACTCTGCAGCCACTCACTTCACCGACCAGTGCACCTTTGTGTATTTGTGATTTTCCACCCTGTGCAATAAGGATGGGAAAGAAGCAGCTCATGTTGTTGTTGGTGTTGTTGTTGCTGATACACACGTGAGTTTTGGCCAAGGGAAGAGAACAACTGGATCTGTTATGATGTGAACTCAGTGCCAAATCATAAGTAGTACAAGACGTTATGAAAAAAAAATCATGCTCAGGGAAGTCTGTGGAGTATTAATTTGGATGCTAGCAGGGGCTTAAAGTTGCGGAGGGGCCCTAGGGTGATTCTGAGTTGTTATTCTCATGTCAGGCTCACTCTAAAGACATTGCCCTTGATCTCCACTACCTTTAGACAGGGAAGTAAATACGAGGCCCAAGGCACCAGCAGTGACTGTCACTGGAGAAAGAGGGCATTGACAGGGTAAGGGCTGTTCACGTTAGACCTCCGGAGGCAATGGGCACCCAGGGCCTCCTTCACAACTGGGGTTACTTCAGTAAGGACTCTGCACAGGACAAAAGTAAAATGCAGTGATCATGTGTCCTTGAAGCTCCATATGGATCTGAGAGCCAGTCTCTGGGGAAAACTGTTAATGATGGATGGCACCGAAAAGAAATCAGAAGTATTAGGTTGGCCCAGGGCATCCAGTTCTTAATCCCTAGCTCAGCTGTTGCAACACCCTTTGGAAGACTTAATATGAAATCCAACTCTGGTGTTGTACAAAACTGTCACTGAACTATGCCAAATACCAAATCTTTAATGAGGTTATTCTTGTGTTTTATGGGATGCAGAGCAGTAACCTACTTTCCTCTCTGATTAAGGGTAGGAAATGACTACTTTTCAGTGTTGCATCATTTATCAAAAATAATAAAAACTAAAAAAAATCCTTCAGAAGCTAGATGTGGAAAATTGAAGTTTTGATGAATAAACTTATCTCCAATTAACTTAAGCTGTGCAAATCCTTTAGATGAGGCATTGAAATGTTTTTGAGACACTAAGTTAATTTGGTAAAGTCTAGTAACAGCATCAGATTTTTCTGAACAATCTGATTTTCATGTTACAGATGTGTCAGCATAAGTATGGATGCACTAATCATTTCAGTATAATTAACTGCCTAGTGAAATGTCTCATTAGCGTGGGGAATTACTGATGAATAATTTGTCATATTCTAATTATTCCCTACTCACCCCCCCTTTCCTTTAAAAATACATAATTATAAGCATTTAGGAAATAACTTGCATGGTGTTGAAAATCTACCTCATTGTTTAGATCCTTCCAACTTTTCTGAAGATAATTTTATGCTAAGGGCTGAGAATGAAGGTAGCTATGGAAATAGCTGTTCTATAATGTTGCAGCACTGCACAAGGTCCAGAAGGGGCTGCATATGATCCGGAAAGTTCCTGTTGGAGAAAGACCCCTGTTGTGCTCCACTGCCCCAAGGATGAAAGCAATGAGATATAGTATTACGCTGTGCACAGACTCTGCTCTGTCTGAAGCTTCACAAACGTGCTAAATTCCTTGCTGACCAATTTAAAGACCACCTGTGATATCAGCTCCCCCTTCCTGACAAAGCTCTCCTAGCTTAACAGAAACATATTTTAGAGTGATAAATGCTTCAAGCAGGTTTCCTCTAACTTGAGAAAGGAAGAGTTGGCACGTCCCTGGAATCTAGAAGAAGTTAAGAGTGCGGTAGTTTATGTTGCATACATACATCCAGTAAGCATTTGAGTTATATGGTAGATGGGTTTATAGTCAACCTTGAGATATATTGATCAGAGCTGAAGCTGGAGGGTGAATGAATGATGTACACTCACTGTGCTGTTTGGGAATACCAGCAAGGGCTCTAGCTGCAGTTAGCCTGTATACCTTAGTAGCCTGCAGCTCCAGAGTGAAAATGTCATGAGCTTCACCCACTTTGTATTGTAGCATGTCTGAGCGGAAAGGGCATGATGTACACTGTGGTTCTGCTCCAGGCAGATAGCATTAAGTTGCCCCAAGAAATTGCTTCTGTGCTTTCCTTTCCTCTTCTGATTTTATTCTTGTTTAGTTGGCAAAACTTGCTGAAGTTGGGGCAGGGAGTAAACAAAAATGGCTTTGCGTTGTTCTGCTTGCTTATATACAAGACCTCCCACAGTGAGGCATTTACACAGTACTACAAATATAGCCTTGTAACAGCTTCACTAGAATAGCACTATTAACTAATTTTCCACCTTTCCGGGCTCTTATACATTATGTGAAGTGCCAGACACAAGGAATTTACAACAGTCTTTCAGTAAATCCTTTCTTTCAGAAAATTCAAGCAGTCAAACTACTTGGACAAGGTAGGGAGGCAAATAAGGTCAGTGGACTGTGCATGGAAGGCTAACTGGTTGCAGGTCATCTGACTCGAGAGAAAGCTAGTACTGGTCAGTTCTGTTGGTGAAACTGTGAATTTCAGCATCTTGGAGCAGGATTCCCTAAGGGTAAATTTTCTTCAGTCCATCTTCCAAACAAGTTGATGAGCTGAGGATTTGGTCCTTGTAGTCACACCACAAATGAAGCTCAAACTACTTTCTGTCCCTTCATTCTCCTTTTTAAAACAAGAAAGAAATGGTTGGCCCGTATGATTCAAAACAAAACTAATAACCCTTAGATTTACTGGCCTGTAAGAGACAAATAAACCTTTTATTAAAAAAAAAAAAAAAAAAAAAAAGATGTTTGGGGTTTTTTTGTAAGTCTCTTGCCTTAGGAACACTGAGGGTGACTTCAGAGTATTCATCAGATCCATCTTTTTTTTCCCAAATTGACAATAATTTCTGTCACAGTTTTCAGTCTTAAAGTTGTTCAGCATGCTTCTACAATGTAAAATGTTTCTCCTATGGTCTCACAAGTCCGGTTCTCATTATTATCACAATGACCCTGTCCTTTCAATAGCCCAAAGAGGAAGATAAAGTATTTTATTTCTGAACACCCCCTTTGTAACCTTGCTAAGCACAAAATCCTAAGAAAAATATGGAGCATTGCCCTCTGGCTGCTTTTTGTATTAACCGTAGTCCTAATTTTGTATTCTGGCATTGACTGAGAGTTCTGGGGTGATAATAATTCAGATCAAACTTATGAAGCAGAGAGTGCGCCTTCTGTGAGCTCTGTCAGTCTCTCAGTTGTTTCCTAGTTTTTATCATCCTTCCATATTTTCAGGTGGTTCTGCGTTTTTTTAGCACCTCCCACATTTTCATAGTCAATCTGGAAATGCAGTAAGTGAAAACTCAGTGGAATGGAAGAGCAGCTGGTGACGAGCAGAAAAGTTAAAAGCCTCACTCACCTGCTTTTTGGCACATGTTTAATCTTCGTAAAGGAATTAAGTATTGTGAGGCAAATGCATAGATCACGTGAAGGAAATAATTCATCTAGTATTGCTATCCCTGTGCTCTGAATGATATGGCTATAGGTTCAGTTCCCTGGAATCATGCCTGTTTGCATTCAGCATGTTGTGGCAGCCTATGCAGTGACAGAAGAGAGGCAATTTCTGTAATATATTCAGGGCTCTTTAGAAAGCAAGCACAGTCATGTTATTAAAAGAAAGCAGCAGGACCTAGGTGGGCTTCGTTCTGAAGCTGAGCCACACTGGTTTAGTGTGACTTCAGTCTCTGTATTGTTCACTTTAACCCACTGTGTCTCATTTTCCCATCATAAAATTGGAATAATGGTGCTACCCTACTTCACAGGGAGCTTTTGAGGCTTATTTTGTTTGTGAAGTTTATTGAAGTGGGAAATGGACAGAATAATAAAATGTCACAATGATACACCATTATCGTCCCTACTTCCACATTCCTCATCAAAACCTGCTATATCTCATAAATCACCAGTGTTAATGTCTAGAATGACAAATGGTATTCCAGGGTTTTTTCTACATTTCTCAGTGTTTTAATGAAGTTCTGCAGAATTGCTTAACTGAAATAGCCAAAATAAACAAAAAGTGTTAATGCAATGACCTTTATCCACCTTTCTCTCCTTTACTATTGTTTATTTTATATCAAAACACTCTTTCTTTCTGCCAGGGACTGTGTCTATTTGCACAGCATCTAACAACACAGTGAGTTTATAATGTGAACAACGAACTGCTGTTGAAAAGTTTACATGGAAGATTTTTTGTCACATGAAATACCTAAGGCTCCCAGTCAAGAATATATCCCCTTCTAAGACAGAATTTAAATGAATACTGTCACCAGAAAGGATAAATTTAAATGTAGACTTGAGAATTTTCCCAAAGGGAGGCTTAGATGCTTTTTGGACATTTTCTTTTTTCCTTCTCCAAGAAGAAAAAATGCTGAAGTTCAGGAGTGCACAGACTTGTTTGTGTCAGGTGTCATCATTAGCAGAGGCAGATACTGTTCCTGGCTGTGGCAGGCTCCGGCTGTGTTTGGGGCAGTGTATTACCGTCAAACAGCAGCTACGTCCCTAGCAGAGAAACTTGTATTTAAATGCAAGCTGTTGTACTTACATGGATGATTGGCTGATGTAATATGAATTGTATTATGTGGAAGGCAGATAAGAAGTTCTCTACGTGTAACTTTTGGCCTTAAATAGTCAAGTAATTGATTATTCTAATCTTTGGGAATGCTTAGGATGTTACTGTAATAAATAAATAAGCAATAAGTAATTTCTTGAAGTATCCTCCTGAGTGAAGTATGAGGCTTTGCCTGTATACTTGAGAATAAATGCTATCCTGGTTATCATTAGTGCAAGTAGTCTGTTTGCTCTGGAAATTCCATATCCTAGGGGAAACCATGATGGATTTTTTTTTACAGTTTCAATATGAAAATACCTCCTCAGATGATAAGATAGCCTTTAATAGTCTAATAGCTGGGAAATGAGCAACTGAAGCTTATTGGAGACTTTGAATTCTGCCCTGTATCTGACAATTTGGTGCATGTCTATATAGATGGAATTAAATTTATTTTTCATTCTCTTTTGTATTTTGATTTGCAGGTTGGAATTGTTTGTTACTCCTCCACTTAGGAAATCAAGAACATTAAAATGATTAGAGTTTTCTGATAGCCTTGGGGAAACTTTCAAAAAACATTTCATTTAGAAGCAATCCTGCCTCTGTAGTTTATATTACCTATAGTTATTTCCCTGTTGGTTGCTGTGGAAACAAATGTCATATCAAAACCAAAGGACTGCATTCCAGGTACAACAGATGCAACACATGTGATCCCTTGAGAAAGGCAACGCACTGGGAGAGGGATTTGTCTGGCAGACGACTGAAGTCTGGACTCTGTAGTTTGGCCCATTTGTGCCCAACACAGCACTAAGGACTGAGAACAAAGATGAATTTCAACCACTTTTATGCTTTTTTTCTGCTGTGGATAGGTATTGTTTAGGACAGCTTAAAGTGTCCTTCAACTCATTCCTGTCAACTCATGACCCTTGGGAGCTGATCTGACACAGAAGAGAGAAGTGGCTTTGGCATTACCTCAGCTCTGTTCCCCAGGGAGATTTATCTGCATAGAAAGTGTGATCAAGGACTCAGTTTGACTAGTTTCGTCCTGCTTCAGGAATGGTTCAAAGCAAACACAGGAAGAACTGGCTTTTTTTTTTTTTTTTTCTGAGTTGAAAACCTGTCGTTTTGTTCTGCTGGGTACCAGCTGGTGAGACTGTGATGTAGCAATTGCTTACCCCACAGAAATGGGTCAACAGAAATTAATAATAATCCAAATAGCATAACAAATTTATCAAGTAGCTTTAGGTAGACAGAAAGGAACATTTGAAGAAAGGCAAATCTTTTCTTCTGTTAAAAACTTAGAATGAAATGTAGTGAATTTTCATTTCAAATTAATGATTCTTTCAAGGTACAGGTAAAAATGATAAAAAGGACATTCAGCCAGAAAAAAACCCTCACCCACCCACCTCCCAGAAAAAGCACAATAAATATTTTGCTTGGGGTTCACAGATACATTTGAAGTTGACTTGAAATAATGTAATTTGGCAGGTTTGTTTCCGCCAGTAAACTGAAAAAAAGTCCTAAAGGAGAGCTTTAGTTCTCCTCCTCCTCCTTTCTTGGCTTCACTAGGTCCTGTTGGCAGGGTGATGTCTTAAACATCTTTGACTATGCCAAATAGATCCTCCAAGCTGGCAACAATTTTTTTACTGCCTCCATACATTGAACTGAAACCCCTTCCCTGCCTTTTCAGTCCTCTGTTCCATAACTATTAGACCCTATACTTTTAGGTAACATACCCTATCCCTTGTTGCCTTAATCTTTTTTTGTGGCAGGGACTCCCCAGAGCATGAAATACACCCTACCAGCTGCCAGGCAATCCTGGTCCACCTAAGCAGCGTGCAGCATGTTAGCGTTTTCGTTTCTTGCACAGCCTAAGCTGTAAAGCTTGATTAATTTTTTCAAAGACACTAGAAATTTTATGGTTATAAATAGTTGTGCAGATTTTATAACCACAGTATTTTACTTAGAGTATAAGCTCGTTAAAATAAAGTCATCCTTGTTTGTACAATGAGGTCTCACACTATGAGGTGTTAATCAGTCATTTAGGCTTTACATTAAATGTAACTTTTAAAGGTATGATGACATAGAAGAAATATTTCTATTTTCCATAGAACGAATGACCATTAATTACAAAGTGTACACCGCGGGCCACAACAAAGAGATCTGCAGACTGGAGGTGGCTCTCAGGAGTGAAAATGGATCTAATACAGACCTCTTATTCACCAGCCCTCAGAGACTGTGTTTGCAGCAGAAGGATTTGGCATGTAATGCAGAGTGGGAGCAATTTTTTAAGTGTGGAAAAGGACACTTAGAGGAGTTTGGCTACCTTTGCTATGTGTAATTCCTTTACATGACAGGCATTAGACTCTCAAATTCTGTCCCTATGGATGAGTTGAGAAAAAGGATGAACTGCCTTTTTATTTACTGCACGTCAAAATTCTTGAACAGGAACTTTGGCTTTAAATTTGTCTTTATGTGTGAATTTTTTCACAGTAAGTTTCTGAACCCCACAGAAAGAATAATAAATGAAGGAAATAACACTAGGTCTCTCAGAGAATGATATATCCCTGGCGTTTGCTTAATTGCCCTTTCTCCCAAGTCACCTGCATTTGCTATTCCAAATAGCTGTGCTGTTCCTAATGGCTCTGTTTGGTATTCCAAACTGATGTTGCATCAAATTATGTGCTTGTTTGTTTGTTTGTTTTCCACAGGAGTTCTCTTGTAAATTAACAACATTTAATGGGGAGTTAAACCGTTCTCAAAATTGACTATCAAATTCACTCAGTAGAAAAAAAAAAAAAAAGACCTTTAGAGAGAATTGACTGTTACAGAAATATACCCCAGGGATCACTGAGAATGACATGTGAGGAGTGGCGGCCGTCGAGGAAAGAACTTATTAAAAGTATTGCCTAAATAGCAAAGTCCAAATCAGAGCCTTTTCTCATGCTTTCAAACATAATTTCCTCCCTTCATTGTGCTGGATTGTGCTATCCGATTTGTTATTGACATTTAGAAATAAATATAACCTCTTCTTTTTGATCCGTAATTCACTGAGGTGCTCCTGGTGGAATCGCTGATGTTGGAATTAGGGAGCAAAGGCAACGTTATATACAACTGTCTGGCAACTTGTGTCTTAAAGTTTGCTCACTTGAATTACTGTGAACTGGATCAGGTACAGAATCAGCTGGAAACAAATGAACTACAAACTTGTCCGAACCATTGCCCAAAGCTGGAACTGATGATCTCCATTCCCTAATGTACACAGAAGTTTACCTGTCTTTTAATACCTCATTTTCTCTTGTATTATTTGTCAGAGAGACCAAAACATGATGAAACACTGTTCAATCAGTGCTGCTAGGCCTATCCAGAACAGAAAAGCACTAGAAACCTCACCTCAAACACTCTCTAATCATGAAATCCAGATACACCTCCAGTTCAACATATAAAATATACATTGGCGGTCATGGAAGATGAGCACTGATAGTGTCGTGTAACATTTAAGTCTCTTTTTGCAAATGGCAGAGATCTAGAGAGAGTTTGCATAATCATGTAAACTCCTCAGCCTTGAAGCAAATTGAAAAACTAGATTAATTTGAAGATTTATCTATTGCTGAATTAAAATCCTACCTCAGATTCAGAAACAACCATGGGATTTTTATTATGAACTAATGTTTTTTAGCATGTGTGTCAGCTTAACTCAAATATCTTTTTCAGCAAGATCGGATGGGGAATAGAAAGCTGTCCTTTTACTTTCCATTTATGAGTGAGCTGTGACATGGATTTTCTGCAACACTGCTTCAGCTTTCTCATACATGTAGTTTATAACAGTTTAAGATACTCATTACATAAAGTAAACATCTAACATGTCTGTAAGGTTTAGTATTTGAAAACAGCATCCTGAGTCCTGGTTTTAAATTTCCTGAGGCAAATTTGGTAGGAAACTCTTCCCTCACTTGAGTTAAAAAAAAAAAAAAGTTAGATAGGATCACACAAAATGTAGGATAGGTTACATCTCCAGATTTGTCAGTTTACGCATCACTGAGAAACTTCCTTTTAAAGTGATGAATCATAGACAACACAAATTTAACATCTCTTCCATTCTAGACTCTTCTATTGTTCAGTCGAAAAAGGTTAAGTATTAGAAATGTATTATACAAGCCCAAGTCACTGACATGGACAATATAGTTATACTTTTATTAATGGAGTAGTTTACAAAGAACATAGCAACATGAACAACCTCAAAAGCATTAACTAAGCACTCCAGCAATTTTGTCTGGGGAAAAATAAAGAAAAAAAAAGTCATTAATCAAAATTAAGAGGTTTATAATTCTGATAGAACCTCAAAATATTGCAAAAATGCATTGTGAGCTAACTAAAAAAGCAAAAATGAAGTTATATAGTTCAACCTGACACATTTCGTATTTTTGTTTTAGTGGGAAATAAATGTCTACGTTTTAGATTACTGAAACAGGTAACTTGTTCTCATCCTCTCCCTTTCCCTTTCCCTTTCTCTTTCCCTTTTCTTTTCCCTTTCCCTTTCCTTTCCTTTCACAGAAGCACAGAAACAGAGAGTGGTTGAGGCTGGAAGGGATGTCTGGAGGTCATCTTCTCCAGCCCTCCTGTGCCAGCAGGGCCCACCTAGAGCAGGTTGCCCAGGACCATGTCCAGATGGCTTTTGAGTATCACCAAGGATGGAGACTCCACAACCTCTCTGGGCAACCTGCGCCACTGCTCAGTCACCCTCACAGTAAAAAAGCTTTTCCTGATGTTCAGAGGGAACCTCCTGTGTTTCAGTTTGTGCTCATTGCCTCTGGTCCTGTCACTGGACACCACTGAAAAGAGCCTGACCCCATCTTCCTTGCACCCTCCCTTCAAGTGTTTATATCCATTGATAAGATCTCTCTGAATCTTCTCTTCTCTAGGCTGAACAGTCCCAGCTCTCTCAGCCTTTCCTCACAGGAGAGATGCTTCAGTCTCTTAATCATCTTTGTGGCACTTTGCTGGACTCTCACCACTATGTCCATATCTTTCTTGCACTGGGGACCCAGGACTGGACACAGCACTCCAGGTGCTGAGTAAGGGGAAAGATGACCTCCCTCAATCTGCTGGCAACATTCCTCCTAATGCAGCCCAGGATACTATTAGCCTTCTTTGCTGCAAGGGCATGTTGTTAGCTCATGTAAATGCTGGCTTATTCTTTTTTCCCTTTACCATTTCTTTTTCCTTTTTTGTCTCTCCTGACAGTGACCCCCAAAACCCCCCAGGTTTTACAGAGCTTTCAATTCCTTCTCTAAAAAGGCATTGACCTGATATTTAATTATTATCTGAGTAGATTGTTTTAGCTCTAAGGATACTCATAAATTTCAAATACTGTACTAGCGCTCTTCCAACAGGCAAGTGCTCCAGCTGTGTCTCTTACTAGCTCATAATACTCTTTGAATAAAATGTGTGCTCTAGACTGTGACTGGTGACTAGATAAATCAAGTGGTCTTAACTCAGGTACCTGATGGATCTCATGGATCTTTCTGTTACAGGTCACCTGTTTCAATCTCAGACAGCATAGTTAACTTCATGAATGCAAGTTACAAGTATCAGTTGACTATCTAATGGCCTATGGAAAATAACTGAGCTTATTTCAGTCTAGTTTTGAGGGCTTATGTCTCAGAAATGTGGTCACTGGAGAAAGTTGCAGTTGTATTCTCTTCACCCTTGATGACTGAAGAACAATTAAATCTAGCTTCAATGTACTTAAAAAAGTCAGCAACAAATCTTAAAGCATCACAAATTTTTACCAAGACCTTTGTCCAAATGCTTAGAAAGAGTCCTTTTTGCTCTTGTTTTAATGATTACTTGGAGGATAAATGATTTAACTTCTGTGTACATGTAGGGTGACATGCTCTAATTTATAGAAATGCCAGTGCAGTGAAATAACCCAAACACAAATGAATGTACTGACAATTCCTATGTAATTACTTCAGAGCTGTCACTTTTCTATGTGTGCTCAGTGCATTAGTGCATAACAAATGCGAAACACCCCAGTAATCAATATTCTTTGTCAAGCACAACTATATTGCCATGGACTTATTATCATGTTATTCCTTCTGATTCTTCTTTCTATATATTTAATTAATCTAAGTGCATTGCATTACTTTTCCTAATATATAACACTGCAGCTTAGGTTGGATCATTAGCAAATTCTGAGCAGGGTGACTTTATTATTTTGCAACCTGTTTTTAAAAGGCTCGGTAGCAAGCCATATCATTTACAGCACACTGTGGGAACAGAATGCCTGTTGAGATTCTTCTTGTTAATGCAACATGGACACAGGCTGTCCTGGATTGCTTTATTTTTGTGTGGTTAATGTATATAAGAGGAAAGGAACAATGGCTGGATTTAACGAGGTGCTGCACTGAGTCATTGAAAGTACAGTTTTGTGATGAGCACTTTCATCAAAATAAGGCAGTGTCTTATCAGCCTGTCTAAATTTATCACTGTGATAGCTGGCTGTTCTGTATAGTGCATTTTCTCTGTCTATGAATCTGGAGAATGTGTTCTTGTGTCATCAAGCTTTCAAATCCATTCTATTCAGGAATAGATGTAGATTAGAGATCTACCACAGGTCTGTAATCCATGTCATCCTCTCAAATTTGTCTCTTTTTTAGGTACTGCTTGGCCTTTATTTTCATCAGGGCACTTTGTTTGTAGTGTTTGATAGCTTAGATCCCCAGTTCACTTCACATCCTGCTTCCCGCATCATTCACGCTTGCTACCTGTGTATCAGTCTGTTCTCAGGACCTTTGTGGAGTGAACCAAGTTCTCAATGGTGAAATCCAAGAGATTATTTCCTCCAGGACCTGCTCCCAAAGCTCAGTGGGGATAAATCTACATAAAATCTAACTCTGCTTATCTTACTTAGTCCTCTGACACTATCCCAACAGTTGTTGCACCATTAAATATCTTTATATACCCTTTCTACCATGCCCACACTTGTGCAACATGTAGCTTTGGTGTCACACTGTGAAGCACCGCTCTGGCAGGCTGGAGCACGACCATGAAGTTACTTCAGGCACTTTTGTCTTCAAAAGTCACAAAAAATAATGATGGTATCTCAGGGTTACAGGACTGCTGCATAGGATGAAGGCAAGCCCAAGGCCAGGTACTGTGTTGAATAAATACAGACAGTAAGCTCACGGAGTTTCTGTGAAAGTGTGGACATGGACCACTCTGAGCAATGGAGCCTGGGACATAGGCTTTGGGTTGGAACTCCTTACCTGCATAGTCAAGTCTTCACTCTGGGAAGCCAAACAGTGGTAGCCCTTTCACAGATTTGGGTCCAGGCTTCCTATGACAGCTATGCCAATGTAGGGTTCCAAGCTCTGGATCTAAACCTCCCCCCGGGATTGCACTAAGAAATCAAGAAAGAAGCTGCAGGTGCTCCAACATGTACTTCATGTAACTGCTGAATCCCAAGTCACTTGCTGCCCCAAGTCACTGACTCCCAATAGATCTTATTTTATTATTACTATTATTGTTATTATTATTGTTATTACTATTATTACTATGTGAAAAGAACATCTTTTAAAATTTCAGCTTGAATTACTTTTATAGCAACAGTGTAGGAGGGTACTGAACTAAAAATGTACAAACATAAGAAACCTGAATGAACATCTTTTCTGGTTCAATCATCTAAGCCAGCAGCCATATTCACCCAAAATGTTCTCCAGAATGGAGGAGTTTCCAGCAGACAAGCAACTCCATAAAAATATAGAAGTGAGAAGCAAAGTTTGAATGCCTGTGAAGGATAGAATTTAATGTTACTGAGAGATTCAGAACCATATCACAACCATCCTTTGACTTCACACCATAATTTGTGAAATGAGCTATTTTTTCTGGTGCTTGCAGATGAGTTAGCACTGCTTCTATCAAGTTCTAAGCTACTGTCACAGAGATGTTAAGAAAAGTATGTAGACAACAAATACAGCCTGTGGACTATTGAGCAGAATGGCTGAGATTCAATAAACTAATGGTCTGCTTTACTGCATGAAGCAAGCAAAACAAACACTGCACCCAAGGCTTTCAATAATCCACACTCTCAAAGGTATTTTGCCTGGAAACAAAAGGCAAGAAGCATACAAAGCACAACAATCCAACTAGCAGATTCTGGCTGTGATCTCCCTTTGAAACTCATCCTTTTGGCCTCCGCACCTAGGTCCCATTTCTCTCTTGCCTTTTTTTTTTTCCTTGCTTTATTTTTTATTAGCCAGACAATAGGTGTCTGTTTAAAGGCTCTCAATCTGCAGTACAGGTTACTTTTGCAGGTTTCTTTTGTAGAAAGAAAGAAGACAGAGATGTGTATGGTCAGGGCACAGTGCAGCAAGTAGCAGAAACAGCTCCAGTGTCTCTGTCCAAGGAATGTGTTGGGCCACCACTGACCTATGGGGCATCACACTGTGAGCAGGGACATACCAGGCTGGAAGTTCTAGGGAATTCATTCCTGTGATCATCAAAGAAAAAACGGACTAGAAGGAGGATCGCAAACATTTTCGAGATCTGGAGGACCTGAGTTGGGGAAAGTGGAAGGGACCCAGTTTGATACAGTAGGAGCACCACGAGCTCCTGAAGTGCCACCAGACAATAACGAGTGACTACTGAACTCTGGAGAAATTATCTTCCACAGATGGTGGTGAACTCTGGCACCGGCACAAGCAGTTATCACAAAGAAAACTCAGCAGCTGGTGGAAAGAGGAGCATGGTGCAGGTGCTGCGTGACGGGCTGCAGCCGCTAATTGGTGTATAGGCTGGATAACGCAGCTCCGAAGCCAGCGTTCAATGCAGGCTGCTGCGGCAGAGGGCTGTTGTTTTAGTTCTGTTCTCAGCAGAATTAGCTTTCAATTGCTACCCTAGGTAGAATAATGCGGATGTTACTCTTCCGTATATGATTCACTGTTCATTTTAAAGGTTGTAATCCTAAAATGGAACTTTTCTGAAGAGCTTAAGACATTTCCTACGTCATATTAAAATGCTTCTCCCATTTTCTCTCTGCAGAAACTACTGAATCTTTAAAAATTAATTATTGTCAGTGCACTACTGATGTAGATATTTCTATAGACACACCATCTGTAAAATGTTTACATATAAAGATGGCCAGGACAAAGAAAACATTTAATGATTCCAGAAACCTGAAAACATTTTAGTTTGGGTATTTGAACTTTCCGCACAAAATACTGAAATATGTTGTAAATTTCACAATATTTCCATTACAGTTTGAGCCTATTTCTTCTGGTTTTATGTTCTGTGTTTCTTGAAAAGCTTATGAGAATCAAATTCTAGCCTTGAAACTGATTTTTTAACTTTCTGAAATTTTCTATACACAAAACCATGAACTAAAATGTTTTTGTAGAAATAATTGGTAATTTCTATTTCTTTGTTGCATGGTTATATAAGGATGCTCTTTGTACATGTAAAGTCTTATTTCACTTCAACTTATTCAGTTAAAAAAATTACAAGCTCAATTAAACAAACTGGAAAACACCACATTTTCCTGAAAAATGTTGTCTGCCTTTACAGACAAGTCATTTTGTTTCTCAAGCACAAGGGATGGTGAAAAAATAGTAACAAAGTGGGGAAGAAGTAGATTATGACAACAGAAGCAAGGTATTTATTCTGAAAAAGGCAAATCCACCCCACTTTCAAATGTTTCTGTTGTGAATTGCACAAACCTTCACAGGAGAGAGTGAAAAGTTGAAATATGGTCTCATTTTATGGGAAACAGATGATCACTGCACACATGTCAAGATATATCTCCAAACTCCATTTCAACCGTATTGCTGGGTTTTGCTTTACCACTAGTTTTTATGCGGTACTTTAAATGAAAATTTACAAAAGGGTCAGCACTAAGGGTAGAGGATAATTTATTTAAGTGCTATGTACTTAAATAGAAGCACTCTAGCTGCAAGATTGCTTTTGTCAAAGAGCAAGCTGAATGCAACCAGGATCGCCCCAGAATGGAAAGCAATGGGTGCAGGGGGTACATATGTGTGCCCTGAGACCCACGGCGTCGCAGGTGAATACCCAGTTACGGGAGAACAAGGCTGTCAGACCTAAGATGAATTCACAACTGGCTCTGGTGGGAAGAGATAGAGGATTCATCTAGCAGGATGGGGAAGTGATAAAAGGGATCGCACAAGCTGTTCGCCCTACTGAGTAGCTTCATTAGCATGAGCTCATGCTAAGAGGCTGATAAGATAGGGAAACCATCTTTTCCAGACTCCAAGTACATCACTTGTGTACTTCCCAAAGAACAGCTATGTAGAAACAAAAGCTACCTAGGAAGCTGGTGGGTTCCTAACCCTGAGTACCTGAGTCTAGGAAAGAGCTTTCTCGGAAAATCTCTGCAAAAACTACCCACAGTTCTGCGAAGAGGCTCGCGTTGGTCAGTCAGGCACTTCCCCCTGGGAGGGCTGGAACCGCAGGTCGGAGTACTCGCGCTGTCACCTGGGCTGCTCCGGACTGCCAAGGCTGCTGTGTCCTGCCTGCAGGAGCTGAGAAGGCAAACAGCCCTGACACGGGGGTGATCCTAGAGTCGAAATCACCCTGGGTATCTTAAGGTAAAGACAGCAGCAAGGCTCTCTTAACTCCAGAGGGTTGAAGGACTGAGGTGTTTCCCAGTGGTGCGTGGCCAGCAGAGAGCCCTTGGTCGGACCCAGTCAGAGCCTGGGCCAGCGCTCTTCTCCGCGTGGCGTGAAGAGGTGCCTCTCGTCCCATGAAAAATTAACCAACACAACCCCATGTTTGGCAACTGAAAATATGATATCCCTACTTCTCCATGAGCTTTGGTTGACATTCAAGCCTTAAGCCATACAAATTGAGGAGCTCTTAATTATAGTGAGAACATTTTGCGATGCTGCTATGTCATCATACAAACCACCAGGTACCTTGCTGCCTTGGTAAAGCTTGAAAACAGTTTCTTATTATCCTTTCTACTGATTATGTAAATATTTGTTGTCATTATGTTAAAAAGGGATTTTTCCAACCCCCCTCTTAATAATTTTCTTAATCCCCACCAACATTACTGCCGAACAAAATGTGCATTCGATATATTCAGGGACTTAATGCTGAAGGAGTCAGGAGTGATTTCAGGTGCCTCTATTTCTGGGGCAGATAGCCTGAACTCACTTTAAAAATAGCTTGCAATTTTTCAGAAGGGGTTGACAATCAGCATCCTTTAAAGTTTCTCATGCTAAGCATTCAGAATTACGGTTTACCTTTTCAGGAAAGCACTTGTGACGCTAGTGTACTTTGCTTCATATACAGGCACCTCTGCACAGGACTGCATTAATCTGAGCTTGTGGGTTGTATCCCGATGAGGGAAACATCCTTCTTGGATATGTGTTTGTGCAAAAATAGATCTGCACAAATATTTCAATGAAGGTGAAAATGATACTTGAATTCTTTGTGTCCTAATAATAATTTTGTTGTGCAGTCTGCGGTAATAATGAACATGCTTTCTTCAACCTTGACACAAATCACTCCCATCTTCCTCAGTATCTTCTGGTTTAGGATGATTGGGTTTTTCTACATTTCAGCTGCTAAAAAGCTCATGTGTGGTAAACAACTGTTCTTTTGGATAGTCACAGATTATTAAGAGTTTAGCTGGAGCTCCTGTGCAGCTAGGATCTCACTTTTACTAGACCCCCTGCACTTTGGCAAACAAGATGTGCAAAAGTCTTTTTTAAGAAAATACCGGTAGCATTTCCAAAACATTGCCCTTCATGTGTGGAGCATAAAATCACCCCTTCCTTTCTTACAAGTGCCAGGTTAAATAACAGGTGATTCAGGAGGACAGGGGTAGGATGTAGTTGAGGGACTGGATTTTTTTGCAACATCTGTAAGTGAGCATAAATCCTGTAGCCCCTGAAAGAGGAAGACAAATACAGTGGCAGAGGTGAGCCTCAATCTGGACGACTCTCACCTCCTGCAGCCGCTTTAGCTTCTGTGCTGTGGGAAGCAACACAAACGCAGCTTTCTGCCGAGCCGACAGCCACAGCTGTGGTGAAACCCGTTGTTATAACGGGCAGTAAGTGTTCACATTTGATTAGTCTCCTTATTTTTATCTGCAGTCTCCATCCCCGTCTAACTGTAAGCTACTCGAGGCAGTGAATCAGTGTGATTTCTGAGTGGTTAAAGCCATTTGGATTTCAGCCTTGTGCCCTGTAACTTGCTCAGGGTGTCCATAACTGGCTGGCGATGCCCGGCCTGTCATCCCTTATTAGTTAAAAGGGATTATGAGCACAATGCTTCAAATGGATAGCAGAGGCAATGGTGAGGGGTAACTGGCTGTGATCATGTCATGGACTGCAGTAACAGAGCTGGGGGTGTCACCACTCAGTGCACGGCATCGAACCACAGGCTTTGGATGATGTCCTGTTGAAGTGACTGATGCCTCTAGACAGAAGGATGCAGAAAAGCTGTGATCAATGCTGCTCTGAATGTCACACGCAGTTCTTACTCTGTCAAGGGTCCTACCAGGAACTGAGCAAGTCTGTGCTAAGCTGTAGGATTTTGCAGCTATATAGTACCTTGTCTTCACAAAGGTCCAAGATGATCATCATAATCCCATACCCTCCAACGTGTCCCTGAGTGCCCTCTGTGGCAGGAACTAAAAGAGCCACAAATTAACGGAGAAAGAAGAATACAGCCACTGCACTTTGATATGTGCTTCTCAGGAATGTGCAACAGACTTTGTAGATGAGGTGATCTTCCATGCAGCGATATCAACTCCTCTGTTGTTAACCCCCATATTATGCCTGTGCAGTGGCCCATAAATCCTTTATAAGACGATTTTACTTTCCCACCCATCAAGTGGATCAGCAAGGAAGAACACCTCTATAGATAAAGGAAGTTTGTCTGCCAGGTTAGCATTAAGCTGCAGGGCACTGTGGTGGGATGGGACCTGGAAATGGCAGACCTACGCAGACATGCAGTATATCCTGCCATCCTAAGTACAAACAGCAGCTGCAATGGAAGACAAGCATGGATGAAGAAGCAGAAGATAATAAAGCATAGGCATAGTTGTACATATGGAACGATGCAGTTAGACCTGGGGTAGCATTAGTAACCGTTTCTGAATGGCTCTTGAATATTGCTGAGAGACAAAGAGCCAAGATAGTGTGTTGTTAACTTTCCTATAGTGTAAATGTCAGACGGCAGCCAGACACAAGTGAGGACATAAGTTTGTAGATAGACAGGAAAAAGCTGTGGCTGCAGCAAGGACAACAATGCAGGAGTTCTGGGATAGCTGCTGCTGTACAAGAAACTTTTCCACTCCAGCTTTCAGACCTCTAACCTGTTCTCCATCAGTGTAGGGGCACTATTGCTCCTCCTCAAGTCTTCCCACAATCTTAATCTGTCACAGCCACAGCAGCAGCCTGGTTTTCAGTGGGAAAAGACATCTTATAAACATCAGGCTGGCCAGCTGAGACATTATCATCACTAATGACAGATGCTGTAAGTGGCATAGCATTCAGCTCTGAGAAAGATTTATTCCCTTTCTTGTGAACACCTGGTTACACTTCATGGAGAAGACTTACAGTGGTGGGTGGCAAATTTCTGAGGCAGAGAGTGGTTGGGATGTTGTCCATATTAAGGAAGTGAGTTTGTAGATGCAGGACCTGTACTCTTGTATCTTGCTGTATCCCTTCCTCACTCTCTTGGAGATGCTTTTTGTCATGCTAGTAGAGTACTTGGGCTAGCATGTGTCCTGGTGCACAGTAAATGATGGGGTCCCCTGTGAACCACAGCCAGTGCTGAGCTCTATCTTTGCCCCACTCAAAGCCCAGTATTTGGGAGCTGCATGGGTCCTGGCCTGTTTGAGTAACATACTTAATAGTGACCTCCCTTCCTCTTACCCACACAGTCCCCTATGCTTGTGAGATGTGTAAAACCGCCCTGGGTCAGAATGGTGGTAGCACGCTACACTCGCTGCACTATCCTTCCCAGAGAGTGAATGACCATGTAGAACACAATGCATATTCCACACCAGACTTTGTTTGTGATCTCCACTGGGATCAGCACCTGTAAAAGTTCATACGGTGAAAGAACAGGAGGATCCAGTCTGCCTGTCTGCTATAGAAAAATGTGATTGGCTCCTTAGCTATAAATTAGAACAGCCAGTAGGAGATGCAAGCCTCCGCTCTCAAAATGGACAGTATGATCTGCACGCTATACAAGAGAACAGACTTACAAACATGTCATTCTGTTATTAATTGATATGTAAAAGAAGTAAATAAACATTTTAAACTAAAATTTGAGAGCATTCTCTATTCCCAAGGTGTATAATAATACGAAATTTCATATAACATCTTGCTTTTTAACAGCACCAGAAGGAAAAAGCTGTAAATTCCTTTTCTAAGCTTGTCCAAAAGCTACTCTGACCCCCCTTGCCTTTCTTCCTTTCTCTCCTGTGTCCCACAGCATATGGAAAACATTCAGCCAGGCAAGGAAAGAGAGCAATTGAAAGTGCCTTCATCCATGTGAGCAATTTCAGTGAACTGAGCACTGAACCTAGTAATGCACAGAGCTTTTTTGATGATAATCAATCAGAGCAACAGCAAATTGTGCAAAGTTTTATAGTGTTTTTCTCTGATGAAAAGAATTTTGACATGTGGCGTCTCAAGACATCCAAAACATCCCACTGTTAAAGGGGTAAATGTTAACTGCTTTCAGTTCTACCACAAATATTCTGCATGGCTTTGCAGTGTATGGGAACTTGCCCAGGACTTTGCAACAAAATTATTAGGTTTTTTTTCAGGTCTCTCACAACCTCCTCTAACTCATACTTCGTCTCTTGTGAGAGATGGTTCCTGTGCTGGCTCCTCTTGATGCCTGGTTTACAGGGACAAGATTATCACTATGTCATTAGTAAACTTCCCACAGTACCTGAAGAGACAACAAGGGCCCTTTGGGAAGCCCTGTTAGAGTATTTCTCACACCTGACCTAACTTAGGAGATCAGACAGAATCACAGACCTTACTTGTTCATAACACCAGAAGGCTGTTAATAATGTAAGTTTGTGAAAGATACATCAGTGCTATGGTGAAATCAGTCTGTAGTCTTACAGCAAGCACATCTGGCAAAATCACTGAGTGAGCTTAACAGAGGTCTAAAAGAATGGGTCAAAATAATATATAAATAATAATACATTATATAGAGGACGCAAGGAAGCTTGTCTAATAAAACAAAAAAAGGACGATGTTGGACATACAATGTGGTCAAATAAGAATTAACATCTAAAAGAGCAGTGGGAGTTTGTTTTAATCAAGGAAATTTCTTCAGACTTAGGTCACCCATCTGGACTATTTTCCTCTTTTTGTCACAGTACTTGCTTTCATTATGATGTTTACCCTCTCACAAAGCTTTTTCTTTAACGTTTTTCTGGAATCAGCTGCAGCATGAAAATCTAATAAAAAAAGTCCTATCCGAAGAAGTAGCTTTAAACCTTGGCACTGCTTTTACAGGCCATCAAGCAGCCATATGACATCACAAATGAGCAAAGCTTCAAGATTTTAATCCATAAATTGAACTGTATTTGGTGTTTTACAAGGATGACAGATTCCCATGGCATATACTGTAGAGTTACATTTAACACCTGCTTGTATTTCTTCCACTTTTTTGATACTCGTTCATGGGAATGTGCAACAAATATCATGGTTATGGTTGTGATAATCCCAAACTGGAAATATGCTAGTTTCCAGACTCCTTGGGTAACTTGATGCTGGGAGTGATTTCTTTCAGCGGACCAGATTGACAGCCACAACTCTAGGGAGTGGAGGGAAGTGGAGAAAGGGCTGTTTTATTTTGAAATGCGGTGTGTGATCCACTTTCAGAGCGGGTCTGGGAATTTGACAGGTTCTCCGCTGGTGCAGATGCATCAGGCTTTGACAATGCCCTTGAGCTCTTTGCTCTCTTCCCACAACAGTTTTGGCTTATGAGGTGCCACTAAAACAGTCAGTTTGTTATCCCATGCTAATAAGCAACCAGTGGCTGATGGTGCATGGAGGCATGTGGAACTAGTGGTCTGCAGAATCTACTCAATTCAACTTATGATTATGAGGGAAATGATTTTATGATACAGTTATTTCCCCCCTTAGTGCCATGTCCCTATGGATGCTGCTTAGAGAATTTTAGTTTTCTTCTTTAACGTCCTTCAAAATGAAGGTACTGAATATGACCAGGTGACTGCCTCCTTAATATTTTGTCCTTTCCTCTCAAGGAAGCCCTTTGCAAAACATGGGCACATTTGGAGCTCTGCTATGCAGGAGCAGGAATTCTGGTGAGGAAAGGCACAGAGCTGAACAAAAGTTTGATTATAATACTGCATCCAGCTTCCTTCTCTCCTGCCCCCATCCCTGGAAAACCTTGTAACATTTTCAGGAAAGCTGATCATGAAAACCTCCAGTCTTTACAGAGAACTTCAGCAGCAGAGAGTGTTTAACAAAAGGGCTTAATGCAAATTATATTTCACCTCACCATGAAATAGTGATTTTACTGTGAATAGTGATTTTTGCATCCCTGTTCTGGGCAGCAAGAAAACAGTACACGACACCTACAGGAGTCAAACTCTGCGTCCTTCCCTTTCATCTTTCAGCTGGATTTCAGGGGAAATGTCAATGCAAAATGCATAGAATTTCTACTCCCTAACACTGGAATATCTTATACTGATAATAATAGTGATCTCAAAATATTAGTTATTAAGAATCACTCAATAGCAGAGGGAAATCACCGACCAGAACAGTATTTGGAATAAAAAAAAATGTTCCTGGACTACAAGGAGGAACAAATATAAACAATTAGATGTATTGAAAGGTGTAGCCAAGTAACCTTTTTGTTATTTTTGTAAGATATGAAATAATGACTATATTCATAATTTGCAGATTTTACTACAGTCAGAACCTCTAATCATAAGACTTCTGATAATTCTGATTAATTTATTTTCTACCTTCATGTTTATTTAGCTGTCGAAAGATTTGCTCAAGGCATATATACAGCAAGGCTACTTAATACCATTGTTGGTTATGCTATAAATGAGCAAACCATTTCTTTCCTTAAGGAAGATGAAGCAGAGAATAAACTATGTACCTCCAGAAGAGAATGAGAATTTAGACAAAAGCTAATGAAACTTGAGAAAGGAGTGATGAATCACATAACTCTAGGTCATGGAGGAGAATTGTGTAAATCATTGATTTTTTCAGCTTACTGTCAATTCTGAAAAATGAGGAGAAAAGAAGAATTGTTTCAAATTAACCTCAAATGTGTTGTTTATCTAGAGCCAAAAAAAGACGAAAAAAATGGTTTTGCAGTTAGAAATATGAACACAAAAGCCTTGTATTCATTCTGAACCTAGAGGGTTCATTTTGAATTTGAATACTAGTGTTGCGTGTCTTTCCATTTTTAAAAAAGAGAAAGAAATCTTAGAAATAAACACTTATTTATAACTGAATTTGCATTTTGTATGCCAATGGATATTTATCCATTTTCCTCGGTCTGTCAGATGTAGTTTAGAGGAAATGACCGAGGCTAAGTTCTGCCATTTTTTGTTTATTTAAAAAGATACAACAGGACAGTAGCCATAAAAAACCTATATAGTAGTCCTTCTATAGATATATAGGCCAGCATTTAACTAGGCAGCATTAAACTCTGCAATTTTCAAGTATTTTGAGATGACCATAAATGCTGACTGCATTTTGAAAAGCTGCCTTATCAGTTTATAGTACTGCTGTTTTAATATGAAAATTTAACTTTGTAAAGAAAAGTTAGACAAAGTGGGCTCCGTTCCCTCTGGACCAGTCACAGAGTGAAGAAGAGGGTCTGTAGTTCCCTGTAAGAGAACAAGCTAAAATTTGGGCTGTGCCACCTCTCAGTCTTTAAAGCATTACTGCTTCAGCCAGCTGGACCATGACCCAGTCAGTGCTTGCTGCATTAAATGGAAATATTCACAAAGACATCGGTGGTCTTGGGTCAAGTTCGGAAGAGGTACTATGGGTGTCCATTCAAAGAAATGCTACCTGAGCCCCGCAGACTGAGAGACAGAAAGTCCCGATCCAGGGAGTTAGCAATTTGGGGTCTCCTTACCATCTTCTTGAGAGAAATTTCATTTTTCTAAATATTAGATATATGTGAAATGAAAGCAAAATATATGCATATTAGTTTCATATTACATATAATAATCTATCTGTCAGATGTCTATGAATTACAGCTAAACCATCATCTGGGGATTGTACAATTGGCAATAGATATTTGCATGCTAGAAGAAATTCTGGAATGAAGACAAGTAACCGTAAGGAAAAAAAGGAAGAAAAGAAAGTGATTGCCTTTCAAAGTCAAATCAAAATTTCATTCCTGTCAAACTAATGGATATAGTAGAAAGGTTGTCATAGTGCTAATATAAAAAGCACTAGCTAATTTGAAAAAATATGCAAATGAAAGAAGTTGGAAAAGCTGACTGCCGGTGTTAGGCACCCCACCCATGCCTTTTCAAGGAGAATGTATGAAGTCTGAGGTTGCTTATTAAAGACAGTAATTAACTGGACTGTCTGGGAAAGACATACTTGAAAATGTGCTCTTTCCTGTTACATTTGTCTCCCTCAAATAACTTCGTGACTTGATGCTAAATAGTACTTTCTTATTAGCATAGAGCTAGCTAACCACACATCAAATTGGAATGCGATTTGAACTCACCCTTTGAGAGATCAAATACTTCACGTATCCAGAAACAGCTTCCAGAAACTGGAGCAGGATCCTGGGGTGCAATGCCTCGCAAAGGCTCCTTCCATTAAACAGTGGGACGAATTAACACTATGGCAATCTCTGTAAGGCAGTGGAAATCTATATCCCAGACCATATTTGAAAAGACTCCTATGAGATACTGAATGAGGAATTCCCTTGCTGAAAGGTAACTAATTAACTGCCATTAGGAGGTGACCTAACAACTGAGATTGAAGTGTTTATGTATTATTTATGTTAATGGTATTTTGGACTTTAGATAAAAGGCTGTTTCGCCAAAGACAAACTAGTCGTGTCCTGCATTTTTGTTCCATAGTTGTGCAAAATAGAGATGACTAAAAATGGCTGAACTCATTTGCTGGATTGAGATTATATAATACTGGGTTTTGTTGTAGGCATAATATATTTTTTGCTAAAAGAAATGTCGTTTTCCCAGGTCTTGTATATCAATGTGTAGCTTGCCATCAGTTTAGAGGAGATTCACTGAAATCAACCTCTTCCTGCGCCAACCCTTTCCTTCTTGCGTATACTTATCTATGTGTTTTAGTTCTGGCATGTTTTTCTAGAGCTAGATAGACAGAACAAGTCAACAGAGTAGTCATATTCTTTATCCTTTTTCTTTCTGGGAGAGCACAGAAGGGATACAGTCAAGAAAGACTGAATCACTTGTCCATTTGAGAAATTTCTTACTATTTCTCCTCAGCTGGAACTTGGTATATATGCTGAAGGATGACAATTGTACGATCTCTTACATTTATCTAGCCCATATGTCAATATAAAGGTCAAATGTCTTTTATAAACACTGCTAAGTTTATTTTGACAATAATTTTGTGTCAGTGGGCTCTGTACCTCAGCCATAAGCTATGTAAAAAGTATTTCTATTGATCAACTTCAGCTTGTATCTTGTTTTATTGAATTCCTTCTCCTCCTTCTTCTTGAGATATGAGGACAGTAGGTGCTGGATATCTGATTTACATTCTCTCCATGGTCACTAGGAGCTTTTTCTAGGTTCCTGAAATGCCCACTTTCAGTCACGTCTTCACTAAACTGAACAGACCCAATCTTTTAAATCTCTTCTTCTGTGGAAATCACTGTTTCCATTATGGATTATGCATAATATTTTGTCAATCCTCTCTCCACCCTTCACCTTCAGCAGTATCTTTTCTGAGATACGATGATGAAACTGAATGAAAATTGTCAAGTGATATCTCACAGGCAATTTACACAGTGATGTTATGAACCTCACAGTATTCATTTCCTATTCACTTTTTATGCATCCTAACAATTTCATTTATGTATTTGTTTGCTATTTATGCTGTACACTGAGTAGCAGTTTCACTAAGCAATCTGAAGTAGTACTACATTCATTTTCTGGTTTTTGTTTGGGTTTTTTTTTTTTTCTTTTCAGAATGCTTACAGCTAATTTCAAATCTAAGAATGTGTGAGTAGTTCAGATTATTTCAGTGTGTATTATCAAGCATTTGTCAACAATAAATTTCATAGCTGAAGTATTTCCAGTGAATAATTTATCTGATGAAGTTAGTTCTTTCTGTGACTTACCCACTAAATTATTTTTTATTTTGATAAAGAATTTGTCACTGGTAATTTTTCAGCCAACAGTTTATGTAAACACATTTCAACCTTCAGTTGTTCACCTATTGTTTACTTTGACTAGTCATTATTCATTACTTATTATTTGCACTTCCTGATTGGCTATTTAAGTCAAAAAGTATTGTTGCTGTTTCCAGCTACACTAATAGCATTTTCAGGCAGGAACACAGTGCATAATGACTATAGTGAATAGTAGAAAAAAGTTCTTCTTCATCCATAGAAACATGTATCTACATAACGATAAGGAGGTTCAAATGAAGAACCACCATATCCCATACGGTTATGCAAATAAAAGTTTATTTCAATTTATATTCACTGATTGCAAAGGACAAAGCTAAAGCTGTGATCAGCATGAAAACAAATAGCTGAGAACGCGGTAATGTGCCAGGTGCTCTGATTTCTTTTGGGCAGATCAATTACCAAAATTTTCTCTAAAGTCCAGAATTGTATTTCCATGAATAGAAGAGTCAATATGTTTTTGTGATTAGAAGGATTTGTATAATGAGAGACTACATAAAAGTTGTTGAAGTGTTGTCAGGTTTGTCAGAAGCTGTTTGTAGATGCAATGCTGGAGAAATCTGATACTGGAGAAGGAGAAGGCGGCACAAGTAAATTAACAGTAAATCTCGGAACTTGTATGGGAATATTCTAGATTGACAAAGCTAGAGAGCTGACCACAGATCAAAGAACTATATAACCAATAGTAGCAGTTAATGAAAAAATATGAATATTGCTCTGAAGAACTGAGTTCACTGGAAGATTTCCTGATGAAAATGTTTTTCGCACCAGGATTTACACAGAGGGCACAACCTGATAGAAAGATTGCTATTCAGTCAGAACAAGGCTTTGAGAAAGAAATGAAATGAAATGGAAAATTTAAAAGTGATTGAACCAATAGAGAGAGGAACACTTTAGTCTCTGGTTTAAATCCAATTTTAAAATTAGTCTCCCTGTAGTCAAGCAACTTGCATAGGAAATAACAGTATAGAGAGGAGGGTAATTGTTATTTAATGAACAAGTAGGTAAAGAAACTGATGACAGCAAATGCAGCCAAATGACTTCCTTAGCAACTTATGGCATGATATTTAATGAAGATTCAAGGTGAATCTCACTTGTGATAGATATCAGGGAGAAACAGTTCTTGCAGTCCCTGTCTGACCCCAAAGGTACACACAGCCTGTGCATGCCTTAGCTTTTGACACTACCATATCCTGGCTGCCTAAAGTTTTGCATCAAGCTTGAGTACAACCGTGCAAGTCTTGAAGTCACCAGCTACCCAGGCATTGAAAAGTAAAAATGTCATGCAATTTGTTGTTCTGTAGCATGTTCTTCATTTCTACTGCCGCTTCAGAAGCTAAAATGAGTCTATATGGGTAGTCACCACCTAAACATCTTAAGTCAGCTCTCCTGTCTTGATCCACGATCCCAGGAATGAGTCAGCAGTACTAAGGATGGACTTTACTGCCACTGTTGAGAAAGTCACGTTGCAGAGGGCTGTGTCTCTTAGAAGTGCTTTCCTTTCTGGGTCCCTGCCAGTTGCTAACCTGGTGCTCCTGAAGCTGCCCTGACAAAAGCACACAGTGAACTCAAAATGTCCGGATACGAGCTTAAAAATTTTAACTGGAGACAGAAGAAAACATGGTGGAAAAAAAAATTGACATGAATAACTTCTTGAGGATTTCTTGCAGAAAGCAGGTCTCATTTCCTAAAGATCCATATCAATCCAGCACTTCATTATCATAAAAATTTAATTACTTTTCAAGGGTCCTTCTTTCTCTAGCTGTTATTGGCAAAGTTTTCCAGCAGGATAAGGTCATATTGTGTTACTTGTCTGACTTCCACTTTGCAGATAGTTAAACTAAACTGCCTGACAATAGGATGTTAAAGTTACAATAAATTTCAGGTCTTCAGAAGAGGGGTGTATCCTACTCACTTTTAGGTAGCTATAGCCACAGATGTTTTCAGTTCAGAGAATTTCAAAGTACACTTCTTAAATTTCAGAAGCAATAGTCATAAACACAAATCCATCTGACAAGAAAGCCCAGCTCTAGAGTAAGTAAAAAACCTCTGACATGTATTGGGTTCCTTCCTATTATCAGCAACAGTAATATTAAAAGTTCTTGTGGGAACATCTGAATTACCCAAACAAAATATTTTCTTTTATATACTCCAACACTGACAAATCTTCCAATTCATGTTTATGGAGTGCCCATTAGCAAATGAACAGTGGGGATTCAAGGGCTTCAAAAGTGATTTTTTTCATTATCAGTGAAGCACAATGACGGTAGGAAGAGCAATATGAATTGCTGTTTGTTTATCACAGTACTCAGATTTACACAACAGGAATAATTCCACCAGAACTGCTAAACTGAAGACTGAGAATACAGATCCTAACTATCTGATCAAAAACAGGGGGCAAAGAGGGAGGGCAAGCAAACATGATAAATCAGAAAGAGAAAATCAAAGTTACAACTTATACAGGTAGAAAAAAAGAGAAAACAGAAGTGACTTAAAAGCAAGAGACAAAAGGATTTTGTGATAAAGTTAAGATGAAGCATGAGATAATTATGTGAAATGCTCCTGTAATTTGATAAAAACAACCAGACTTTGAATGAGGAAGGAGATGCCTGTTTAGCTTTTGGTCAGTGCAGTGCTCTATTATCTCTCAATGTCTCCAGAAACCCTGGTGTTAGAATTACACATCCAAAGAGTACTGGGAGTGAAACAAATTTTGGTAAATTTGTATTAGATGTGGGCATGGGGAGGCAGAGAATAACTGCAAAAAATGATTTGAACATTTATTCTAAAAGGATTGAATGATTTTATTTTTTTTTTTTAATGGGGATTTCAGGCGACTGTTGTAGTGTTAAATGCATATTCTGGGAATATTAATTTCTGATAATGTAGAGATTCATATTTACATGCACTGCAGATGTTCAGCTGTATGGCAGGTTCGGCTGGTGTAAAGATACTGACATATCTGGTGAGAAAAAGTATGTAGAATTCTGTGAAAATAGTAATGGCAATAACCAAACATACAAGAAGTATTTATATTTTAATTGAAGAAATACTGGAGCTAACACTTTCACAGGCTTTTAAAACTAATTTTTCCACTTTGGTACATTGGCTCTTGGAGGCTGACAAAATTTTGAAAAGCAGCATTGCAGATGTCCTTTCAGGGAAATGTTTTCTTGCCAAGCAATATGAGCATTATGAAACTTCCTATAATCTACTTCAATGACCCAGTCTGAAAAATACAAGTGAAATTAAAATTACATGGTAACAAAAATAAAAACAGCTTTTAAGGATGTTACTTTTTTAAAGGAGCCATACAATTCTGTGAATATTAGAATGCTTTAATCTTGCTGCAGAAACTAACCTTGCTTTCTAAATAATAATTTACATGCTATTACCCACAATTCTTTGCAGTAAGTTCTTGCTTGCAGTAACTCTGAGAAACTTGATTCTGATTATATCTGACGTAATGCTTAAGCTTGTCATTCCCATATATCTTGAAAAATTCTCAGCAAGAAAAATAAATGATCAAATGTCCATCTTAGCTTTGAGTGATAGTCCCTACAATTATTGGCTATAATTTAGGATTTGCCAAATTAGAATGAGTAATATTGGATCAATTTTCTTCTCATCTTTCAAACTGACAGAACCCACACAGAAAATATCTACAGAAAGTCTGTAGAAATATGTCCTTTTTCCCCCCATTTTTGCTGACTTTTAAGGCAGGTCTACTGAAGATGAAGATTATTTATTTCTCTGGAATTATATCTTTAAAAGTAAGTTTGGAGAAGTAATCATGTCTTTGTGAATCTGAGCAACTACAAAGTGGAAACAATGTTGTGCCAAACTTTTTGTTTAAATTTATTTGCACTTTTGAATTTACAATCTGTTTGTGTGTACGCTTTGATTTAAACAAATATGCTAATTCAAAATTACTCAATAGTTCCATGCAGGTAAATTTCTTCCTATCAGTGGCTCATAAAATGTGTTCACTAGAGCGTCACATATCACATATATCTGAGAACAGAGTGAATCTGCATTGGGTGCTGCAAAACTCCTAATTCACGTACAGCAGGTTGGTACTAGGCACTGAGATAAAGCAGGTCTCTTGCAATTACAATGAACACGGAAATCAGATTTCTCCTCCCTGGAGTTAAGATACTCAACTGAGACACCTGAATGAGGAGCCACAACAAAGGAATAGTGTGAGATTGGGTGAAGGGCTGCACATTTCCATTTCTAAAGAGGAGGAGCCCTCTCTGCAAATCAGAAAAATGCGGCAACAGCTACCTTGCGGTCCAGCTCTCCTCTTTCATAACACAGCCTTGAAACATACCCGGTACAAGAGTCGATAATGTTTATTGATTTAGCAACAAGCTGCTAAGAAACTAAAAAATCAAGAAGTCAATGACCTAATTAACTAAAGAACACACCACTGTTATCAATTTACAATTACATCGTTTTGCACGTTATTATACATGATTATGAAGCTGTTATTCATCACTCTTAAATCTCATTAATTGCACACAGCTGCTGTTAAAATACAATTCTGTCACACTTTCCTCCCCAGTCCTAAATGGATTGCATGTATTAGGATGCAATTCTGTCCATCTTTGCTCCACCCTCCCACATCAAACCTTCCAGGCACAGGACTGATGGAGAGTCCAGGGGGTTGTCAATTGGGGTTCCCCCCGTTGTCCTCGTGGGCTTGGGTCTGCAGGTCCACCGCACCGCTGGCCGTAGGTGCTTGCACACCTACCGTCAGAAAGCCCACCCTCCTTTGTTGTCTGGTTGGTTTTACACCTTAGTCTCCACTTCCCCCCGTATCCACACACACCTTTTCATTGCTCTTCTTCCCTTTTTCTGCCCGGTCTCCTCAGAAATAAGCAATATGCTTCTAGTCAGTTTTTCCCCACTGATTCTAGTTTTGTTGCATCTGTAACCGAATTTGGCATTTTGGGTATCCTTAGCTGGGCAACCTGCATCTTATATGTTTAAAAGTCTTCCCAACTCCCCTTCAACTACCTGTTTTGTACTGGTTACATATGGTTTACCTTACACATTTGACGGTGGCCTTAATTCCTCTACCTAATTCCTACTAAGTTTGAACTTTTTCTCATCTTGTATGCAGACAGTCCATACATCAGAGACACATGTTTTTCTCACCCTGTGTTTGAGGATACACAACCTCCTGCTTTTGCATAGCTGCTTAATTAAAAATCATTGGCCTGGATATGATCACTAGACAATCTCCTAGTTTCCTTCAGAGAACTGTGTTGTTTATGGAGTCCAATACTCCAAAGGGATTTCTTGCTCACAGCAGTACAGTAAAACAAAAAACCCCATGCTCTCAACTTAGTGATTCATGTCTGTCATACAAGTTGTTTTGTTTACTTTAAAAGTACATTATGGTTTTGCTGCATTCACTATAGAGCTCACCTCCTTTTCTTTACTTATGTTTTTTTTATTTATTTGATTTTACAAATATAGGCTTCAGCATCTCCTTCTCACTCAGTGACATGAATTAGGCCTTAACAGCTGAAACATTTTCCTGATACCTTTGACATCCCCGCCGAGACTTCTCCGCTATTGACAGCTGCCTAAGAATCAAGCACATGAGAGTGTGCGAGCTTGTTTCATGGATGCAAATGCAGCTTTAGCACCCTTGGTTAAATTTATATGAAAATCAATTCTTGGAAGTGGCAGCAATCCAAAGGAGGAATCTTGGCAGAATACAGCCATTCTGAGACAGAGAAAGGTGGTGATTCTCTAAAGGATGAGGATCAGTCCTAGTCAGCAGACCTTGTACAGCAGCAAATGTAGAGCCCTGTCTCTACCTACACTCTGCTAAGGAGAGTAAATCATTTGATACAAAGAAGACAAAAGTGTGGGACAATCTGGACAATATGAATAGATGGAGCTGAATGTTTGGCTCGTGTAGACCCCAGAGACGCAGTCCCTGTTGCTATTCATCTCAATTGTTGCAGCTTTATCTGCTGTTTAGCAAGTTCTAGTGCGGGCATGCTGCTCTCAGTGCCAATGAGAGCCATGAAACGGTGTGAAGCCCCTACGAGCTGTAGCCAAGTCTGTACAGTGCTGGGAGAAAGCAGTACAGGTGAAATGGAGCCATGTTTTCCCCTGTAACTTCTGAAGCCATGTTTCAGTATTTTATGCCTCTGTGGTCATGCAAGGCATTGAACTAGAGAACAGCTTTATCCCCTACTAATGTTCTTTGCTGCTGACTTTATATCTCTGAGAGGCTGTAAACATTTAATTGACAGAAAAAGGAAATACCTTACTATAAGAAATCTTACTCCAGATAAAAGAGCACACCGTTCCTCTGGTGTGGTTAATAGGGTTATGTATTGCCATATGTGGGGTTTTTACTGCAGTTGACAAGAATGAAGAACAGAAGCCATGAAACAGTTTTTCAAAAGGAAGGGGGATTCCTTGTGTTTGGTACTTAGGATTGATTTTCCTTAACATTTCCTAGAGTATGTAAAACACATGAAAATATTCTGAGTGTAATTGCCATCCCATGCAGCTAACCCACTGTGAAAACTCTGTCTTTCTTGGATCTGTATTTCTTTTGCTTTTTCATTATTCATCAACGTGTCTCACTCTGGAGTATTACTCTGTGCTCTTTTTTAATCAAGTACTGTGTTGCTGTTAGGAGCAGATTCTTTCTCCTTTGTACTGATAAACATAGACGTGCTTCATTTAAAATCTAAATCAAAGCACTTGAATTCTTTGTCTCTTGAGAGCTTCTGGATGTTACTGAAGCCAAATATTCTCCACAGAAAACATCAAGGAAGTTCAAAAAAGATTGAACAACAGTTACTGAACAATTTTTCTTTTTATTTTTCTTTTTTTTCTTTTTCTTTTTCTTTTCCTTTTTCTTTTCCTTTTTCTTTTCCTTTTCCTTTTTCCCTTTCCTTTTTCTTTTTCCTTTTTCTTTTTTCCTTTTCCTTTCCTTTTCCTCCTTTTCCTCTTCACTGAGTGAGAAAACATATGTATATCATGCGACATATTTGCAAAGATGCCAGCCATTTCTGAAGGCTTTGTGTTTGCTCTGAGGAACATGTGCCTTTTTCACCAGTCTCCTTTGGGAAACTCCAAACAAAATTTGAATGTTTGCAGAATTTCATTTCTAAATGAAAACTACTTTCCCTGTGTTAGTCATACATTGGTTTTTGAAAGATGTAACAATTCCTGAGAAAGCGGACTACGGTTTGGAAATAACAGTAGTGTAGATGATTAAGTCAAATGGAGATATCATAATTATGGGATCTCAAATGAGCTTACAAGGCTGAGCAGTGGCTCCTTGTGCCATAGCACATATGGCATGATGCGATGCATATGCATAATTTGATACACATACATTTTCTCACTCAGTGCAGAGTAGCAATGTTGGTAAGCTAGCTGATATATTTTATTTTCCTTACTCAAAGGTTATTTAATGCATACCATACAGAACTCCAACTCTGCAACAAACACAGGCCTAAGGCTCGAAATTGATAAAGCGTGCATGACAGAATTATTATATAAGGCATGGGAAACATGGCTGATTAAAAATATTCCAGTACAGCAACATTGCCAGTATCCTGCAGACCTGGAAACTGGTCAGGAGTCCTCAAGTCCTCAGTTCTGATACATATTTTCTAACAAAAGATCTATAGCATATGAACAGATTATATCATTATTGTCAAGTAATTCTATGACTTTAAAAGCGAGTAAGTTTTAACACATGAACTAAAGGGTTAATTATTTCTTCATGTATATGCAGAAGATGTAATATTAGCAAAATGTGCCTGGGGAACTGAGAAGAATAAACTTTTTATCTGCTTGCACTTGCATAATTTTTTCTAAAGTCTTTCTTTTCTTGAAGACACTGCTTACTAGCCAGCTAGCTGAGTGGTAATCAGAGCTAGTCAGACTGCTAAATGGCTCTCATATGTCCCTTGCAAAGTCTTCTTTTCATTTATCACCACTGAAGAATTTTGTTGAGAAGCTGCTTTGTGCTGCTGCAGTGTATGGTAGATGCTTAAGTCACCATGACGGAGAAAACACAAACATCTCTAGCAAAGAGTTGGTAACATGCATAAACTGTAATCCAGATCAAACTAAACCTAATCCATGTGTGACAGAGCTATAAATAAGATAGCCTGGGCTTTTTCCCCCCAGGAAGAATTATATTTTGAATGAGGCAGTATAAAATAATAAAGAAAACCCAATATGGAACTTGAAGCAAGTCTATTTACTTTCTGATGTCCAGAATCAACTTCTGCTCATATTAAGCTTCATGAAGGAAAACTTTTTTTTCATGTACTTTTGGTATAATCTCTTTTTCACAAGAGCTAAGCTTGATTTCCCTTTGGTAGAAATTAACCATGTGAATTATACGGAGGAATAAATTACTTTTCTTTACATGACATCAAGCCTTGAACTGGTTTTGAATCAGAACAAAAACCTGGTGAAGAGCATTTTATGACAGAAGGGTATGTTGGTCTGTCATTGTGACAGGTTAAATTAAGTAACAAGTTACGGCAGTGACTATAAAAAAATCAAAAAACCATGTGAGAGGCTGGTTTTGTAAACCATATTCTAATCCAAAACCAGTTGGAATTACTAGAAAGCCCCCTTATGTCTTTAGTAGGCTTTGATTCAGTCTGTGAGGCAGGCCATCAATACTAAATTCCTCTCAGGATATAGAATAGAATAGAATAGAATAGAATAGCATAGAATAGAACCGAACCGAACCGAATGGAATAGAATAGAATATTTCAATTGTAAGATACCTACAATGATCATCTAGTCCAACTGCCTGACCACTTCAGGGCTGACCAAAAGTTAAAGCATATTATTAAGGGCATTGTCCAAATGCCTCTTAAACACTGACAGGCATGATGCGGTCTGACACCCCAGGATGCAGTTTGCCTTCTTGGCTGCCAGGGCACACTGCTCACTCATATTAAATTTACCGTCAACCACCACCCCCAGCTCCTTTTCTGCAGGGCTGCTCTCCAGCCACTCCTCTCCCAGTTTATACTTGTGTCTGGTATTACTCCATCCCAGGTGCAGAATTTGTCATTTGTTCTTGTTAAATTTCATATAGGCTGATCAGGTTTCATCTCTGGAAATTGGTGAGAAATGCAGGGATGAGAACAATATGAATTTAAAACCGATACCAAAACAATTCATCTTCATTTAGTTTTTCACCTATATCAGGGAAGAGCTAAGCACAGCAACAAAACATATATTTTCAGCTACAAGACAGATTTACATCTCCCAGTCATAAGGAAATCTTGTTAAATTTCAGGGATTGCTTCTCCTTTCTTTCTCCTGTCAATCAGCTCAGAAGTGAAAACAAGAGCTAATAGAGCTGTTCAATACACTCAGTTTCTTCAGTCTTGGCTAGATGGCATGAGTACATCGTGATGCCAGGTCATCCCCAAAGCAAGCACAGGTCAATTCCAAATGTGCTCCCTTGTGCAGACAAGCCCAAATAACTCAGCCTGGCTGAATAGGCTGTATGTTCACCTCGTGCTAAGTTCTGAAATGGACACTTCAAAAAAGATCAAAGGGATCAAAGGGGTTATTTATATTAATATATCATTAATGAGAATATAGCACTAAAATAATTAACATTAACAATAATGACAATAAAGCTATCCTGGGAGAATTTTAATTTGCTCCATTGGAGTAAGTCCTTCAAGTTCATTGACTTCTAGATAAGATTCCAAAAAGAAATATGACCAAAGCGTAAAAAGACCTATTAAATTGTTTGGGTTAACATCACCCATAGAAAATCACATTTGGTGGGAGAAAATAATAGTAATTGTTATTTAAATGAGAACCAGAAGCTAAACTATAGTCAATTGTACATGGGTTTCCTTTTTCATCCATTGTAATAACAGAGAAATTTAGTCTAAATCTGAGAAACTTTTGAAAGATTACATGGTGCAACTGCTGTGGTCAGCAAGTCTCAGATGGGAAGTTGGATCTTTTCTCTATTTAATGCCCCTTCCACAGCCAGCCTCTGGGCAGCAGGTGGAAAGAACCAAAAGTTGGTCCATCATTCTATGAGGACACCCATCCCGGTTGTGAACGCGAGGCAGGTGCCTGCGGTCAGTCCAGAAACAGGCGTCCTGAGATGTTCCTATCACAAGGGTGCTGCTGGGGTCCTGGAGGGTTTATGCACGGGGTGAGAGCGGGCTGTGGTCCTGTAGGCATCAAAAGCAGAGCTGAAGCGAGATGCAGAAAGCTTTGTGGCCAGGAGTGAATTTCATTCTCAACCTGCATCTTCACATCTGTAAGGTTCACAGATATTTCTGATGTGCATCTGTGTGAGTATATCTCAATTATTGGGGAAGCTGTGGATGGAAACCACAAAATCAACCAACCAGACAAACCAGACTACAATAGGGTGTACATATCATTAAAACAAATCTACCTGAGAATAAGGACAATATACCTATATACATATTTAAAAGATCATTTGCTTGTTTCTTGCCAGTCTTTCGTGGCTATGTGTGCAATGAGTAGGTAGCAGCATACAGATTATTCAGACTTTCCTTCCTTGTTCCCATCATAGCCCTAAAATGACAGCTGAATTGGGCCAATGCCAATCTTGTAAGACAGTATATAAATTATCCAATTCAAAAGAAATCCTACAGTGGTTGTGAACAGAAAAGACCAGCTCACCGCGGAAAACAGTGCCATACTTCTCTGAGTCCCACAGCACAGGCAATGCTTCCTAGGGGTAGTAGCTGCAAAGTAGAAAATAAAGTAGACCTAACCAGGACTCCAGCTGCTTTGTAATAATTATGCTGCCTATTTCTTCTCAGTTATTTAATGAAAAACTACACACTCAGGCGTATTTCTTTTGCCACACTTCTCATTCCTAATTGTACTCTTTGGACCTGGTTATTAATTTGAGGAAGATACAATTATTCGGCAATGCAGGGGTCCTGCAATTTTTTTAAAACTCAATTTTATTAGAAAACAATAAAGTTAAACTGATGATCCTGAGGAAAACAAAACAAAACAAAACAAAACAAAACTCCAAGCAGATATAATTATTGCCAGCAGTGCTATGTCTTTACCATTTCAATAGTTTGGATTAGCTGAGAGAGAAGAGGTGGGGCTATATAAAAATAATGACAGGATAGACCTGGAACCAGAGACTTTAACTGAACAGAAACAACAACTGGCAAAGTGGCTAAACTGTCTCCTCATTGTAATATAGTAACGAAGCAGCAACACGGCCTTTCTGTCCAGCAGATGGTAGGTTTACATTCAGGCAGGAGCGGGTCACATCACCCATCTCAAACACATGGATTGCGCCTTTGCTGTGCTCATGGAGATCTGTAACTGCCTGGAGCAAGTTTCTGTGTCAAATAACAGTCCTCTCCCCCACAGGGCATGCCTTCTGCAGGATTTTCCTGGCTGTTTACAAAGGGCGATATAAGCTGTGTCATCTATATATTTGCTTTTAATCCATCAAAAGTCAGTATTTAATTCTGAGTCTACGGTGCTGTGTCATTGTGGAAGCAGAGAGCCTGCCTGCAGTAGAGAACAAAACCAAAGCGTAACAAAGGGCAGCTGAGGAGGCTCAGCCATGCGTGGGAAGCCACGTGGACTCTTTGCAAATCAAACCTTGGTATTGCCAGATTAACAGCATCTTCCATGCACATGGCACACTGCTGGTGTGGTGTTTTTCATGCAGTCAAAAGGAAAGTCAACAATTCTGAAATGTAATTTCTTCTTTGACTAGTAATTTTTCTTCAGTGACTCATTCATACCAGCTCCTTATCTGTGTATCCCAGAGGCTTTTGGGTGTTGGATAATAGTGACAACAAGAATAATCAGCCTAGTGCTGCCCTCCCCCTTTACCAACCAGTTATCACTTGGAATATGTCCAGGCCTAACCTTCAGGAAATTCAGAGACACACAGCTGTCTTCAAACTCATTGAAAATGTGCATGTAGGTTAGAATTTAGCCCCCTGACTCCAGTATGTTCCTTTGAAAATGTTTTCCCCATCTAAATGTACATAAATGTTACATAAAATTCCATATGCTTTCTGAAACCTCCTTTTGGTGTCCATCTCTGAGGCCTCTCATCTGATATTTATCAGGCCAGATTGCACACGTAGACACCAGCCCAATCTTCTCTCTGGGATGCCTTCACAGGCACCAAAGCAGATAACATCCATAATTTCCTTTTATTCCTTAGAATGGTAATTAACACTGTTCTGACAGGAGAAGAAAGCGCCACTCTGCTGGGTTGCCCTAATACCCTTGCTGAGAAAAGGTAAATTTGTTTACTCCCTCAATCTGCCTGGCCACTGGGGCCAAGGAAGGGACAAAGACATGAGCAGAAACCATCCCTTATTTCCAGATCCCGTGTCCAGATAACTCACACAAGGCTTGATTGTTTTTATTTTTTTCTGTGGATAAATAGTCCAAGCCACCAGCTGTTCATTATTGGTTTTGACTTATAGTACTATAAAAAAGTAATAAAAAAGTACCAGTGGTATGATTTAAAAATATATTTATTGATGCAGCATAGAAACACATCAGGAGCTACATCTCTTCCCATGCCTACAGCCATGGTTAAAGATGAATACGAGCAAGAGTCACTGTCTCTACCTTGAACACCCATGAGAATGGAAGAGATTTGCTACTTGCCCTGAAAATCAACAGTTCTGGTTATTTTCCAATCACAATGGCAAGAATTCAAAAATAGGCCCTCACAGAGAATCGGTTTTGCAAAATAAAGTTCAGCAAGGTGCAGGGTAAAATTTTACTTCAGCTTTTTAATTGTCATAATCAAATAATAGTTATGCTCTTGGGCTTTCTCCTTGTAACTGTATGCACATACAGTACCAGCTAATTTTTTGCAGCTTCTGAATTGTCTAAATGTCTACTAATTACTTGATTTTTACAGAGGATCTGTGTACGCTGTTCAGATAGACTTGTGGGTGTTCACTGCCTTTGCAAATCCAGCCAGGTGCTTCAAGGGATCAGACCATCCATGTCGAATGGAGAGTACTCCCAAACAAATGCCTCCCCTCAACTTGTTATACCTCAACCATTCAGCTGAAACCCTCTCAAATCAAGGGAATATTTGTGTCTAAAAGTGAACATTACATATTGTACAAGAGAGAATAAATATAGCTGAGACACTGCAATACTTAAACTGAGAGTATGTATTCATTTTTTGTAACTCTGGTTTGGGGGACATGTCTAGAAAAATAGTGCCATCCAGTTTGAAGTGAAACACACATTGCATTTCTCTATCATTGATTAGAAATGTAATTTTTAAAATGTTCAAATATTGATTTAAGCAATTCTAGTGCCAAAATACCTGAAGCTAGGGGACTTTGTTTTAATTTACACACAGGTCCATTTTCATCACTCTGGCAGTGTCAGGTGGGTGTGAATTATACTTACGCATCCTTTCCAGCTGACATGACATGCTAGAGCTCTGCACAGCAGATGCAGAAGAGGCCTCAGAGGGTCAAGGAAGCTAATCTTTCAAAGAGAAAGGCCCTTTGAATATTCAAGAGAAAGTGGGCTCAGATCTGGATGATTTAGGAGAGCCTGATTGTAACAGCTTAGTTCATCTGCTGTGATGTTAGCCGTTTTGACCTTCTCAGTGAAGGGGACTAAGACCCAGTTTACACATTTTCCAAGTGACACAGAAAGAGGTAAGGATCCAATCAGGCCTCTAGTCTGGGGGCGGGGGCGGCAACATGCTATGAAGGAAAAAAAAAAACCTTTTTCTGCGGCTCTTTGAAGTAGTTAAGAGGTTTCAAATGCTAGAGGGTAAAGATGGGTCAGTGGACAGGGTTGAGTCAAGGTGTTCAAAGGTGGAAATTAAAGCACTTTATCATGTAAATCTAAAATTTATTATATTAATAATACCATGACATCACAGCTCCTAGCTGTAATACAACTGAAGCTGGCAAAGAGCAGCAGTAGACATCATGTGTCATCCTAGAGTAGTGTGGAAAGAAGGGTATTTTGGCAAGGGCAATAGGCCACCCTTACTGCAGAAATGCTCAGAGATATTCTCTGGACAGAGCAAATGGGCTTCAGTTACTGCAGGCTTCTCTGAGAGTATCTGTGTATTCCGTTTATCCGATCTGGGAGGAAAAGTGCCTAAGACAAGCCTGGCAACATTTCAAACTGTGGTGAAGGAACCTGGTTTGGCAAACTTGCATGCATATTTCTAGTCTATGTGCTTTTGTTTATCAGTCTGATTTTTAGTTTTACAAGAGATGTCCTAGCGAGAGGTATTACTTCGTAACCTGTGCTAAGATGCAGCTGAGCAACTTTGATACTTATGTCTTCAGCTGATGAATTTTGGGAATGCTTAGGAATGGGCTTGCAAAGCTGGTGAGGCTGGTGGTCAAAGGCAGTGAGCTTCTGGTCAACGGAGTGATGTTTAAGGAGTGGATGAGAGCCAGTGATGGAGTTTAAGATTTCCAGAAGGCTGGATTAATTGAGGCAGCAGTGAAGTAAGTGAAGGACCAGGTCACTTCCAAAGCAGAACGCACAGAGAGGAGGAAAATAATTCTTCACTGTCATTCCAAGAAGGCTAACAAGTCATGCCAGTCAGAAAGGAAGCTAGTCCTAGTGAGAGAGTCATCATGAGAAGGCCAGCTAGGGGAATTTATTCATAGAACACTGGGCAGATTCAAAGATGCTATCTAATTCTCTTTTTATGACCCATGGGATCATGAGGATAGGTAGTTTTGCTGCACTAGAAATTCATACTCATTAGTTATCTACTTAATATGGAAACGAGCAGTGATTTTTCTGTTTCATTCAAAATGCAAACAAAACAATATATTTTAATTATTAAAAATGTTAAATAATTTTCAATATTCAACATTGCTAATGTTTAACTGAGGTTATAGATTCTTTTTTCGTAACTTTGTGGTTTGGGGGATACCTGTAGCAAAATAAGACAATCCAGATTTCATTTAAAAATAAAGCATGTATTGTTTAAAGATTCAACATTGGTTCTTAAGAATGTTTTGGAGTCTTAACCTAGTACATATTGACAGTAAGAAACATGCAAAATTAATGGCATAAAAATAAGAAGCAAAAATTTCAGCCAATCGGACTGGAAAGCCTTAAAAATTGAAAACATCAATAACATTAATCTGTGCTCTGCATGACACTCACCTTAGGGAAGTTATTAATACATTTAGTGTAGGTGGTGTGTTGAAAATGACTTGCAGAGTTACAGGGTAATATATTACATCCTTTACCATAGCTTCTCTTAAAATAAAGGGAAAATATTTTTAATGCATTAATTTCCATGGCAGTTTGAAATACATACGAGCTTTCCCTCTTTTTTAAAGTATTATTTTGTGAGAATTCACATTAATCAATGACTGTGTTATCATTTCCCAGTAAAGAAATAAAACATATAAAAAGTTGAGCTTGTACTGCACAAAGCGATCACATGAAGTAGTTTATTTTTTATCACATCTGCCTCTTAGATGTAAAAAGAGATGGAGAACATAAAAATACCCTTTCAGTGATGGTTGGTGTTAGTGAGGTCTTTTCATGGTCATCTCCTGTCATGTTGTTTCTTTGTTGTTGTTGTGTACAGGCTTGCATCAGAAAGCTGCCTTTTTCCCCCCATTCATCTCCATGTCTCCTGTAACTGTGTGCTAAAATGGCAGAAGTCAGAGCCAAAACAAGGTTCTTTGTCCAGAGAACTGGTCATTGCTAGAAGCGGTACGATTTTCTCCGTCTATGTCCCTGCACACCACCCTGGACAGGTTTACTGGAGGAGTAAAGGCCAGAGGCAAAATCTATTAAGAAAAGGAAGTGTTTTCTGCTGGGTGCAGTGGGCTTCATTAAGACTGCAGAAAATAAGTGCTGCAGGCTCTGAGGGCATTCCTGCCTTGATTCTCTCCAGAAGCTACTCAGTGGTGCGGCTGCCCATGCCAGTGACATGGACACATCTGCCTGCTTTTGGTCACCTTTGTAATAGTTAATAGGAAACGTAGGAGCCAAACCTACAACAGAGCCACAGCGACAGCAGTGCTCTGTTCTTGGCTGAGAGTGTCTTCCACAACCACCAGGTCTTCTGTGTCCCGCAATCACGGACCTGTGAAACACCAGCTAGACCCTGCAGAAGTCATCCAGGACTGCACTGCAGAAGCAGTTCAAAGGTTTGAAGGTTGCGGTTGTAAAGAGTGATGACAGCTGATTTACATTAAACAATATGTGAATTTGCCTCAGCCTTCTGGCTTCTTTTCTCAAAAAAAAAAAAAAAAAAAGCCCCAAAAATATATTTCTCTTTTTCTGCTGTAGGATAAATATATATGGTACATGAAAATTGAAACATTTTAATGAAATATTTCAAAAGACCAACCATTCTATAAAAATCTTTTAGCATCAGCTGAAAGTGGAGCTTACTCAGGGAGACAATTGGAATTCCCTAGATATATCTTATTAATTAACAGGAGAACATCATCGCTAGAGTCTCTGAATAATTTATTCACTCTATTAACTATTTTGATCCTAAAATTTTTGTAGATATTCATCCTCTGTGAGTGATTGCAGGAAGAATCTTGATGCTTTAATAGTGATATCGATCACTTTTATAGCACTCAGCAGTGATTCTTAGCACCAACTCATAATACTGGTGGAACAGAGTGATGAATAAGGACTTCAAATTCAAAGGGCTGCACAGATATTAACTAATCACTGCAACATCATGGTGGATCACTGAGCCAATATCTTATTATGCTGATGGGAATATTAACATAGAGTGACTTTCCATATCTTGAAAATCAGAGCTCATGACTTCCCACTTTGTTCACATTCTATTCTCTACCATGCTGCCTCTGCTTGACATGCACTAATATTCAGCAATAACAACCCAGAACTGCTGAGTACATGCAGTGATTTGAGGGATGTCCACCATCTCAATCTCCTACGGACCTCGCAGCATGTTTAATCTCTCAGATGCTAGCAGTCATGCCCAGCTGAGGAACTGAAGCAGTGGGGAGCAGATTGTGTTGATGCCCCCAGACACACTCACACACATGTGCATCACTTTGTTGCTCTCTCCCATACCCGACTCACCTCACTTTTGATACAGGGGGAGGAGACGAGCATTGCACTGCAGCAGCCGAAGCTGGAAGGATGGGCATCGAGAGAGGAGGCAGCAACATGGCTCCTCATGGAGGTGAAGGAAAATCCCTCCTTCTTGTGCCACTGCCCTCAGCATGCGTGAAGGAGTGGTAGGGTGCTGAGGGCTTGACCAAAGAACTGCCGAGGCCTCTGGACACTACAGGGCATGGACCCCCCGACTTGTCACAGACTGCTTTTATTTAAATGAGTGCTCTGCCAATTTCTCCCTACAGAGCCAACACCCAGAAATCAGACTAAAAATAGCATTAGGATAATATTCTCACTCATGAAGGTGCCTTCTTCATCACAGCTTATATTTTTATCTTTTACCTTCATTTTATGTTTTCTTCTCTTTCATGTACCACTAATTTTCAGTGATGAAAGAGATTCTGCGTTCACTGATCCTCCCCATCTGGGACTGGATGTAGCAAAATTGAACCTATCACAAATACCACTGCAATCTGAAGTAAACAGAGCTCTGTTGGAAGGAACTGGCCTGTGTAGCAGGGCTGGTAGAAAACTTTATTTTCAAATAAAAAGTTATTTTGTTTTTCTAGCACAGTAATTAAAAAAGAATCCACAGGATTAGATTGTTAGAGATTAAAAATCTCAACATTTGTTGGAAAATACAAGGTCCTTCAATGTCCCATGTCTGGATTCCCTTCACAGAAATGCCCAGGACATTGTTCGTTTTTTTGCTTCATTACAACAGGTACTGCAGGTTTCCTTGGACAGGGAGAAATCAGGACACTAACTGTGTGTGATGGTTTGTCATTGAAATGCATCTAGCTGTGGAAAAGACTAATACACAAATTAAAGACCTGAACCGTTGCCTCCTTAGGTGACTAGAAACCTTTACACTGGCTTTAGTAGACATTAAATCAGGTCCTGTGGGACCGGGCTATACGGATAAATCTGCATTGCTTTGGGCTGTGGCAGCTCTTGATTCCACAATCTTTCCTTGAAGGACATTCAGTAACTCAAGGTGTTGTAACTTTAATGCTGAAAGATTGTGGGAGTGGATGGTCTAATTAGCCACTAAACAACGTCATTGCTGATGTGAGACGATGGCTGTGAAACCACAAAGGAAGTGACATTTGTAAAGATGCTATTTATACCCATCTTCTGATGGCAGATACTTCTGTCCTGTAAAAGTTTTTGACTTGAATGGGGAACCAGTTTGTATGTAACCACTAGTCATTAGTTATTATGTTGGTGCTTCCATTTCTCAAAACATACTTCAGTGCTAGTTTAAGCCAGAGTAGGGGAATAGGTCCTCCTGTTTTAAAACAGGGGAACAATGCCCAAAACTGGCAGTGAAGTGAAGTGAAGTGAAATGCAGTAAGAGGTTTTCTCAATGGCCTACTGTGTTATACCTCGTTCTAGCTCAGGAGCTCTTCTCAGCTGAAGCTCTTTTTTGAGAGCCCAGGTCTGATAAAGATGGGAGAAGAGCTACAGCTCAGCAGTGAGCTACACTGAGCCATAGAAAACCTACAGGCAGAAATATTTGCATATAAAACATGCAGTCCTGTGGTGAACAATACAGATTTTGATAGCATGAGGTTTTAAAATAATAGAAAGCTGGTTAGGGAGGTCATCTAATCCATCCCTTGCCTCACATTCAAGCTAGCTTATTAATAATAAGTGGAACCGCTATGCACGAATAACTCAGATCACAGAATCTTTGGGCCACTCTCATGTATTTTATTTGTAATGCTCATATTTTTGCACCCACAGTCCCGCTTGGGGAACTGCAAAGCCAAAGTCAAGTGCTATACATTCTTTTAAAAAGATACGAAGCATTTCTCTCCAATGATTTAACATTTCCTTTATTGTACTTATAAAATAAGATAGAAATTTAAATATGCCCATCCTGCATGTTGTACCATCCTACATGTACAAACGTGGTATTTAAAAGCACATCAAAAGAGTTCCACTGAAGTGGCAAATTCACTACTCAAAATGTAATGCAGGTTGTCTTAACCTGGTCCATTTGTCCGTGTTTTATGGTATAACCTTCACTGCCTGATAACATCCAATTTCTTTCTACATGATGCTTGACTCGTTGTTACGCACAACAGCATTTTGCTTTCATTCAGCAGTTAAGTTTTGGTTAAAGAAGGATTATAATAGGAAGTGTTAAGCAACTTTTACAATAATGATCATTGCCAGCCCAACCTATAGGAAGGGGTGGCAGTTTGAACAAACTTGGAAGTTGGCGTTGTAAAAGTAAGTGCTGGGAGGAAAAATCAGTAAGCAGACTGCAGGGGATGTAGGTTAAGCAACATGGAAGGTGCTCAGTTACAGCAGGCTTCCTAATTGTCCTGTATCACTATTATCATTCCACATAGCTATCTTTCCCTTAATTGCCATGGCAGTTGTACTAAGTGTTGGATACATTAAAAAAAGACTGGTTAGAGCATAACAGATACATTCACATTGTTTCTCTTATATCTTTAAAAAAGTATGATTTCTTTTAAAGGCTCAGTGCGTCTATTTACTTTTTTATCAGTGAGTGGAAATGGAGGCTTAATACCTGTCATGCCCCTCAGGGTTCTTATACACAACAAAATAAGTCTCTGCTGCTATTCTTATTCATTTCCTTTTGTCTTTCAGATAACTTTGCTCTTTGCAGTAGATATAAAATGAACCCGACAGGTGGACTACAGAAAATGGGATGACATTGTTCAGTGCCCCTCTACATAGTGATACTCATGACCAAGACGTTACCTTGTCAGCTGCCAGCTTGCTAACATATGCTAAGCATACACAAGTTATATTGCAAATCCTTGGGGAGGATCAGGGAAACAAAACCAAACCAAACAAACAAACAAACAAAAACCAAAAGGAAGAAAAAAGGAACATGCACAGAAAAGAGAAGAAATTACTAATAAAATCAAGCATCACGCAACAGATTGTAATGTCTTTTATTGTGAAATAGTGTGTCAGTTCCTACTCTCACGGTCTACCAAATACTACTATTCTAATAATCTGTCAAATCTAATCAGAAGGAGCCAGTCAGCCTACCAAAATGTTTTGTGCAGCTGAGAGCTTCATGTCAGGACCAATCAGGCACTATTGTCTCTGTCACTTTATCATACATATTTTAAATAAAGCAAAATAAACTCTGTGCCTAAGAGTTTTTTTGAAGGGTTTTTTTCTGCTCTTTTTTTTGGGGGGGGGGTAATAATTTGGATTTGATAGCCAAAATTTCTGCTCTTTTTCAATAGCCCGAGCAGCTTTAGTGAGGTAAAAAAGGAAATGAGAATGAAAGGAATGATGACACTGCTTCTTAAAAAGTTTTGGTTGGTTTGTTTTTTTCCCCAGGGTGGTACATATTTGCATGTCCAGGGTGATACAACTCATTTGCACAGATCTCTTTCCCTACACTGTTTAAAAAACCACTACACAGTAAGTGTAAATCAAACATAATTTTTTTAAAATGTATGGTCCAAAATTTGTACTTTGTATAAGGCTATGAATAATACCCTGATTTGTGTTAAGGATAAACTTGGTATGGTGGCCATTTATATACAAAACAAGTATAAGAGTGAAACCCAAAGTTCTGGCCAGGATGATAATAGTTTTCCCGCAGTGAATAAGCATCTTAGGGCCAGGATGCACGTAGACTTTCTAGGAGGGCATATTGAAGGGCACTGGCTGATGCAATCACTGCATTACCAGTACCCTACACAGCTCCAGAACCTCTTGGCTCTGAAAGAAGCTAGCCAAAGTTCAAGCTCAATTCGGCTTTCTCTGAACATCCTAGATATCCAAAGGACTGGAAATGTTAATAACTACACTGATAAACTGTGAAAAAAGCATAACTTAAAATAATGACTGGATAAAATAGGGCACAAAACAGGGGCAGGGGAAAGTATAAGTATCAGAAAAATGAATTTCACTCTGTTCTTGTTTGCAGACTTATGCTACCTCTCCTGAAGAACAGTTTCTCTATCATTACAAGTTACATCATGTCTGTTCATTTTTATTCTTGCTTCCACTTTAGAAAGTTGCCTCCTGAAGTTTCTCCAAGAAATATACTTTTGTCTGAAGCATCTCTTCCTTATAGTCTTGAGTCACAGTATGAAGATTTGGCCTAAAAACTGCTAATGGTGAAGCAGTCCATTGGCAAGAGAAGAAGGAATAATTTATAACAGTTAATGAAATTAGTTTCTTCCAAATTTTTCCTCCACCTATAGATTACAAAGTACTCAAACACATAATTGTTGGGTTTTTTTCACAGATTTTGGTAAACACTTACAAGTGAAAAGTTCATTTAGGAATAGTTCACTTTAAATATCTGAGCAGAAAAACAAAAACACACCCCCTCCAGATTAGTTATTTAGCTACAGAAATGTCGTGGCATTATTCACGTTCCTGAGCTTCAAAATTTTCCATTTTAAAAACACTCCAGCACAGTAGCTGTCCTCCTCTAAGCACTCCATGAAGATTGTAAGCATATTAAACTGATAACAAGCTGATGAATATTTATAGTCAGATATTTTTTCTTTTCTCCAATGGCTGTCTGGAAGGTTCAGGAGAAATGTCCAGGATAAAAGTCAGTCTGGAAAAAACATGTTAAATAGCCCTGTCTCCTGTTGATAAAACATCACTCACTTTCTGAAGCTGTTTCCTAAAGACTCTAGAGGATATCAAGAGCAGGTCTATACGAACATTTAGGCTCCGGGCCTTTGTCCACAGTCCGAACCCTGTACTACCATCCTTCCACATCCTTCCACAGGCCATGATGCAGGCTGGGATGTTTTTTTTCCTGTTTAGGCACGCTGAGAAGCTCTCGTTCCCTGGAGGGCTAAAGGTTTCCTTGGCTAGATAGTGAATTTTCTTTCTATAAAAGCTGTCTGGATGGACTGGTACTGGGACTCAATGAAGAGTGAGGCAGAAAATCAGATGTTCCGCTACAAAATACCGGTAAGAGTTTAAGTGGGTACCTCAGCCATTCTTTTGCCACCTCACTGAACCAATCTTACAGAAAGTCAGTGACTTTTTCCTTGGAGTAGTGCTAAGACATTAATTATTATCCCGTCACCCTCAACGACCAGAAAAGTATTTCTCCATGCCCTTGCCTTGCCCCTCAGCCTCATGTTAATCCTGCTTCAGGTGTCAGTGAGCTGATATGGTATCATAGCCAAGAAGTGTGCTGCAGGAACTGTCTGCAAAGGCTCGGGCACCTGCCACATGAGTGAGCCGAGCCATACATGAATTCAGGAAAATAGCTCATTTGGAGCAATTGTGTCACCAAGTGTTCCTCAGATCTATCCCACTTCAGAGAACCTTTGTTCAGCTACATCATGAAAATGGAAGTATTTTATCCTCAATAAATATGGAAAATTTCCCCATTTCTGCAGAAAGCTGACCTTCTAATCTTGCATAAGTTGAGCCCGCCACCTGCTTGAAAATTGTACCTTCCGTTTGACTCTGACTGTACAAGAAATCGCTCTTAATATTTTATCTGAGGGACCCTTAAACTCTCCTCTTTAAATGCCTATTACAGTTGTTTCTGTTTATCAGCTTTCTGTCTTTGTGCAAGGCAAAGATCCTCTGACTGCTTTCTCTGATCACTTCGGGGAGAACAGATTTTATCTTTCTAATCTTAAACAGAGCCTTTTATTTTATATTTCCCACATATCTCTAGTACCTTGCTCTAAATCAACACAAAAAGCCTTGCCAACCCAAAGCCTATGGAGCTACAATTCCCTGTCTCTCCCCAAAGCTCATCTGAATTCTGGGCTGTGGGATTCCCTCTAACAGGACAGCACACAGCAATGGTTAACTGTCCTCAGAATGACAGATGCTCTGTTTCCATGACAGTCTAGTAAACAGAAAACATCAATCACAAAGGGAAAAAAAAGTAAGTTACCATTTAGCACTGCATAGCATTTCCATTCAGAAAATACTGATATGCTCAAAACCCATCAGCTTAATGCTATCCGATAAATTTTCAGAATTCCTATACAGCCTAGGAGCTTAACCCTCAATGGCCTTATTTTCTTTGCAGCTTAGATGCCTTTGGAAATTTTTCTGGTTATTGGAAGAATGTAAGAATTATTTCTCCTATTTTGTCTATGAATAAACTCAGACAAAGCAAGATGAAAGATGGTTTTTTCCCTTAAATTCAGGCAGAACATGTAGGATTTCAAAGTTCAAAGAATTTTCAAAGATGACTCTTAGTCTCACACCATTTCAAAAGATACTGACTCTTTGGATGTTTGTGGTCTGTCTTGAAACAGTCAATGTTAGTGTCATGACATATGAGCAGTCTGACAGTGGAAGACACGCAGATCTCTGCTTCCTGAGTCCCTTCCTCACAAGCATACGTTAATTACGTTGAGGACACTCAGAAAATGTATTTATGAAGTCTCATTAAGGATTCTTGGTCGGTTATGAGACTGAACATTGAGCTCCCCATGACTTGAGCCCTGTTACAAGCTCGAGTATTGGCCTGCAAAAAATGTTTTAAAAATCTTTCCTTTCCCGATTGGCCCAGGCAAGTGCTCAAAAACGAGTTATTCCAGGGCAGGATAATTGAGAGAGCCAGTGGGGCTGCTCCCATCCCAGCCTGGTGCTGAGTGCTCTGTAGCTGAGCTTCCTTAAAACAGAGTTACATATGCTGTTGGAGGATTGCAGTTTATGGTGATCCTGCCTGTCAGGCTCATGTAGTTAACTTGTCATCTTTAATAGTCCCAGTTTGGGGATCCCTGAAATAATTACACCAAACTAATTATCTGAAGTCTGAATCACTGCAGATGACGCTTGACTGGTTGGAGTGCAGCACAAACTCTTCTCTCCAGCAGCCCATTTATCTGAGATGAGTCAGGTAAGCAGTGACCTCATTACTCTTACAAGCACTATTCTGGGATATGGTTTAGTCACTGGGATTATGGTTGTTGGGGTTTTTTTTGCAGAAGGGTTAATATGAACAATGAAGTTGTCATATCAACAAATGTGGTTTAATTCAGGTCCATGTTGTCTGAAGAAAAGTCTTCAGGTAAATTTGTCAAAAAGGGGTAGATGAAATTAAACTTCTGAGTCATGGTTTTGGATTCAGGAGCTTATCTCCACTCATGTTCTTCAAGATGTCAGGCATGGGTACCTCTCTACATCTGATTAGAAACGTGAATTATTGACTTTTCTGTTCTGTGAATGAAACGCACACACACAAAAGCCAAAAAACCTATCAAAACTACTGAAAAAGTACTCAATTTCAAAAAGGAAGTGTATCCACGAGGAAGCATCCATGTGGAAAACCGTGAAGTACTGTGGCACTCAGCTGACATCTGTGTGGTGGTCTGAATCCTGCATCACACTGAAGAGACTTCACTGGAGCAGGTAATAGGTCAGAAAAAAAGACTTTCCTGCCTGTTCACATATGCAATGCTTACATAAAGATGGTGAACAGTATATCCAACTTCTCCAAATTAAGTCCCCGTTGGAAAGGAGGTGAGAGAGAGCAATGTCTAAGCCAAAGGCTGAGTGAAGTAGTAGAGAGAGGTATAGTAACAGGCTGCTCTGGTTTTTTCCTTTGGCAGCCAGAGACATATTAACGGTGCTAGCTGGGACAGAAACCAGTCCTTGGCATGGATAAAGCTGCTGGTTATGGATATGCTGGCAGTACCATGCATCTTCTTATCCCAGTACTTGGCTTTCAGGATGTTTTCATACAAGCTAGCAAGGAGTCCAAAGAAGAATGCCAACTCTGTGTGTGTGTGTAGGTGTTTGTGCATGTGTGTGAAAGGGGGCAATATGATTTGTCACCACCCTGTTAATGGAATGACCTCTAAGTTTCACAAAAAGTATTCATGTCTTTAAAGGGTTGCTACCATGCAAGGAAGCCTCACAGCTGATACTGTCAGATTTACTGAAGCTCAAAGAAGCAGTGGAGAGATTAGTTTCTCCTTCCTGAATACTTATCCATATCCTGGAGTACTCCGGTATTTGTGCATCCCTTTGGAGTGATCCAGATTTGCCTTGTTCTCTCCACACTCCCTTTGGATCCAGCTTCACATTACCAAGCATAAGGAAACAAGCTATAGAACAATAAAAACATGAGAGAAGGAATCAGATAAGAAATTGCACTTGGTGACCAGATGAATTGCTGCAGCTACTGAATGGGCTTCTGATGAATACTCTAGTTGCATCGGTAGCTGTTGCGAAACTGGAAGTTCTGCAGCATTTTAAAAACACTCTGTATTTTCCACTGTTGGGAGCAGCACTCTGGGTAAACTTGGAGTAATACAATCCACATAATGGATGATATAAATCATGATAGGTTTATGTGTACGTCATTGTCATTCCCTAACTGCCTTCTCTCCTTTTTTAAATTTTCAATTCAGTACAGCTCACTTTTGAAAGGTCTCAATCTAATTTAGGAGAAATTCCTACAATTATCTGGTCTTCAGCAATAGTAAGAATTCTCCCTGTGAGATTCCACTGGGGGAAGCCGAGGTGGACATCAGCCACTCTTATGCAGCACAGCTGCCCAAAAAACAAAGGTGCCAGTAACATAACACCATTGGCTCCAGATTCAAATTTAGAGAGAAGAAAATCACCATTTTAAAGATTTGGGGGTTTTCTGCTTTTAACTCCTTCTGATATATACTTAGTGTCAGGGCAGGCCCAAAACAAGAGACAAAGAGATAAGATTTGAAGGCTGTACTGGGCAACAGCTGGAGGAGGCTAAGCTCTGACTGCTAGCCAGTTTTGTTAGCTCTCCTTATAAAACACCCAGGGCAGCTGTAGACATGATACTTACAAAACATCATCTCCTTTGAATGGATAGCTGCGGAACTCTGACGCAGAGGCAGCAGAATAAAGCAAAGTGTTGAATTCTCAAACTTAAGTTTCAAAACAGCTGCTGTTTCCGGCTTTAATTTTCTGGTGTTCCTTCTTGCAGATACCAAAATTATCTTCCGTGCTTATATCTTTATCTTTTCCTTTCAATTTCTTGCAAGGTACTTCTACATTTCAGAGCTGCATTAATTCCATTTCTTATCAGTCATGTAACTGGAGTCTTGCATGGCATCAGGACTAAATACAGACTCCATTTCTATTTGTCTCTGAAGTTCTAATCCCCATAGTTTTTCAAAAAGCAGGCTTTTTTCTTTGGAACCTTCCGGTTCCAACAAAATGTCACCCAGAACGTTTTGCTGGCTCCAGGGCTGGATAGTGGACTGAAGAGCAGAGAGTTCATAGAAGGCAGATACATCAAGCATTCACACTGGATGTAATGGACTGCGATCCTAGTGTCTGTCCTGCATTGTACTTCTACCCCATGTGAGGGGTCTATCAGGCCACTGTCTGCTCTCAGTATCTCTCCACAGAGCGGTTTCAGTGTGTTCCAAAGTGTTTCATTCATGCACGGCGTTCAGTTGGCAACAGAGAGCCTATCTCTGTAGTCTTTTGTTTTGCCATTCATCTGTGATGCAGGAGCATGAAGGCTGCATCTCTCTAGCAGGGAATGCTCTTGGGCAAGGACAGGAGCTGGAAGAGAGACGTAGGAGCAAGTCCAGGGAGCTGGGGATGGTATTTATTCACTCGATAACATTTTTCTATCCGAATCAAAGGGAACCAATGGCATGTAAGGGGTCTGTCAGCCCGCAGTGGGAAAGGAAATGTCTTTGTCAAATCTCCTCAAATGAAGAATGAACCTACACCTAAAACATTATCATGGGACCAGGCCAAACCAAACATTTCACCAGCTGGCTTTATCCATTCTGCAGTGGCTAACCAGGCTACCAAATATGTAATTACAAATGTCTGTTGTCATTCTTGCCAGATCATTTCTCATGGCAGGAATTTAAGCACAAGCAGTTGTTCAATGACCTGAAAGCTCTTTGTCACACTCCAGCCTTATCTCCCATTTCAGTAGTTGCATGGTACACATAGACTGATTTGTTTTCACCCACCTTGCCTTCAAGCAGCTCAGAGCTGCAACTAAAAGTTCTCACACTTTTTACCCTGTTTGCACAAAGCTTATTCTACATTGGCTTTGAAACTGGAGGCTGCAGTTCCTATGCTAGTTTCTATTTTTGGCCATAAGTGAGTTCTCTTTGATGGAGTAATGCTTTGCTGTGTGAACTTTCAGAGTTTTCTGAATTTCTGGTAGGTCCTCCCTTTCATAGGAAAGGGGTTTAAAGAAAAATATTTATTTACAGCATCACGTTTTGTGTTTCAAGAGATTGCTAAATATTTAAGGAGAGTTGTCCCTGCTCTAAGAATGTCACAACCTACAAATATAAGAAAGATAATACATATTTTTTATCATGTTAGAAAGATGCCAATTTAAATTATGTTTGTCTTATTCAGAATGGCAAGTTCTGAATACTGTACAGGAGACTGTGCAAATCCACTATATATTGAGGAGTTTGTATTGTTTATTTGCTGTATAAAACCCACCATTGACACTATTCTGAAACTCACTGAATTCAATGAAAAAGAGACTCGGGAACTTTGTGGACTTAGAATCATAACTTTTTGGGGGTGGTAATGGTGAGTATTTCCTAAAAACAAGATCTTAGTGCTCTGGCTGCTGCAGTTCTGTTCCTTCACATGACCATTGCCATCTCTCTCCTGAGTATCTGTGGTGGACTAGGGTAGCACCCATGAGAGTATTTGTCTCCATTGCACCTGTATGCAAAGGGACGGTGAAAGATAAAAATCTGTTGAAATGATTGCTCCACCTAACCTCTGCTGCATCAAAAGTAGATGTTGTTCAGCAATTGTGTTGTCTAAGCCTTGTTTACAGTCAGCTTCAGAGAGTGATTTATCCTATTTATCTAAACACCTACCAAACTCAGGCTGGGAATCTCCCACCCATTAGACATTCTTGTCTCTCCAGGTGCCCCAAACTTTTATTTAGCCAAGATAGTCACCTGAAATTTCATTCTTAAGAATTTTAAAGCAAATTGGCATTTTACCTTATTTTCACTTAAAGCTCTGGTTTAACCTACAACACACTCTGTGTGCAGCGAAATGATACTGGTGTGCAACATAGAGCTGGTAGTCCTCAGGGCTACAATAACTCACTCCCTTGTTCTATAAATAAGACCAGAGGCAAGGCGAGGTAATTTGTCTTTGCATTTGACAAGCACTGGTATTTTATAACTGGCAGGAGCTAAGGAAAACACCATTTGATTTGCATGATGAGCGACAGTGTTACTGGGGCTAACAAATTCATTTCAATAGAAGTACTCTGAGCTGAACAATACATTCATTAAAAGAGCAGTTTCCTGATTAGACACTGGAGCAAATAGCGCTTTTTTCCCATTTCGCCGTCAGAGCCGCTTTACATAAGCAGTAACAGAGAACAGGGCGTATGTTTATTTGGCTGCCACTTGTTCTGTGGGTGTACAATGACAGTGTTACGGCTTTTCAATGCCACGGCGGAGTGGAAGGGGTGATGACACTAGAACTGTGCACCCGCAAGTATACAGTAAACAAGGCTGAGTGATTTCACAGGCAAGGCTAACAATTCAGGTCAGCTGGATTTTTCACCCTTCCAAATTACTTGACAGGGCAATTTTAGCAGCAGAAACATTACTCGTATCGAAGCGAATATAAGCAGGGTCTGGAAAAAGGAGCATTTCACTGGGCTGTACCCAATATGTGCTGTTGCCCTTGCAGCCGTGACCTCAGCATTAGGTGACTTGCTCACAGTAGTTCTTGTGGGGATTTATCTGCAAAGAGACCTATGTGACTCGCAGATTCCTTACCCAAGACTGTAAGAATCCTCATTTGAGCTGGAGATTACTTACTCAAGATTACCTGTGCTCACAGAGCACATGAATCTTGCTTCAGTTTGATGGGATGACGACAGTCTGTCCATCTTTTAATGTATTTTATTATAAGGAGTGAGCAAGCAAATATAGACTTAATCCACCATATTACTGAGCTAGTTTCTGCATTTCACTGAGCTAATTAAAGGTGAAGCAATATAATAAACACATTTATATCACAAATAAAATTAAATCATTAAATCAATAGATTCAAGTGATTAAATCTCCAAATTAATGTAACAGCTAATGAAACTGAATGATGATGTTAACAATTGAAAGAGAATGCTTTACGTTTGACTTGTTTTGCAAGAAATTCAGAGCGCAGGTTTCTTGTTATCTGAAGAACTAACAAGTATTCTTGCGTACACAGTGTGTTGACTTAATTGACAAAGGATAAAGATATTAATACAATCTATTATTTGCAGGATATAAATATTCATTCTAATTTGTGGGTGAAAAAAGGTGACTCAGTGCACTATTTGTTTCAAAATTGCCACGGATCACCAACATCAGAAGGTCAAAGATAATCTCAGTTGCTAAAATCCTTTGGCTTTCTATCCACATTAACATCTATTTATTTCAAACCAGTCTCTCAGTGCAAGATACTGTTTAAAAAAATATTGAAAATGGGTAAAAAAAACCATGAAAATTTACAGCTCAGAATCAACATGATCAGGAAGGGAAAGAATCAGATAACAAGTGAATTAGCTTTCCTTGCACAGAAACCTCAGAATAAGCTGTTTGTTTGGAAGGACAAAGAAAGACTGCGAGAGGAAACAAAGCATAGAATGGGGAAAAGAAAATGAAGGGTTTAGAAAGAGAGAAAGTTTCTGTATGAAACCACCAGAAAGGGAACAGAATGGAAGGAACAGAGAAATGGTAGCAACAAATAGAAAGGAAAAGAATCCAAGGGAATTAAGGGCCCACAAAAGATTATTATTCTTTTTTTAATTATAAAAAGGAAAGTAAAAAAAGGATAAAAGGTGGTTGGAAAGGGAAATTGTACAATTGCCTCACCAAAAGAAAGGAAAAAAAGAAACAAAAGGGCAATGAGAAGAAAACATTAGAAAGTAATAGAAAAAGAGTAAAAAAGTAGTATAGAGGTGTCTGCACTTTACTGTATCTCCCATTTCCTTGTGGATGTCCACGGCTTCGGTTGTTCCCAGTGTCGACCCAGGAACTGTCATCACCATTACCAGAGGTTTTCAGCAAGCCTTATGGCACAGAGGTAGTTTCAGTGGTCTGGCGGTGGGCTAGCATTGTGCAATTATTTGAAAAGAAATGGTATGACCCGAGCAATTATAGAGCTGCTTAGACTCATATGAATCATGATGAAATAGTGGAATGACTAGTAAGGGATCCTGATTGATAAAGAAATTAAAGAGTTCACAGAAGAAAAGATTCATCAAACTGACTGGGTATGTTTCGACAGCACTATAAAGTCAGATAGCAAAAGCAAAAATGTTGATGTAACTTACTAAGGCAGAAGGAAAACATTTAACTTGATATCTGATGACTTCTTGATTAATCAATTGGAAAAGTATAAAATCAACAGGCTAGACTGTAAATGAATCAAAAACTGCTTAAATACTAGTTATAAAATATTCTTAGAAACAGGAAATCTTGCTGAGCTGCTGTCTCTACTGTGATCCCATAGGGCTTGGCTCTTAGCTGAGCACATTTAACATTTTTTCTCATATTTAAATACATTAATCTTCTGTCATAATCTTGAAAGATACCTGTAAATCATGTTAATAAATTTTTCAGGTGATATAAGATGAAAGAAAAGTAAAATAATGCCCAAGAGAAGTCGATGATAGAAAATACTGAGATACAAAGTTCACCACAAGGAGGCAAAGAACCAAAATTTCTTAGAGTATGTCCAAGTATAAAATCATACCTTTCATAAAAGAAGGATACAAGACATAATTGCAGAATAGAAGATCTTATTGTAAGAAACACTGATAAAGACTTGAGGCTTATGATGGAGAATTACAGTTTCAACAATAACAAGAGTGGTCGAAATGGTTACCAACATCTTTAAAAGTGCAACTGGGGCAGTGCTGAATAGGAGAATTTACATTCTCTCTTGCAATTAGCACTGAAGTGACTGCTATTGGAGTACCACATCTTGTTATGGCCCATACTTTAAAATGGGAATTTAAGAGGTTGGAGAGAGTGCAGAGAATATTGAGAAAAATTAATGAGTTAGAAACAAGTCTTGAGAGTTTAATCTATTTAGATTACCAAAAACCAGCTATGGGTGAGAAGTTTACAGACTATGTACTTGGGGTACAGATCAAAATTGATAGCAATTTGGGGTTCCTATTATCTTTTTTTTTTTTTTTCCTTATGTTTCATCCAAAAGCAAGGAATGCCTTCTTTTTCTTCAGTGTAAAAGGAAGATTCAGGCAAGAACAGAAATGGTATTTTTAACAACAGAAGCATTCAGTCACTGTGGCAATGTATCCAGGCAGGTAATACATTCTGCATCACTGAAAATGTATATAGGAATATTTGATTTTTTTCTCAAAGAGATATTCTAGCTCAAGGACAGCTAGTGGATGTGAAGTGGGAATTAATAAAGGGCAATCCAATGGCCTGTGTTAGGAGGAGGTCAGACTTGCAGATTGTGACGTGCTTTCCTGGCCCTGACATCTATTAAACCCGCATAAGCACATAGTCCGAAAAAACTTGACATTGCCATTAATGTCTCTCTGCTAAAAGAAGTCAGACGATATAGGTTTGTAACTGTGTAATACATGTATAGTGCTATAGATTAAGGAAATGCAGTAAAAATATGATAGCAAAGTAAATAATAAAAAAGGTGGTGCAGTCTCCTTGTCCTTGAAGTTATCAAGTCATTTTAAAACACTTAAAAAAAAGTTTCAAGACAAAGACATTTCTCAGACCTGAGGTAAAAAAAGTGCTGACATTCAGGACCAGTTCTGGGGATGCAGCATGGGCCTCATGCCGAGACAGGCTGCAATGGTCCATCTACCTGTCAGAGTATCTTAAAGATTGGATCCCACTTTGTTACAGCTTCCACATCCACTCAAAACTCGGTGTAAGACCAACATACCTTTAAAATATGAATCAGTAAATACTTCTTAAAACAAAGGTTCGGCATCAATACATATGCCGCAGAGGGAAAAATATTTATATGGCATAAATAATGATACTCTGCATCACTGGTTCTGAAGCTTTGCTTTCAGACTGAAGGGGAAACCTTTAAAACTTGTGATGACTTTGCAACTAGGGCAAGAGGGAGGTTTGCATGTGCCTGGCACTGAGAGGTAGTGCTGCTCTGCAGGGCTTCCCGCCTTCTGTCAGTGAGCAACAAGGGTAAAGTATTCCCTGTGTTTGTATCCCTGGGTGTCAGTGGTCCTGAGCTCCTTCTGGATAGACTTTTGATATATTGAAATGAATAGCAGCTTTTGTACTTTCATTCATTTTCTCCTTGTGGCACGCACATGTGTGGCATGTCTCCCTCCCTCCTCCCCAGGCAGTTCCAGTGTCACTGAGTAACTATTAGCTTTTATTTCCAACCAGGATCTGGTGCCATTACAATGAATCTGGACTTTTCACTGAATACTGTGGGCCCAAACAATAGCTCCCCCCTGCCTTCCCTGCCTCCTTTCTCCAACGCAGGAGGCAATGACCAGCCCTTCCCCAGGCACAGCTTAGGCACAGACCGACAATATTTTAGAAGGGCAAGGGTTGTTCTGGAATCATACCCTAGCAGGGAAGAGGGGTTTGGCTTCGACTGTTAAATGACTTCCCATGCTTGCAGCTTCTTCTGTTCTCTCCCTTCACACTGAAGATGTGACTCCAGCCTGCGTCACATCAAGCAGACTGGCAAGGCAGTCAGATAGCAAGCCAATGTTGTGCTAATGCATCCTGCAGAGACACAGGTTTCCACCTGTGACTGGTGTCACATCATTTACTGAAGGTACCAAAAAACCCCACAACACCTCTCTGTCTTTTGCAATGAGGCTTTATTCTGCTTTCCGTTAGTGTGGTATAGCAAGATGTCTTTTAAAAGGCTACAGGAGGAAGAGAGAATGCTATGCAAGTTTTCCCAGAGAAAGTAAAGCCATTTGTATCATTATTTAGGCACTGCCATTAGAAGTTGTTCACTTACAAAATTATTAACTTCAAAGAAACCTTAACATGCCATAAAAGTTCCTGTAGTCAGCAAAAGTGATATCCATATATACTGCACCTTTTGATCTCATAACTGACAGCTGCTGCTAAGATTTTGTGGCATGTAATACTAGGAGCGGGGAAAATTGCCTAACCGAGGAAGATATATGCACTGATGTGCTTTAGATCCTAGAAGTTCAGTGGTGATCTAGTGAAACCAGCTCTGTTCAGGGGCTAGATTCAACTATGCGGTTGTGGAGGAGCAACTCTCTCTCTGGCCCACTAATATTATGTGAGGGACACTCAACTAACGTCACACAAAATAAATTGTATCATTGCTAGTCCTTCATTAATAGTTCCCACTCTTAGTAGATGTCATTCCTCATCTATGTCCAGTCACTGGTGTCTCCACAGCATAAGGCTAGCAAGGCATTTCAGCATGAAAAGATCAAAAACAGATGGAATTCAGAAACAAGCCACCTCTTCTCCTGGCTGGTCCATCGGGGCAGCAGCACCCCACTGCGGTGTGCAGCTTCCCTTGCTAGTGCTGGCATGCAAATGCGTACAAAGGATGAAGGGACCACCTGACTTCTGGCAGCAGGCAGAATATTTCATATTCTTTTTTTCTGCATTGCATAAATTTTGAAAAAATTAAAAAGAAAACTTTCAGTTCACTGCTGTGAATCAGACAGACCAGCTTCAAGAAACCAGACCCCCAGTAGCCCAGCTGAGCGCCCCGTTCACTCAGATAGAAAATCAGTCTTTCTCCAAATCAATTAATGTTAAATCATTTATTAAAATGTAACTGGTTCAGCAGGGAAAACTGAAAGGGGCATTCTGTAGTCTTGTAGTTTTGTCAGTCGCTTGGAGGTGGGAGAATTGCGGGTCTTGAAAATGAATCATCAAAACTCAGGAGAACAGGCTAAATAGTAGACTGTTGGCATTTATATATTGAGTCTCTCACTCTGATTTTTTTACTAGAAATATTATCTTCAACCATAGCAATCCTTTCCTGAGGACACTTTCATTGAAATAGTCGCATTCCTACACAGCATTTTAATTGAATCAAATCAGCATTTTCTGACAAAAAGCACTCTGTCAGGAAATGCTGAACCATTTTTGCTAAGACTATTTTAGGGTTGAGATTAAAGCCTTTTCTCGTAATAAACTTCTAGTGGAAATCAGGTGAATCCAGAATCCCGCTAGCTTTATAGAAACCTGTAAAGCCTATTTTCAAAAAGGCCCCCACATCTCCACTATACTGCACAGAAACTATTTTCTACCAATGAAACAGCTACTAGGCAAACCAAAGAAATACAAAGTAACATCAAACCTTTACTAGATTTGGCTGGAAAATTGCTATTCTAAGTGTTATAGCTTTCTTTAGGATTCTGCTAGTTCCTCCCCTTATAACTGAGCGTGGAGCCACGGAGCTCCTATGTTCACGCTCCTCAGAAACCTTTCTAGGGAGCTGCTCTGAAGTCACTGTTTTTCCAGAGCTGAGTCTGGTCGTCTGGTCCTGACAGGATAAATGACTAGGCTCCTCAGCTGAGCATGACATTTCTGTCCTATGTAAAAGTCACGTTTCAGAATTTACTGCAGAACAGAAATGACAGTTTTCATAAAACCATTGAAAAATCTCAAGGTCTTCACAGGGCTGGTGATTTTGTGTAAATCATCAGTAAAGATGCTGTTTAATGTATCTTTGCTCTCGAGCATACAGCAGTATTACTTTAAATGAACACCAGAAAAGGGGAAATTTCTGCTCACCATTTGTCCCTGTCTATGCAGACATTTGTGCATACCTGAGGCTTATAGTAGGTACCGTACAGTGGGCACTTCTTGCGTGCATCCACCCATCGCTGCCTGCGTTGTGGTTCAGGGGCTGTGAGAGATAATTCTTCTTAACCATCACGCCAGAACTGGAATTCAGCCCAGGTGCTGAAGAAAGCTCCAGGTTTATCATATAGTCTATAAATAATTTGTTCAAACACTCCCACATCATCTGTGCACAATAGGATGTGGGAGAGCTTCTCTTTGCCACCTATGTAGCAACGATTTCTCACACAATGCACTGATTGCGCAGGGTTTGAGGAGTGCTCTCGGGAAATGTCACTTGCTTTGCTTAAATCCAAAAGATGAAGTGCTGGAATTGCCCATGCTCTTTTTACGGCAGGGTGTCCCCTCCTATGTCCCGCTTTTCCAGGCAGAGGGTCCTTACACTTCTCAGCGATCCCAGCATAGGTAGTGTAAAGACTTTCTCTTGCAGAATACTGTGCTGAATACTGAGCCAAATGCTATCACTAGGGCTAAACATGCTGTCTCACTTTGAAGCTGTCCTGCCTAGTGAATCAATCAAAGGGTAAAGGACCATGAAATCTTCATATGGAACCCCTGTTCTTCCAGTATTTCACTGTGTAGGTTTCAGCAAGCAACTTATTTCATGTTTTTGACTGTGCTGTCTATTAAATAGAGATGACAGTACTCGCCTGTCTTAAAGACATGTGGTGAGGTTAATTAGCTGATGTTTGTGCAGTGTTTTGACAAATTAAAAGTGCAATTTACAGCCTAAGTGTTATTATTAGAGTGTGCTGAAACTTCTGCATAAAAGCTACTTTCATTGGAAAATACAATTTTGTTGAAAGAAACATTTTCCCTGGGAAGCTATTCTCTTTCTTCTAGAGGATGTAACAAAACAGAAGAACGTGGTCCCTTCCCTCTGTGAGGAAAAAAAGGAGAGAAATTCAGTGGTGTGAACTACAGAACAGGGTTGCTCCCTGCAGCTCCTGCCCATCTGCTCCCCCGCTGACCTGAGGGATGATCCGATCGGCATCACACCCGTAACCACCCTCCCCGGCAGCAGGTACACAGAGAAGCACCAGAGCTGTCCGGGGTGGGGAAGGTGCCAGAGCAAAGCCTCAATTACTTGCCTAAACGGGGCAGAAGATTAAAGGTTGCCTTCCCCAAATCTGTGTGTTACTCAAGATATTTGAAGAACGGGGTGGAGAAATTGTTTTCTATTTATTACGTAACTGTATTTGAAAATCTGAAAAGCCAAAGTGAGAAAAACGGCGTGTTTCCAAATATGTGGCAATTCGTCATGGGTATTCCCACAAATTTTTGATTTGATGATGTAGCTATAGCTTATCATTTTCTTGTCCTAGTGTGGAAATGGAACAGAAATCAAAGTAAGTTATAAATGGATTTTCCACTGATACAAAGTTCACTAAAAGTTTGCCTTTGGCTGCCTTGAGTGACTAATAATAGAAATGAGCTACTTCTCTCTTATTTTTCAAAACCTAGAGGCAAAAGTTGGATTCCCTTATGCTCCTCCTACCCTCACACTTTCTATTTTTATGTGTGTCAGTGAGACTGGAGGGGAATTGTAATTTTTAGTGTAACAGGACAACACTGTAAAGTTATTTGACCGATGAAAAGTTTGACTGCTGGTTATTCTTTTTAGTTTTGCAGACATTAAAAGGATGCCTGATTTTATTCTGACTTCACATAGCTCTAATAGAGATAGAAAGGATTTGGGGCATTAATTTTTTATTTCATGTTTTGATTTTTAGTGAAAATCCTCGCTGGAATGTAAGTAGGAATAAGAAGAAAGTAAATTAAAAACTTTAAGAATGTTTCTCTGCTTCCCAAACAGCTCTAGCTCAGCGTTTCTGGTATATAAACATTCAAATGAAAGACGAATCTGTTTTCAGCAAGGGTTTGCTTCCAGGTTTTCTTCTCCATAACAAATACATTTTCAAGTAGATACAGGGAACAAATCAATCATAGACATCTTTATAGCAACCTTGATGGGTTTAAAGAAACTTTTCTTTCCCTCTAGACTCATAATTCTGTTTCCTGAGTCAAATGCACCTGATCCTTTCTGTTTTTCTCACAGGCTATGGCTGCTGAATTGTTTGCAAGATTTGTCAATCTCCTCAAGAATCCCTCCAGTTTGTCTACAGCTTTCGTAATAATGATGCCCTAAAGAGGGCATCATATTCTAGCTGAGGCCTCTGCAGTACTGACAGGAGTCCATTAATTATTTTTTATTTATGCATCTCAGTATGATTGTTTCTTTCTCTACCACAGCATCATTTTGTTGACTCTTGTTCTGTTCAGGATTCATTATAAACCCTGTATTTTTTTCTTCTGTCCAAACAGGCATTTTCCATTTCTACTTGTACATTAGTACTTCTTGAATATTGAGCACTTGTTTTTGTTGAATTTCTATGCTAACTTCAAACTAATATCTCAAGATAATTTTGAATTTTAATTCCATCCTCCCAGGTGTTGACAACCTCTTGCAGCTTGCCATTGTCCCTTAATTTTGTAAGCAGGCTGTCTGTTCGGTTATGCAACTTAATAAAAATACGGAGTTCAGACTTAAACATGTCCTTTCAACTCCCAGGGAACAAGTCTCTCCAGTTTGGTTGTAAAGCACTTATGATAATGTTGATACCGATAACAGTTTTCAAACTTTTCTGTGTCCATCTGATAAGACATGTTATAGCCATGTCATTTGGAACATATTCTCTAGAATATTGCCATAAAGACAGCATTTTAAGCTTTTTTCTTTTTTTTAAAGAAACATGACTTCTACACTACCTTATATAATACATTCTTCTGTTAAGTCTTTTTCATTATCTAATACATCTATTTGAGTTTGTCTTGAGGCTTAATTTCTAGGGAGAGTCTATAATTCAACTTTAGGATAAAGGAAACATTTTTTACAACTTCTATTATCAATAATACTCCTATCACTCTGAGATCAAGGCATTAGAAAACATCGGGGTTTGGAAGTCTTTGAGTTAAATCTTGTTATTGATCAGAGTCTCAAAGGCTTTGCTTCCCCTGGGTTTTAAAATTTGTTTTACAGCTGTATTTAAGACCAGTAAAAACATGGCTACAGATAAATTATTTTGCATTCCATTTAATCTGTCAGGATGGGCAGAGATAAACCATATTAAAGCAGTACTTTCAAACATCCCTTAGACTAAGGGTTTCTTTTTCACTGCTCCTCACCTTGTGCAGTCATCTGAGTCTTTGCAAAGACATTTTTTGTGCCTGTTCTAATCCAGCAACATTTCACTTTCAGCTTGCACCCACCGAGACAAATCCTTAGCTGGGGAATATTGGTAATGTTTCACTGCCTTCAGCAGAATAAAACCCCTGTTTTAAACTGGCTGAGGATGCTCTGGCCCACTTTGTTTAAGTTTTGGAAATAGCACCTACATGCCTCCTTGCTGGGGCCAGCACCCACCTACCCTAGTAGGTAATTTTATTGCACAATCTGTTTAGTAATGAAAGCAAAGGACTGAGTCATTTCCGATCATTACTTTACATAAAAAGGAGTAAAGGAGAACACTACCTTTTCCAGTCCTAATTGCAGTGTAGATCACCTGGTTTACTGCCTCTAGCTGAATCTCCTAATTACCAAAAATGTTTTAATCATTATGTACTTTTGAAGTGAACATAATATTATGACAGCTGTTTCCAATACAATGAACAGCAGCTGAACTGCATAGACACTGCATGGAGCAAATCCCTTCAATGACTTTGTTCCTTTCATCATTCAGCTCCGTCCTTTGTATCATGACTAGCTCAGGAGATTTTTCCCCTCTGCCAGCTGCTGTTCTTCAGTTCCAGGAGGTGACTGCTGGTGGGATGTGCAGACAGGTACGGTCACCTTCATACAATTGACTGGCTCATTAATGCTGCCTGCTTGGGCGGCTGGTGGGGGAATGCAGGGAGGTGAAGAAGGCTGAGATTTGCCACGCTGGAGGGAAAAGTGCTGCTGCTGTTACCCCGAGTGGATCTTGGTTATCTTGGAGAGCTGTGTTAAAACACGCAGGCAAATAAGGGAAAGATGTCTCTAAAAAGAGACAGAGCTCATGACTACACTTGTGAGCACTGCTTTAAATACTGCTAGTGTTCAGAGCAACAGTTGTGGACACATTAGGTGGTTTACAACTGTTAAAAAAATTTGCAAGGGAGTGATGCGTGCCCCCTTGTGCCAAGATCTACTACATGATACAGCTATTTTTAGCAACTTCACTCCTGCAATTGCTGTCCCTATCAATACCTATGTGTTTTCTTATAAGCACTACTAAATGTAAGTGGGGCATCTCTCATAACCAGAAAGGTACAAAAGTGTGGGAGCTGTTATTGCAGAGCTGTTCATGGTGTGCAAGCTGCATGGATGAGATAAAGACCTTTTGATTCTTCCCTTAAATAGAAACTAAAGAGTTTGTATAATTGGCAAAATTGTGTTTCTGGCAGAAATCTAGTCACTTAATTGGGTGGTCAGAAAGGTAGAGCTTGATACAGCAAAGGCACAGAACAGGCTGTGTACTGGGGATGCTTAACTTTACACCTCTAAATAGAACAAGGGAAACCAATCCTGACATTGACCTACCTACCATGTAGATATTCAGGGACTTGTTTCATTTTTTAGAAATGGTTATATGAAGGATTAGTGGAAATGGCTTAGTCACTTGCTTTATATCTAGGAGTTAAGTGTGCATGTGCAGCACCTTTTCAAGTCTCCTTATTCTGATTGCCTGATGTGGAATTACTCCTTTTGTTTCTCTATAACCTGAGACCAGTGAGTACAGTGCACAGAATATCACTCTAACTACCGCTGACATTGTTGGAACAAATTTTATGCTTGCACTTGAACTAGAAGCTCAGAGTCAAAGTAGCAAATCTGGAAGATTATTCCCCAATAGATTTTACCAGGCAGTGTTTTACAAAGATACGTCTGAAAGGTCAAATACCACATAATTCTGCTCTGGACCTGCCACTGAGTTGTTTTTACTTTTGCCAAGTGCTTGCTCTGATCTAAAGGCTGCATTGTGGTTTGGCTGACAGTAAAGTAAAATACATGTTAAACATCATCTTCCTAATTCTTTTTTGGGGGGAGTACAGTGTCTCCAAGCAGATGGAAGGGAAAGGAGCACACTGACTCTCTGGCTTCACCCCTTCCCTAGCTTCTGGGACAGGGAAAATCTCTGGCATTTCCACAGCAAAGGGAAGATGGTTTTCACAAACTCCAGTGCAGCAAAGAGCTCTTCTTGTGCCTGCGTCTTTTACATGATAAAAAAATAAATCATGATTTGAGCTCAGTCTTCTCAGAAAATTAGAACAAGCAATGAAGAAAAGTAGCAAATTTTGAAAAAGAAGGATATGATAGCTTTGCCCTTAAAAAAATAAGTTGAATTACTTCATATTTGCCACAGGCTAAGACTGTGTGGGCAATCAGGTCCTGTGCTTCAGCTGGCACGTGGTGACTTGTTAACCCCCTGTAATTCAGGAGCACGTGGGAGTGAAAGGGAAGGGAGCAAGCAGCACTAGGAACATGTGGAGGTCCCACAAACTCGGGCTGAGCTGGAATTTGGTGCTATTGAGATTAATAATAAAAATCCCAGTGACCTATCTGCAGCCAGGATTTCCTTCTGGGTATTCAAAATCAATAAACTGTGAGGCAAGGAGATGGACTTCATGTTCATGTTCATACTTTTACAATGTTTATCTTTTGAAATGATGGCACTGGTTGGATGTGTTGGCATGCTGGCTTTCTCCTGACACTGGGCCAGTGCCCACACCCTGCTTTCGAGTGCATCACCTAAACTGCAAGATCTTTCTTTACACTATTCTAGTATCTCTGAATTTTACTGACATTCTCTAAGGCCCACAAAATATCTCTGAGAGCATTAGGGCTTTAGGTTTTCCCTTTAGAAACTGAATAAGGTGAGAAACAGAACTGTCCTGAGCCAGACAGAAAATAATTTGTCTGCAGAGCCTAGGGTAGCGATCAGGTCTGGGAACACTTGCTGCTCCCCTTCCTCAATCTCACTACATTTTCACGTACTGAAAAAAATGTCCCTTGAAGCCATCTGTGGAATTTGTTTCATTTGCACTATGTTTGTCAGCTGGCAATGTAAACAAAAAAGCTCTTGCAGAGAAGGATATTAGACTATTAGGGAACAGCCCAGAGAGGAAATTTTGTCAGGGAATATGCGTAGAGACTTTTTTATTATTATTTCTGCAGCAGATTCTTGAAATTCCCAAACACTCTATTTTCCTCCCTCTACCAGATACTCAGCAGCTCATGACCCAGATGCAGCATTGCAGACCCCCAAGGGTAGACAAGAAAAACTGCTTCTTAACCAGTTCATTTTGTAACTGCTTGAGAAATGTGTAATAACTACCCAAGCAAATCAGTGCTTGCTATCTACTGCTAGCTGAATGAAGCACAACTACAGACTTAAGCCCTTGAAATGTCAACACAGAATCTCACTGACAAGGTGTAGTGGTTTTCCAACTGATCCATCTACGTATTATCTCGGAACTGCTTTGATGGGCCCCTTTTTGGGGAAAATTGCTCTCTCAAAACCAATCCTAAGAAGGGTAAAGTTGTCTGGCATTTTCGAAATAGCATTTAGTCTTGAAGCTCTGGAAAAAATCTGTGTGCATTTGTTAAATTCTCACTGCTCTTTACAAAAACACAATAGTTATACTCTGTTAAGTGATCTCTTACTACAGTGAAATCTACTCTTACTTTTAAATTCATTTACAACTATTATTGTTCTTGTACAAAATCATCCTGATACATCCTCTTCACATTTTGCTTTCTGTTGTTTTCTTAGAATAAACCATTAGATTTGAATGAATGACATGGAAAATGCCCAAACCTGTGAACTCCAGAAGGCAGGGAACAGTAGGGGAAGCATTTACAGGCAGCAGCAAATTGTAGGGAACTGAAGAACTGATTTTCCCACGGGTGCTCATGCTCTTCGACTCCTCTTGACTTCAGTTAGGGTTGTGGGTGTTCAGTGTTCCTGAAACCCATCCTCACACATGCATAGGCTGGGGATTGCAGTACTAGCTCAGCTCGGAATAGATCTCAGGAGGTCTGACTCATGGTCTCTTGCTCTAATTGCTAGACGTTGCAGAGTTTGCAGGGAAATTACTATTGTTATTCAGGAAGGGTGTATTTAAATGTATATATAGATCCACATGCTCGACTAGTGTAAATTACAGTAATTCCATTGACTTCCACCAGCTGAGAATCTTGTCTTTACATTTTAGTGGCTATTCACATACATTTCTGACTGTTTTAACAGAAACTAGGCTTGCTTTATTGGTTTATGATTCCCTCTCCCATCATTGCTAACTGTCCAGCCACAGTGACCATGTATAAATAGACACACCATCATGCTTCCTAATTAGTACCTGCCTTCTGAAATGAATTCACAGGTATGATCACAATCCTATCTTGATATCACAGCTAATAATTATCACCAGCAAGTAATGCACGTATAAGCAAGGGTGATTAGAAAGGGTATTTCTTTATTTTCTTTTTTTTTGGTACCTTGTATATGGATTCACTGTTTATAATATAAAGATGAATCTACAATGAGGAGAGCATTCTAGCTTACAGGAGCACACACATGTTCCTAGCAGTAGTTCCTTAAGTATATGAATAGCTGTTTGCAGTTACTGATGTGCCAGTTACAGAAATGAGTACTGATGCACTGAAGGGCTTTTGGTAGGTGGAAGCCCACAAATCATAACCATTTGTTTGTATTTCCCATTGCACTAAAAAAATACACACAGTTATTAATAGTTTATAATAAAATATGGTTGTTTCTCCTCCTGGATGCTTTCTGGTGTGATTCCCATTTTGAAATAAAAATCCAACCGCATATTTTCTCTAAGACTATAACTAGGTTATTTTGTGCAACGTGAAAGCAAATGCTTGCTAATGGCACAATGCAGATCACTGTTGCGTGCAATACTTCGGTTTTGCTCGTGTTAGCCCAGGAAACTTGGAATAAAAGACAAATTTTTAATGGCTTTCTGCAGCAAATACAAGCATAAGAAAATGCTCTGCAAGCAAACTCTGATTAACAAATTACTGCCACTTCTTCCCTCTTCCTAACATGTACATCTTCAGCAGATTGCATGGAGAGCAGATAAAGCAGCTGCAGAAGAAATGTCACACTCACTGCAAAGAGGCCAAATGTTGAAGTGAGGCCACTTTCATCCTAAGTAAAAATATGGCCCAACTCAAAAGAAACTAGCTTTGTTTTCACAGAGTATGGTTTACTGCTGTTGACTTTCTCTTTTTCATGTCAGCCTCAGCGTACAAGTATAGCCTTCCTTTTATTTTTTTTCCTCCTCTATTTTACAATAAAAAAGCAAGATGTAGTTTGTACTGGCAGTTGCTCTGAGAACTGCACTTACAGATTGTTGTAGTTACAGCGAAGTCAAAGCTGGAGTGCAAAGATCTGCTTCTTTATTGCAGATGGAGGAACTGGCTTGGAAAAAATAAAGAACGGGCTGACTTCTATGTCAGATCTCAAACCAAATTCAAATTCTGATTTTGAGGAAAGCTAAAATACATAAGATTTAAATCCTGCTAGGCCTGACCAAAAATAAATTCCTCAATTATATTTTGACTAACAAAAAGCATGTGTGTGTGTGTGTGTGTGTGTTAAGACTAGTCCTTCTCTGAACTTTTGTTACTGGTTGTTTTTCTTCAAGTTTGTGATTCCTGATGAAAGAATGCAAAGATTTTTAAATCTATTTGGAAAGGCAATAGATTTAAAAGTTAGTTTAAGCAAAATATCATAACCACTTTTTTTTCTTCAAAACTTTTACTGAGTTTTGCTTATTCACAAGGTTTGGGTAAGCAGCCTCACATTTTTCAGCATTAATCAGAACCAAGCATCCATGTCTTCTTGCAATTCAGGCTACAATCACTTCTGAAGCAAAGAATGGGATCTAGGTGCCTGGATAAGACCTCTGGGCTTCAGCTACCACTCTAGAAAAGACAGTCTCGCATAGGTTTTGTGTCATGTCTGTCAGCCTTGTGGAGATGTCTCAGAGAGCATGCAATGTCCAAGATGGCATGAGAGGCCTGGGTCTAGGCACCAGAATTGTTCTCAAGGTGTCTGGACATCAACTGTCACTACTACTCCCTTCACGGAAGGGGTTGTGATGTTTCATTTTTTCCTTCCCACCTTTAATGTTCTCCACAGTTGCATGATCAACATGTCCTGATGCTTTTATGACATTTGTTCTTGACCTACAGGATTTTCATTTCAATCCTGGCCCCAAATAGTTTCTTGTAAAAGATCTCTCTGGATGTTTTGTTTGACTTGTACAAGCCTTTGCTGGTCACTTCTACACCTTGATCCTGCAAGAGAAAACCTTGCTTCCAGTTGTAATTAGTTTTTATTTTGATTCATCTTGGATATAAAAAAAAAAAGTTTTGAGTTCAATCCTTCAGCATTGGGCTGAATGTTCAAGCTCAGTAAATTTGTTCTTTTCTCTTTGCTCATTATGCACTCAGTGTTCAGCCTAGCACTACCTAACAAGCAGTCTTCAATCCCTTATATAACTCCTGAAAACTTTCACTTTAATCAGGGCATTGAGAGAGCTGTGGTCTGAGAGCAAGATTAACACCCGGACTTTCCTAAATTTAACCCCAGTGGTGACATTGACTCCCTCTGTAACCTTGGAGAAGTCATTTGGATCAATGTGCCCTTGGATTCGTAAGCATTTAGGTTATAACAGACAAGGCTAATGGTCCACATGTATCTGTCAAGAGCAAGTGGTGCAGAGAAAATGAGCCATAACTTACTATGACAAAGTACAGATTTTTGTTTAAAGGAGAAGCAAAAGATGCCTTTGAGTCTGGTAGGAATTTCAGGCAGACAGTCTAGACTGCAGGTAAGTTTGAAAGCTCATGAACGGCTATACTTGCAGAGTAATTACCAAATAGGTTTCTGCAGAAATCTATCCTGAACCTAATACTGATCCCTGTTTGTATTCACATGCAGAGTGATCACATAGAGCATATGAATTGGAAGAAGATGGCAAATTAGGGAGAGCTGTGAGCACATCAGAGGACATGGGCAAAATTAAGAATGTTTTTGACTAATTGGAGAAAAATGATGTTATTCATTAGGACAAATACAATCATCTGCACTTAGGAGTAATTGTCTGCCAAAATGAGTGGGGAATGAGTGGCTGGGAAGTAGTGTTTCATTAACCTGCAATATGGAGAGGAATACAACCTTAACACCAGTTAACAATGTTGCAAAAAGGGCAAGCACGGTAAGAAAATATGTAAAAAAAGACTATCTGCTACAAGCCACCTGAGATGTTCCTTCTTTTGGTGCTCCTGAGGCATCATTTGGATCACCGTATTCAGTTTCAGGCACGGGACATGAAAAAAAGGATGTATGGGAACAAATGGAGTCTAAATAGCATTGCTATTCTCATTGATTGAAGTGACAAAGTGTAATGCATAAATATCTTGAAGAATTTAAGTTTCATCTCCTGCTGTCTAACTTGGATGCTTTAAACAATTAACAGATCTTGGAAGAAGGACTGGTAATTCTCCTCTGAATCTGCCCACACTACCTAATAGGCCCTTTGGACTTTACTGAAATACGTAATTTATAAAGTAGAGGAAAAGGGAAAATCCCATTCAAGAAGCATTCATGATCCTTTTTCAGCAGAGGCACAATTGGTCCCCAAAAGGGAAAGGGGGAGTAATAATAAAATTTTTCAACATTTTCTTTTGATATGCATATTACTTTTCACATCTAGTGTTACTTGGTTTAAAGTGTGATTCTACTCTCTAGTACCACAGGGGATCTGTGTTTATTGTCTCCAGTTCTAACAGCAAGTTTGAAAGGGAATGAACAAATAAAATATAAAGAAGAAACCTAGCTGTCAGCCACACAAATTCATCTTCAGTCAAGATGGCCTCTTTTATTTCTTTCTGACACATTATTACTGTTATCACTACAACTGTCATTCTTCATCATGCTTCTTATTTACTTCTTAATTGCCCTGAAAGGTATTCAGTGTTTTGCAAGAAATCTTTTTCTTTGGTCATCTCTCATCATGTACAGCTACCTTGACCTCTGGGTGATGCATAGCTATTGAAGTTAAGATGTAACCTTATGAAAACTTTATGCTAATGTCATAAGAGCCATGCAGTACCAGCAGATGTCTAGCAGAAATGGAAGAGTCACCTTCTGTGACCAAAACAATAGGCAAAATGGCTTTAGAAAGAAGGTGTAGAGAAATCTTGGAGAAAGGTAACTTTAGTACTTGTATTGCCTTTGCTGTTAGCATAAGGCTTTTACTTTCATTGACAACCAAACTCCCTAATAATTACAAGGACCTTGTGTGACTTGTGTACAAAGAGCAACAACTGAATGAGGCAGAGGAGGGCTGACCTCAGGCATGAGCCTCTCATGTCATTCCCCATGGCACTTCACTGGTGAGACCCCTGATAAATCTGAGTCTTGCCAAGTGCTGGAGACTTTCTGTGTGTCACTGACCAACTGTTTACAGCTAAACAATACTTCAAAGGGGCAGAAGTATTTACAACAATATGTGAGGCAAATTTAAGGATATTTAGATGCTGACTTGCCATGTGTTGCCTAATTACCTCTCTGAAAAATTGATCCAAAACCCTATCGTGCTTCTTCAGAGCAAAATCCCCTGAAACTGAGAAACTTTTCAATTTCTCATGGATCCCCTGAACCATGTGTTTAAGAAGCTTACTCTAGACCTGATTCAAGGTAGTATATGTCAAAATATCTTGATACTCTTAGAGGATATGCAGAGATATAGTACAAGTGCATTTTCAGCTCTCCTGGTCAAATCAGAACACCTTTCTTTCCCATTACTGGGATCATAAATTTCTTTTTTTATGCAGTAAATTCAAATAACTGCTGAATACATAAACCCAAAAGTATTTGTAGGTCTCAGATAAAGTAGATCCAGGAATTTCTAGATGAAAGATGAATCAAAAGGTTGTGTTGAATATTGAAGAAGAGCTTAAGACCATTAGCTTCAACTCAGTGGCTATGAAGCTCTTCTGAGCTGTCACTACCAACAATTTGAGCACAAATGTTTTAATCTGAAATTCTTTTTGAACCGAAAGTTTACAAAGAGGAAGAACTTCTGTTAGTGCTAACATAGTAGAGATGAAACCAGAATAGTGCTAGGTCAGTACATCTCGTGATTTCTAGTGTTACCATGGCTCAGTCACTTTTACTCCTGGCTGGTACCACGCTGGATTCAGCTGCAGGTGGCTACGGCTGGTGCTGATAGTGCAGTGCAGTGCTGGGGGTGGTAGGGGTAGCTGCTGCACTGTAAGAAGACAAGTTGTTCAGAGGATATATTAAATTAAGGATTTGTTTGGTTGCCCATGTGGAAATTAAAGATCCCATGGCAAGTTTTAAAAAGAGCGGAAGATAAACCAAGCAATGATTTGCCTTCAGAGCCACTGGACTATTCAAGCATCAAACTCATTACTTTATAAAGCACGTGGGAATACTTGCACAGTATATGAAATGCACTAATCCAGACATTTTTTTCTATTTTTATTACCTGGAACTGTGTAGGTTACACAATCTCTCAGCTCAGTCACTTTGTTTAGCTTAACATCTTTCTGAGCAGACAGGAGCCCTGCTAGCACAGCCAATTCAAAGTCTCTCTGGAGCACGGAGGAGTTTTCGGGTCGAACCAACAGTTTTGCAGACATACTAGTCTCATTTGTCTTTCTGTGTTTGTGACTTGAGAGCACTGATATCCTCCATGATCACAACTACACTCTCAAGACTGTCCTGTCCCACACACTCTCCCACAGCTGAAGTGGTGGCAGGTATTCTAGAGCCACTTATAACTAGTTTCAGTTGCAGGTGCTGAGTACAAGACAGGCAGCTACTGCTTAGGTTAATTTTCTTTTGGTTTCACTTCAGTGCACCTACCCAAGAGAGACTAAAGTCTTATGACTGAAATAAGATGATCTTGACCCTCCTATTTAAGAAAATTCTTTGTCTTCTTATTCAACTCCCATTTTCTGGGGCTGGAAAGCTAGTCACTCTTCATGATTTCTGTCCACCACTTTTACATTTGGTTTTTTTTCCTTTTCTGTTAAGCTGACATTGTTATCTGAGTGCTATTTCCAGACTATCAACGTATTTCACTTTCACAGTCTAAGATTTTGTATTGGATGTATATGGTGTATTTAAAAGGTACATGAAATAGCAACTCACAAACTGATAAACAAAACCTGTGGTCGTAGTGGAAATGAGGGTTGCAATGGGTTACAACTAGGGAATGGAGGCAGGTTGTATCCTGTGGACTCCTGAAGGCTCTAGTAAGACAAAATAACCCTTGAGAGACAGACACGAAATGCGGCAGCACACTTGCACTCTGGTGCATGCATCAAAGCATAAAGGCAGGACATATCAACTGTCTCAGGACACAGGTTGAAAGGCAGGCTTGTTTGGGGAAGCAAATGGCAGAGCAGATTGTGAATGATCCTGAACTCTGATCCTCATAAAGTCCACTCTGATTGTTTTTGTGGGTTACTTTTAAATAGGAATCTACTGTGTGTTTGGAATGTCAACGATTTTATTCTCTCTCTCCTAAATTATGGAGATAGCTTTTGGGACAAGTTTTAGTTTTGCCATGCACTCCTTGAATTTTAACCTACAGAGGAATACGTAGCTATTCTAAGTTACACAACATTAAAGCACTTGACAATTTTCATGATTAGAAAGCATAGGAGTTGAAAGAAAACAACCACAGAAGTTAATTAAATCAAGAAGAATACTAAAATGAGAAGAATTAATGAATAAAATCATCAGGATCAGGGAAGCAGGTTACTCACTATGTGGAGATAAAACTTTTTAGAAGACATAAAAATTAATTCATGAGATATGGGAAAAGAGTTTCCTTCTTAGACAGGATGGAGAGATAACTACGGTACTCTTCTCTAGGTCACATCTTTTTGAACATAAATCAGAAAACCTTCTTTGACTCCAGCTGAACTATAATTATTTACTACAACTGACAATCTGTTCCTAAGACTTTTTGAAGTGAGCTAAGTATAACTTATGAAACAAAATGAAATGATAGGTTGTATCTGTGTACAGTTTTATGAGTTTGACATTTTGTGAAAGTTTCTTGTCTGAAAGATGCAGCCAAAGGATCCCTAGCAATAACTGTGTCCCCTCGGGATTGTCTAAATAGTTCCTATCATGTAAGAAAAGACATGAAACTGTTTAACCTATTGGACTGACCCAGAAAGACACATTAGGATATTTTAAGATTGAAAGCATCAATCCTAACCATTGACTTTGGTGGAATTAGATGGGATTTATGCTGCTGAATGGGGAGCTGGAGTCACTAGCAGCATCCAAGGAAAGAGAGCAGAAGAAAGCAGTGCCCTTTACACAAACCCCAAAATGTATTGCAGAGAAATAAAGGCATTGTTAATGTTGTAGCTCCAAGTAAACACTTACTGGCGTGGCTGAAAGGATGTGGCAGAAGTGACCTGTATTGTTGTAAGCTGAGAGAAGAAATTTCAGGGGACTTTCCCCCTTACATATCTTCTGGGCCCAAAGAAGTTTGACAAAGCTTGGATCCCACTGTACTCTGTATGAGAAGAATGCCTGTGGAGTAACTGTAGGGAGGCAGTTGTTGTTATAGTCATTAAAATTAGTCATGTTGTAGCATAGTCATAAAAATAATAAGATTTCTTGATGTGTGTTTATTTCCCACTGGTACGGTATGTTGTATTATGATAGCTTTGCAGTCACAGTATGCTTGTTCTGGTTGAAGAAGCACATTCATTATAAACCCAGCTTTTCAGTTGCTTATAAATTTCTGGAAAAGACTAATCCTTTGGCCTAACATTTCCTTTGTTCCTGTCAAACAAAAGGTGCTGATTGTTTTCACTGTTTCTTCTGTCTTTGTTAAAACAGATTGGTTGCTTTGGGGTTAACAAGCCAATAAAAAGCATCCAGTTTCCATTACATTTTCAGATAATATTTTTACCCATAGATAACCTGAAATTTTCTGTCTTTTAATATATTATGTTTCAAGTGGACATAATCATCAGGACAAGCTGTCTGGGGAAATCTGAAGAAAATGGAAACAAAGCTTGTAGTGATCAGAAAACTCTCATGTTAAATGTCATATAAACTTGATCCAGGATTCAACCAATTTCAGTCTTTCAAGTCATAAGCGTGACTTTCCCATTTCTACAAATGAAACGAGCATTTAGCTTATAATTCCTACTAGATGGTTTTCCTGAATAACTGAAGCAAGACTTCTGAGACTAGGTATGGCTTTCAAGGTTTGGCTGTGCTGGCTATTATTCGTCTGTCTTCCCTTGCTACAGTGCTAAATTCCTGATATCCAATAAATGCTTTGTGTGCCTGCCACCGCTGACACGTCTGGAGCATCGCTCTCTGAAACACAACAGCAGTTGTTTAAGAGGTGTCATTTAGTCTATCCTAATATTAGCCACTCTTGACCTTCTGCACACAGCCATCCTTCCTGTGAAGCCCTGCTAGGATGTTTAGATGAAAGCGTGATTATCATAGCTTTCATTCCAATCAACTTTTTCGTGCTTCAGGGCTCTGTATCCCACAGCACGCCACAGCCTACACTGTACATGTGTGCCTGTCTCAGACTTGAGCTGGGCATTCAGCAGCAAAGTGAAGGAGGAAAAAGCCTGGCAGATCTGTTTGGTCCACCATATCAATTCGAGGCTGATCTGCCAATTTCCCCATCCTGCTGCTATGAACTGAGCAATGTTTTTTAAAGCAGGTGGTATTAAGTAGATGGAAGACCAGCAGAGGGACTGAAGACCAGACCAAACAAGATCTGGACCCCGGTACTAAAAGTTTCTGTGTTTTCCCCCCAGAAAAACAGGGATGTATACAGTTCAGATTACCCTTTCCTTGAAATTTTGAATAACAAATTTAAAATGCCTTGGACATTGTACTTGCTCATGAGATACTAGAGGAAAGATTTATATTCAGATACATACAGCTATGGCTGTTTAAAGACATTAGACATTTATCTTTTAGCATGGATTTCTGAATCTCACTTCTATCTAAATGTGCTAGCTCTCTTGTTTCTTGAAATGTACTGAAGAATAAGTATTATATTTTCTTCATAAATTCAGGGGTACTTCTACAGCTGGCATGAACTGTAGCTTTTTTGAAGTGAAAGGGACTATGATAATTTACAGCAGCAATTCTACAAAAGTCAGTAGTACCTTTCAAAACTATGTTTCCTGGCCCAGATTTACAGTTACCTTGAGAACAATTATTCTGTATTGTATATTTAGATTCTCATTGTCACATCTCTTCTGGTACTGAATCCCAGCGGTCACTTCCACTGTAAAATCCCCAGTACGTAACATGATGGCAGACATGTGCCACAGCACAGTTCACGAGCAACAGAATAAGGGGAAATTACACAATCATTTTAGAAAAGGCAGTTAGAGGGGTCTGGCATATAGGGAGACAAACTGCACAATTAAAGCACAGGTTCTACTATTGGCTTTAGTGGGAACAGGAATGTACTCCTTGTTGTGAAAGATCTGCGGGTTTAATGACCTGATCAATATAACAGTAGAAAAGGAGACAGAGACGAGTCAGAACAAAACCAGAGAATGATGTGATGTAGGGAAATAATATCACGGATGCAATAAACTCCTCAAGGAAGGAATAGGGGGATGTTACCTCTTATTCCTTCTTGCCTTCTGACACCAGAGCTCTGATCCACAAGCCTGGTCTGAGCACAGTATTGAAATGATAACAAGGCTGAATGTTAATTTCAAAGGGTAACTTTGAGAATGGTCCCGAGGTGCGTAAAGTCCAGGAATCTGAAAAAAGTGTGTGTATGTTTGCAGTGGAGGTTCACCTGCAGATTGTCTAACAAAGAGAGAGACTGGCCATACAACAAATGCAACACACAACAGTCTTCTGGTGCAGAGCAATAATGAAATACCCACTGTCCCAGGTTGCATGAATGGGAGCTACAACTTTCAAGCCTATTGAGGTCTTCAGCTGACTAAAGCTCTGTTTGTACCTTACAGCCATGTAACAGCATTCTAAATTTAATCGAGTCACCTGCTCTGCATCATAATGTTCCACCACAAGACAGATATGTATTAAATAGTTGGCAGTTACTGATCTTGAATCTTCTAGAATTGGAAAGTATTCCCACAAAATTGCATCCATGTTCCCTGTGTGGAGCTTTGATGTTTCTGGATGGCAACTGCATCCTCATGGCCTTGTTACCTGAGTTATCTGAATCAAGGATACCTCATGTGTCCTACATATACTGCAGATATATTTCATTATTTCACTACAGAAAGAGCCTAAAAACTCAAAGGAAGAAATCGCATTGCCACAGGTATAACACGTTTTTGACATGGTTAACTGTTAGAGTGTAGCTGTACTATTGCCCAGAGAAGTAGGGGACAAAGACGGTGAAGCTGGCATGCTTGGATCCTATCCTAGAAATCAGTTTTAAGCATCGTTGGGATATAATCTGTGATTGCCACAGTTTTTTCCTGGTATTATTAAATTTTATTTCTGCTGTTAATAATTCCTTTTTTTCAAATGTATTGAAGTAACATCTCTTCTTTGACCAAATCATGCCTGATGTCCATCTATCCAACTTTCAGAGCAAGTTAGCTTGATGATAGGGCCTTCTAGAGATGGGAAAATGTGCTTGGAACCTGAATTTCGAGGTTTTCTATCCCTGTTTTAAATGCAGTGGAAGTTAGAGGTAACTGATCTGTCACCAGATAAGTGCAACTTTAGATGCATATCAGGTGTCTAGTACTTGTCTCACTTTTAAGACAGATTTTCAGAGCAGACCTGGATATCACCACTAAACTCGTAGCATCAGTTTTCTTTCTGGGTAGTGTAGAAGTTCCTTGCCAACTTTTGGTTAGGGTGAGTTATGCTTGTAAAGCTCTTTATAGATCAAATGAGCTATATGAGCTTCACAAGGGCTAGGGTAATGTTCCTTGACTGTGGATCCCCTCAGGAACTGGAGGAGTATGATAAAAACATCTCCTCTTTGCCACAGTAGTCATTTCTAGTGCTGAAGCAGACAGATAAGAAATGGACTTTGCCCTCTTTCCAGATCCCATTTGACTCTAGAGCTCTGGGATTAAAAATCCAGTCTAGAACTGGTATTTACAAAAAGTGTGTCATGGACCCTGTGATTCTGTTTTCGATAAGTCATTGTCAAACAGTGTGCGCCCCCCCGGACCCCCTCTGAGGACAGTCACAGGTATGTTTCTGCACTTGGAAGGACAACGGTGTGGGGTTTGCCATTACAAAAACCAGCCCATAACCTTTCTAACTGTCCTATTTTTTGAAGTGGTACTGAATGGATCATCCACATCTGTGATGATTGTGGCAAGCAAAGGAGGGCCTGGCAGCACTGGGCAGTGATTTTCTGTAATGTGAGAAAGTTGGATGCTTACTGTTCCAAACTGATTCTATTATACATCCTTTCTACCCAGACCTCATTTACATAGCTGAATCATGAAGCACCTTTGTGCTAAAGAAAGCTACTGTAAAAGACCACCAGAACTTAGGTTTTGCCTGGCTAGCTTGCTTTCTTTTTCTCTCTCCTTTTTCAATCTCTGAAATTAGCTGTGGATGAGAGTGCCATTTCCCAAAGCGCTCTTTGGAGGTGCAGTATCAGGAATACCACTCCTTGTTCCCTTACTTTCCCTTTTTTGCCTGCCAGTGATTTTTCCTCTTCATAAGCTCCTTTTCCATCCTTGCTTTCTCAACACACCCGTTGAAGAAAAAAAGACTTAGTAGTCTTCCCTTTGCTAAGCAAGCAAATATCTTGCTTGGTTAATCATTTATCTGCAGACTTCCTGTCACAACACCTTTTTGGTTATTTATCCCCTCATAGCACTTATGAGATTTTATGTATCTTTCCAAGCATGAAATAAGTACATGCATTTCCAGGAAATATATTTTACAGACCAGTGGGACAGATACTCTCACTGGGGTTAACAGCTCTATTCTGTTTTTGACTCACTATTTGCATGGTACCAGAGGCAGCTGATTTTCATTGCCACATTTTGATTTTCTTTTGTGGTTGTTATTTTTTAATGGCAGTAACGTATGAATTTTTAAATTCACTGAGAATAGTCTGAGAATAGTAATTTTAACTTAAAAGCATAATCCCCTTGAATATATGGTTCCATATCCTTGTTTTAATAGAACAGTGCTTGAAGAATTTAGTGAAGCTAAGCACTTTTTAGAAGTGCTTTTGTGATAAATGGGTCACATACTCCTCTCTCTCCCATGTAAGAAAAGACATCTGGGAGTTATTCTTCAAAATGCCTTCAAAACTTTTAAAGATGTTTTTAATACACTACATGTCAGGATTTTCAAATCACTTGCCTAAATAAAAAAAAATCAAATATGATAGAATGCATCATGGATGTCTACTCTAGTACAAGCAAAGCAATAATGGAGTTTTCAATATACTAACTGGTATTTTGGCTGCTGCAAATTCCAAATTACCCTTCTGGAAAATAAGGACCTATTCTTCAAATAGAAAAACAGTAGAAAAGGGACTTCCCATCAGAGAAGAATTTGAAACTTAGTCTAAGACAAATTTTTACCTCCCAGAAAAAGCTCTGTATTTGTGCTCCTAACTGAGTGCCAAAAGAAATGAGCAAGTTACTGAAGAACAGCTGTCTTATCTAATCCATATCAAGTGCATGTACTCAAAAGTAAGGGTAATCTGTGTTAGTTTAGCCTGTGTTGTTCGTACCCCCTAACAGACTGACAGTCAAATGCTGTTTGAAGAGGTAATAACTTACTTGGGTCTCTCACAAGGAGGAAGCTGTGGCTTGAAATCTTGTCTTTTTTCTTTTTTTTTTCTGTCTGTTCTACTCATCACCTGCATGAATTCTGGTGGTGTTACTCTGGGCAGTTAAATTTCTAAAGCATATGGAGAAGAATGTAAGACTTTTCTATCACATAACTGGGCCAAGAAAGCTGCCTGTTGACTTTATGCTACTTAAACAAGTAGCCACTCAGTCATCAAAGTCCATAATCCTGGGAAGTATCTTCTTTTCAATGTTTAAGCATATACTTAACTTTAAACATGAGCTTAAGCCCTACTGATGTCAACAGGATAAGAGCATGTCCCCAGATGCTTTCCTGAATGAGGGTTTTATCTCAGCTAACTTTGTCATCATAAATGCTTTTCCTAAGGTGGGAAAATTTCCTGTTGGAGGTTTTCTTGGTCTTTACTGAGCCCACACTACTAAACTACACAAAGCAACTAACTTGTATGTATTGCTTAATGGATCTGATTCTTAGAGGCTTTAACAGAATTTTCAACACCAGACTGTCACTGAAAAAAAAGGAAAAAATATAAATAAATCTTACAACCAACTTAAAACATTAGTGGATACATCAAAGTGCATTTCTCAATGTTTGCCATATTACATTCAGGCATGCACAGTACCCTATTAAATCAGGGATTAGATCCCACCAGAGTCTTAGCTAATGGTCTTCTGACTTTCAATGACCCTTAGAGATGTTTAGCCAGACCTTTAAATCGTATAAACAGGAATCAACAGAGTTGTGCTGGTTCACACCTCTTGGTTATCCAGCCCATGGTAGCAATGCTGTAATTCTTCAAATGCATATTTTTAAGTATACAACTTCTTTATTTGCTCACTCAGAAGCCATTCTTTGGCCACTGCCAAACACCTTGGTGTGACCTCATTTGAGTTCTACGGCAGCACACCGGTTTGCTTCGGGCACTACACAATTCAGAAGGAAAAAGATGCAGCTCTGCACAAAGCAAACTCACACATGTGATACAGTTTGTTCTCTCTATTGACTTGAATTTCTCCCAGGGCTTGCTGTGATGGCCAGAACACATGCTGAACCGGGGCTGACTGGGCTGTGCTAGCAAGGCTATTGTTAATTATTGTGGAAGTGTTTCTAGATTCCCTATGCTTCTGGCTTCTGTCGACACAGTGAGGCATGTCCAAATATAGATAAATTGATTTCAGCCTTAAACCACAAGATAGAGATTTCTGTGAGCTTTGCATAAAAGGCACCAAATTGTTAATTCTTTTACTTATCTGCTCTTTATTCTTTAATCCTGCTCTGTCTTCCACTCATTTCAGTGTTCTTAACACCTTGCTCTTTTTAATTCACTTCTGGGGCCTTCTGGTTATTAATTTTGAGTTAATTTAATGCAATAGTTTGGATTTGATTATCTGAGAGGCTATTACCTGTGAATGTCTCCATGGTAAAGAGCAGAAAAGTTCAAGTTTAAAATGGGTTTGAATGAAGCATTACTGAATTGCTTTGGATAAACTTGGACTCCTTCCTAAAACTTTTACTCACTGCTAGTACCACATGTAACTGAGCTTTTTTAAAAAGATCCAAATTTTATGTATCTATCCATATGTAGATATGTTCACTTGTGTATGCATACTCACAAACTTGTAGGCTTCTCACAATAACAAAATCAATTCTCTTGGTATTTCCAGCTGGAATCAAAAACAGAACTGCCAGGCAGCTTTGAGCAGATTGGTGAGATTTCAGGTCAGGCTTTACAGACCAGAGATTTATACATTTGGGATATTTATTTAATTACATTAAAAGCCCTAGCTGTCAGCAAAGCTAAAAAGAGTCACAAACATTTCCAGTCTATTGCAGTTCAGGACTGCACAACAGGCTAGGAAGGTACACATGAAGTGCAATTTTTGTTCCAAAGACATCATGTTTTATCCTCTGCAGTCCTGGTTATGTCTAATGCCTGGGGGGATTTGAGTAGGAGCATACTCCAGAACCAGAACAGAGAGATGTAGTTAATGCCTTTTTAGAAAGACAGAAAAATTGAGTGACCAAGAGTTGCATTCTGCCTATTTCTGCAATGGGGGGGAGAAGGCACAAGGAAAAAAACCTTGCTCAAAGGTCAGAAATACAGACACCAACGTAAAGTCTGACTCTAAAAGCTTTACCACCTAGTGAGTGTTGATTAAGTCCTCACCTACATGACATTAACTTTGAATAAAATTAAATATTGCATTAATTACGTTTCCAAGTTCACTACCAGGTAGTGCTGCCAAGGCAACTCAGTCCTGCCTGGCAATGCGCTCCAGCCTCCTGTTTTGGATCTTCCCCAGTGAACATTATCGATTGTGCTGCACTTAGGTAGTAGCTCAGTGAAAAGGAAATGTTTTGGACCTTGGTGGCCCAGGCTGTGGGCTGAACCCAGGCTGCAGCAATTTCTGATATAGCCCTGTGATGCTCACAGGGCTGAGGATGAAGAGTGAAATAGGCACAAGCCCAGGCACCGGCACCTCTTTTCGTGCACGTACGCAGGCAGCTGCTGGGACTGGCCAACCCCCCACTCTGTGGACACGTCCCATACCAGTAGCTGGCACTGGAGTCTGGACCAGCCACAGCAGACCGTCAAGTAGGCTTGCACTCACACTGCAAGCCAGGATTCATAATCACCTTGTCAGATTTATGGCCTCTTCAATGCGACTGCTCTCTTGTTCCTCCTTGTCCTGCTGCCATCCAGCACGCAGAAATCACCATTAACACAGTGGGAAACTACTCCTTCCCAGTTCCTGCTGTCTGAAGAAGCTCTTTGCAACTCTTTGGCTCAGCCAATTTCTGTCTCTTCTCAGACTGTATCCACTGCGTCAGTTTTCTTTCTGACACACCTAAACTTTGTACCATTTTGTTCCTGCTTCTATTATCTATCTAATTGTTTTTATACTTTTAAAAACAAAAGTTATTCTACTAAATGCCAATCTACAGCTACTTTTTTAATACCTGTGCACAATAGTTATGTGCTGCTGCCTCCCCATGAGATGTATTTTTGATACAGTTACTCATCTCACAGATGCTCAGCCCTCTGATTTCAATGGGACTTTACCTGGACTAAGTGGGGATAATGCCACTTACCTCTTCTGAAAATGACTTTAATCTGGGGCTGGAAAAGTATTTTCAAAGCTCAATACTTCTTTTTTTAAAAAAAACTACTACGAATGAAGCTTTGCAGGACTGGGCCCTCCTTTGTGACAATGTCAACGATAAGATTATTCTCTTAAATAAAAACCCACGAAAAATTATTTCAAAATGCAAGGTTATGTGAAGCACTGCAGAGGCTAAAAAGCATAAACAAAGCCTGTCTATGCATAGACAAGCCCACAAGATTAAAATAACTCTGTCTGACTTTGGTTCTCTCCTATATATTACCCAGGACTGTTTAAATGACACAGATGATTAGCAAAGCTACTGGAGTCCCTATCTTCCACTAGAGATAACCAATCACAGCACGGAATTAGAAGTAAGCCCTATAAAAACCATGGTATTCCCTTTCCTAATAAAAGAGGATATTTTTATGTGTGTGTGTGTGTGTGTGTTGTTTGGTTTGGTTTGGGTTTTAACCTTTGGTGCTACCCAGCAAAGCACTCAGCTAATGTAGAATTCAGTGGTTGATTTGTTTTTCCAGTTTATGAATTGTTTTTGGCTGCAGTTTTGCTCTCTGGAACTATTTCTATTCCTTACCTATTCAATGGATGTAAACGGCAATCTTGTCATGCACAGCATGACAAGAACCACTAAAATTGAGACCCCCAAAGACAGTCTAATTCTTCTAATTTTCCTCCCAAAAGGTATGAGATGGTCATACAGCATGTGTGCAATGGTGGATTTGTAGTCATTATCTCCCAAATGCGTTTGTTAACAGCTAGATTCTGGGCAAGCAACCCAATACACTTGTGTACCACTTTTTACTCTGGCTCAAGAACTACTGATGAATGTCATAAAAATATTATCCTATTTCATCTAAGAGACCTTTTTTTTTTACAGTCTCATTTTCTGTAATACCTTAAAGCTACCATTTTCACTTAACTTGCCTATTTAGGAGCTTGCAAGACTTGGAAGCAGAATGCTGACTATAGGTGAGATCAATATGTAGTTTTTCTAGCATAGCAGTGTTGCGTTTCTGTAACTGATGGTATCACTGTGTTTGAGCCTCCGGTAGATGAAAATCACACTGTAGCCTAGTAAACAATTTAAGATTATACTCCGCTGTAAAGTCTGCCAGGGAATTAATTCCACAAGCAATTCACTGATGCCTGAAGAAAGCAGGTATGATCATATAAATATATATACAAAGGCTTACTGAAACTAGACTGAATTAATTCTATGCAGGCCATGAGATTGGTTTCAAAGATAGCAGCTTTTTTTACTAGAGAGGAGGGAGGCTGCTTTGAGGTTTTTGGAAATAATTACATAAAAGCTGAAGATACTACCCTAGGTTTAAGCACATGAGAACAGGTTCAGAATCTGTGAATTTTCTATCAGCCTTATCTGAGACCTAGATAATAAGATATGTTTAAGGAAATTCAGATTAGCTTTGTCTTAACATAAAAGTGTTTCATACCTATAAATAAGAATATGGCATGCATATTTGACTCTCATAGTAATTAGTGACACTTGAAGAAGTATCTTAGTAGTAAGAATTATCAGCCATGTTTCTTTTCAAATCACCTGGGGTTTTTTGATAACGCTGCCTGATATTACAACACTTTTTTGGATTTAGTATTTAGAGAGAGCTCTCCCACCGTAATGAGATGTGAAACCTCTTTCAAGGCATCCTTAATTATTCTTTTATAATAATCATAACCATCCAGAAACTGTAATTGCATGCATACACGTCTGATAACATGTACTAACATATGCATGCATGAACAAGCACATGGATATGAACATGTGTGCATGAGAGCATATGTACATATACACACATACCCGAACTCATGCACTCACTAGGAATAGCATATGGAAGTGGTTTATGACAGACAAACACTTTAGTAATACTCAAATTTCTACAGAAAAAAATTTAAATTACTTCATTTTTTTGTGTTCACATGCATCTCAAAAAGGACAGAATTATTAACCACAATGGCATGAATTGTGGGGCATGTGCCTAAATATGTTTTATTATTATTTCCTGGTAAAATAGCATGGAGAATTCCATCTTTGCAGCAAAAGTGAGAGCAGAATATTAGGTCACTGTTTAGTAACTGCCTGCCTGCCTGCCTGTCTAAGGAAGACTACAGAATAATAATAATCTGCAGGCTGACTCTATTCCTAGTAAACTATTCTTATTATTTTTAATTTACAGTAAGCCATAGAACTGAAACTCCTTGTAATTTGTCTCTCTGTAGCTGAAAATGGCAACTTTTTGAGCAAAGAAACAAACAGATAGATTTGGGATAGGAAACCAGTGCTGAATTTCAAGTCTTAGACTGTAAAAAAAGTCATTTTTTAATACTGTGCAGCAATTTTCTTCAACTGAACTTAACAAAATGTCTAATACAAGGTGTAGGTGGGTGTCCTCTGTATGGCAGGCACTGTGCAAACCCATGATAAGAAAGAATACCTTTGCTAAGATATGTTCAGTCCCAGCTGGAATTTCTGGATAGTTGGCTTCCATATCCCGTAGCCGTTCAGTAGCTTCCGTCATCTTTTTATTTAAACCCCTTGGGAAATTTCAGCCCAGATTTCTATCAAAGAGTGATAAAGAAGGGAAGTAGAACAGGTTGGGATTTGAGGCATAAAGGTACCCGATTAGAAGATTCTCTCTAACTGAGGAAGGACATTTAACTGCATGCCAGAGTGATTTCCCTGTAGCTTATGGAGATTTAAGATGCTGTTTCCAAAAGCAGTTCTCTCTTCTCCTTTTTAGATAATCCATCACAAATTCATCTATTAGTGGTGGTTTTTGGAGTAGTAGAGCAGTTTTGAAGCAAACTGCCTGGTTTGAACGAACCACATCCAGAAGCTCCACTTCAAGAGTTCATCAAACGCAGCCCTCTCCCACAGGGACCAGAGGGTCCAAACCAGGACGTGGTCCTTTGGACAGTTTCAAACAATTTCTCCAGCCGTGACTTCCAGTCCAGGGGATCAGACTAAATCTAGTCTGAAGCAAAAGTCTCAAACTGCAAACAGTGGACAAGCGCGGAGCTCAGCAGGGGCTACGTCAACCTATTACTTTGCTCCTCTTGCACCAAATTCCTTGGTAGCAGAGAGATAGCCATGGGGCAGGCACGTGCTTGACCATAGTCTTTGGTGAGGTCCCACTGGTGCCCTGACTGAATTCTGGCCTGAGCAGCCAAGTCCTTCCCGAACCAGCATCCTGAAGATAATGATTCAATGTGGCATTTAGCAGATGTCCAGCATTAAGTAAACAAGTAGAATCATTGATCAAATTATTTAAAAGCATTTAAGTGTTTTGCTGACCTGAGGCCAATCAAAACTGCTAAGGCCTCTTGAAAATCTGGCTGTTTCCCTTGGCTGTGGAGCTGAACTTTTTGGAAAATCTGGCTGCTGTTAACTTGATGGTTCTCATGAGGCTAGTGTCCTTCAAGTCCAGAGTATGTTGCTTAACCACAAACCCATTTCTTTTGTCACCACACAGGTACCTTTTCATCCACTGTGGCAGAGGCATTCCCTAAGCAGAGTATTCCCTTGAAGGGACCATGCTGGTTGAATCTCATGTGAACTGTTTAAAATTACATGGAAAATGAAACAAGTCAAATTTCTGCTCTCCAGGATAAAATGTGAGGGAATATAAAGGGAACAATGCAAGATAATATATCTTACCTACCATATTTTGGGGGTTAGATTTCCTTAAATGGTGCATTATATTAAGCTAATAGGCTTAACAGTGAGAAAAATTGTTTATGAAAAAAACGGTTTCTTCTTTATATTTTTTTTAAGACTGACCAGAGTATTTTTGTGGCATTTATAATATCATTAAGCAAGGATGGAATTTCCTGAAATGAAATAACCATTCCTTACTTTTAATAGATAATTTTGAGCTATTCTGTTATGTTCTTTTGTGTCTTAGCCATTGTCACCTAAAATGACTAGAAGTGGCTTTGGGTAGTATGAGGACAATTAAATAAATCGTATCAGTGGCTGTTTAATCTTCTGGATCCCAAGTGCTTTACATTCAGGAATTGCTTTACCACTGAAATGGATTGAGCCAGTTGCAGAGCAGTGGGGAGCCAGAGACAGGGACAAGTATACTGAGTAGCTGTCACGTGCCTGTCAGAAAGGTCTCAGTCAAGAGACTCCAGAACGTCTAATCTGAACCCCCTTGGACTCTATCCTGTATTTCAAACCTCTGTAAAAACACATGCATGTATAGTGTTTTTTACTACATCGAGGGAATCAGAAAACTGCCTGTATTTAATGTAAAGCGTTCATTGTGAATAGGTTTTTCATCTATGTAACTTTGTAGCTAAATGCTCTGCCTTTTATTGCAGAGGTAGAGAGCTCAAAGCCCAAGGGGTTTTAGTTTATTAGAAATGCCTCATATCTGTTATTCTTGGAATTTCAAATAGATAGCTACATTTTCAGCACATAATTAATTTTGACATCCAAAGGTACTTTCCACATTTAACAAAATATTTAATCTTTTATTTAAGCACGTACTCATTGTAGTTATAAGCTCATGAAATTTTAAGGGGAAAAAAAATGCTGTGTTGTATCAATCAGGCACATCTGTATTAACAGTAGTCACAGAGGTCAATCAAAGGAGCTGGCTGGGCACGCACGTAAGAGTACCTAACCTAACATATTTTGTATTCCCAAGAAGAAAACACTAACTTTCTCAATTTGAGGAAGAAAAACAACCTTCTTCCTGTAAAACCCTATGCATGTCCCACTTGTCAGAAAACTAATCCAAACCCCTAGTGACACTGATGGAAAACTTCAAATGGCATTCAAAGGGCTTTAAATTAGGCCTTAAATTTCTTCTAGTGAGGGCCATTGAAAGTCTCCTGTCAATCAGTTTGTGACTGTGAGCTTATTTATTCCTTCCTGTTATGTTCTCGACTACCAGATTTAAAACTACTGAGGAAAGTAATTAGAGAATCTTATTCTTTCTCCAGCCAGCCAGACTGGAAACTGAGAGCGAATGGCTCTGTGGCCAGAAGAGACAGAAGGAGTTTGCTTGAAGTTGATGCCTCCTGCTTTGTTTCTCCTGCAAAAAAGTAAGATACTTTTTTTTCCTCGCTTTTTGCTACAATCCGTTTCAAGAGAAATGGGCGATGGAGAAAAAAGTGTCATGGTTCAGTATAGTGAGTCTTGAGCAAATGAACTCTATATCAGTCCAGATGACAAGGAAAGTGCATGTGTTCTTGGTCTGGAGTCAGCCCAGGCCCACAGACCAGGTCGGCTGCAGTGGCCAAGGGAGTATTTTGCTGGTTTTGCTCTGTTTTACCATACCTGCCGCATTCCTGCAGGAGCAGGAGAAGGTGTCTTTGTCCTGCATCGCTCTCAGCAAACTGTAGGTCACTTTGGGCTGTGGAGCAGGTGCCCGGCATCCTTAGGAACCCATCAGGAATTACAGAATATTTAGAGCTGTTCTCACTTATGCCAGGCCTTATTTTCAATTTCCAAATTCCCAGAGTGACAAGAAGTCACTATGTACAGTCCTAATGCAGGTGGCTTTATCCGACACAAGTCAAAGAGACAGGGTGAGATGCAGAGTGTCAGTATATCAATATCCAATACTGCTATGTAGGCCATAGCCACTTAGCAAGCTATTGCCTTTTTGAAAACGTATTGATTCTGTCCCTCCTTCAAAGGCACAGCAGAGAGACCACAAACCCCATGGGTTCTGCAGGGTTTCAAATCTCCTGCAGATGAAACCCATAGAGGAGCTCTCCCAGAAGAGAGAGCCTCACATCACAAGGCATTGTATCTCCAAAATGGGGAGCTGAAAGTGTTTGTTCTTGAACTGAGATGTGGCAGAGAGAATAGATAAGGTAGGATATGTGCTTTCCGAAGGTGGTATCACTTTCATTCACTTTAACTCTGCTGCAATATAAGGGACCCTCCAAAAACATCTTCTGAAAGACATTCACAGGTTCTAGCAAGTTCATAAGCACAGTGAAGGACTCGTTTTTGCAGGAGAATACCTAAATTCCTGCTGCACAGCTTGGTGTGTGGGGACCCCACTCCTGGGCAGTGAAAGGCAACTCACCTCACTGCTCCGTGTCTTGGCTTTCCCATTCTCCACACATGGTAAGATGAGGAGAGCAAAACTTCTTACTTTTTGTGTCACTTTGAGATCTCCTGGTAACAAATGCTTTAGAATAAGCAGGATTTGCCCAGGATCTTAGTGGTCACTCCCTCCTTCTCAGTGCTTACAACCAGAGCTGCAAAAGAACAAAATAAGCTGAGGGAGATAATTAATAAAAAGTTACTATCAATCTTTTTTATGTCTAAATGGGAGCTGATATCTTAACATTCGTCTTTAGTCACAGCTCTGTTCTCTGTTACTGCTTGTGCCAGTGATGTCTCTCGTAACCTCTGTCCCTTAGGTGTTTTAACTTCTGTAAGAGCAAGTATCTTTAACCTGTAAGTAATGCCTGTAACAGCATGGGCTGTCCTGAAAGCAGGGAGATAGGGAATGCATGCACTGGTTAAAAAAATCAGTCTGCTGTATAATCTTAGTGCTTGAAAGTCTGCTTAAGAAAAAAGCTTCTTACATTTTTCCTGAAATGTAAGCTTTGTATAGCTCACTAGCCTTCAGTTGATATGCACAAAAGTGGAAGAGACATAGGAAACCAAGCCTGTGGTTGCATTTTGAGTCTGTTTGCACCTTCCTAGTGATGTTTGAGTACATTGGCCAGTTTCAAAGTAAATTTAACAAGCAGGGAAAGGCCTCACAGATATTCAGTTTCTGTAGGTTTCAGAAAAAAAAAGGCCTGAGTGGAGGAAAAGACCCAAATAAATGCTCCTGGCTGAGAGGAAGGTTGAAGAGTGATCTCAGCACAAATTAGGCATTGATGGATCTACATCATGGTATGGATGTGCCAGTCTTAAGGAAAACTTGGAGCAGAGAAACATAGCACAAGTATGAGACAAACGTCTGAAGGAAATCAGGTTTCATTCATTCTATTGCTTACAAAATTGTTTTTACCCATGCATAGCTAACAACAGCTGTATTGCAAAGACACAGCATTTCTGTGTCTGGTACATCTGAACATCAGAGGGAAGCAACAATATGTCGTGGTTTAACCCAACAGCTACCAGCTACTAGGAAGACAGTTAACTCTATCCAGCTGAAACCAGGACACAATATCGCTTTATCCCCCCCCCAGATCATCCCATCCTTTCTTTCAGGTTGGAGACTGCATGTCAGATGACTGTCACCTGACAGCCCTCTTAAACATGATGGAGGTGACCTTGGATGAGTCACTTAACTTCTTTTTTCCATTTAAAAAACTGATATAATAATAATAATTATAATAATAATAATATTCTAATATGTACTTCACAGGGGCAGGAGGCTTAATTAATGTTTATGAAGTGCTTCGAAATGAAATCTGAGGATGAAAGCACTATGCAAGTGCAAAGTATTATTATTTTTTATTATAGCTTACAGCTATATAATTGATGAAATATTCCAAACCTAATCCCACACAGACTCACTTCTGTACTATAAACCCTGATTATCTTCATGTACAGACAGCTGATACTTACCTTGGCCTTATGACATTAACTACATCAGTGGTCTCTTTTTGTTACTACTTCTATGGCCCAATTGCTGAGCTAATTCTCCGTTATCTTACTTGGCTTTAAATTCAAGTTATTTCCTTCAGTCACCAATGAATGCCAGCAAAGGCTGGTTTTGGTATTAGATCACATTTTTAGGTGGCAGCTAACAAAGTGGCCTTGTTTAATCATTAGAATTACTTAGCCCCACATAAATCATTTAAGCTTTCCTGTAATCTGTGAGGCTGTGCCAACACAAACCAGTGGAGGGTGTAGGCACCTTCACTTTTACCACGGTGTCTGCATGTGTGAAAGAGGGAGTGGCCCCACTTTAACTGGGGAAGAGTGGATAAATGCAGTGAACAAGGCAAAAAAGTCCCTGCAAAGCTCCTGAGACCTAAGCGATGGAGAAGAGTGAGCTAAGGGGCAGGGCCATTAACTGCAGGACACAACGGAGAGCAGTGCAGCAACCCCTGGACTTAAATCAGTTCAACTAAGTCCAGAACTGAGCTTTTTCCTCTGTATGAATGCACCAGCCTGCTTGGAAATAGTGTGGGGATCTCTAATACAGAGCTCATAGATCAGCCATGGAAACACCTTGAGTGGGGATACTTAAGAGGGGCTTTTTCAAGGGAAATAGAGATATGGAGGAAGATAGATAATGACAGACTAATCAAGGTTGTGAGGGAAGGCAAACTTGAAGGCAGAGGGTGGTTGAATAAAAGCCCTTCTTGACCTTTTATCCAGTTTGCTTTGACACTGAAGAGCTTTCACAGGGATTTATCTTAAGGCAGTAGCAAACACAAACCTGTGAGGAAACTCCCCAGTGGCAAGCTGAGCTCCTGACCTGTGCCTGGTGGCTTTGCTGGCTTATGGGTTCCAATTACTCTGTGTGAGTCTAGTGCCGTACAAGGATGTTCCGTACAGGGATGTACAGAATCACAGGGCAGAGCATTTTAATGGGAGACACTGCCAGGCATGCTGATGTTGGCTGAGCAATTCCTTCCAGCAGAAGGGAAAAGGAGAGAGACTGCTATTAAAATGCCAAACCCCTTCTATGCCAGAGCACCTGTAAAAGAAGTCAGATTTTGCAGTGAAAATGAGACATGCTCACTTCTTCCCAAATGTGACAATGAGGTCTCACGATGGGTATTGGTCCTTCTGGGTTGGTCTCATATCGATGTGCCTACAGCAGAACTGCACTAGAGGTGAGGGTAGACGAGCCCAGGCTAGAAAAGCCCCGGCTTCACGGAGCTGCCACCAGATTCCTGGCACTTCTGGGTTGGCTCTCCTAAAGCTGTCGCAACATCTCCATGCTACTGCCCGCCAGTGGCCACCAGTACCAGACAGTAGTGTAGACAAAGCCATACACAACACTGCAGTCCTCTGACTTCTAAGTACAAGCGGAGCAGCAAATTAAAGAGAGCATGACAAGAGCCCCTGGGTGTCCTGTTTATTTAGAGATCCTGAAACAGAGTCCAAGTGCTGACTCTCTATTAAGAACGAGGGTAAGTTTGTCTAACCGTCACAAGAATTTATACATCATCTTTCCCCTACCACTTCCGTGTGTGAGGAAAAGGTTATCTCCTTGCTGAAAATATACAAACCAATCAAGTTTTGCAGTCTTTGGAATGACAGTGTTACAGATTTTTACAGCCAAATATAGGTAATCACAGGGTTTGGGTTTGCCTTTTTATAAAAAGCCTTCGTGTCTCTTTATTTAGTTTCAGGTTTTACCTGGGGTCTTGTCACACTGATTTACAATTTTCCTGCTGCCTTTTTTTCTCAGTGTTCTGGGGGCTCCAAGGCACTTTATTTCAGCTGCCCAAATGTTGGCTGAAAGGGAGTGAGGAATTTGCCATTTGTAATCTCCAATGGCAAACAGTCCTTATACCCTAAGAGACCCTCAAACCTGACTGAAGGAAACAAAAAGTCTGAGTATATACAGACTGTAATCCTCAGCACTAACAGCATAAAAAGGGGACAGGGTTTGCTGGGGGGCTTAATTAGCAACGTGTTTCCATGGCAGCCAGTTTGGAAATCTATATCTTGCTGTAACCCTTGTTAAGAAGAACCTATTAACAAAGATCTGCCCTGAGTTCAGGGAAGGTATCAAAAGGTAATGGCTTACAAAACAATTCTAACTGCAGAGATACTTTTCCCATTTACTGTATCCTCTTGTGCTTTTCATAGCACTGATCTCCTGCCAATCTCATAGATATTCAATTATTTCAAAGTTAAAAAGATGCAGAAAAGGCTACAAATGGGTGTTGCATATCTGCTAGGCAGAACACTGAGAGCTTAAAGGACCCATGATAAATCTTTCTCCATTCTACGTTCCCTCTCAGACAATAGGATTTAAACTGAGTGGCATTCGACGTCCCTTTGTTCCACAGATGCTAGGAAATGAAATATAATCCTCATTTTATAATCACATCTGTATGTACCCCCTCCCTGTTTTTTGTTTTCTTGTCTTGCTGTGCCTCAGAGGAGCTGGTAAATGTTTGCATTCCCTATATCCTCTGCTGCTTTTCAAAGTCAATTCCACTCCATTATCTCCAAATTAAACTGTCACAAAGAAATGCCCTATAAATTATGGGCTTCCAGTACTTAAGCACGAAATTGGAAGTTAAAAGTTAGAACAAGAATGCAGCAATGGATAGAGATTTGGACTATGTACCTCTTATTTTGTGTGAGCTATCCCTGCCTTGGCTTGCCCTGCAGAAGAGGACACGTTCCCATCCGGAAGGACGTGGGCAGACCTGAGGTTATAGGCTGGAGCAGCTGAGGCCTTGCAAGGTGGGCAGCTGCAGGGAAGTGTCACAGTTAATGGCCAAAAGCAAACTTCTGTCTTGGCCCTGGAGAGAGGAAACCTGACTGAAGTCTGACCTGATATCTCAGATCCAGAATAGCTCCCTAGAAAACTGCAGGTAGCCTTCGAGGGGCACATGTAGATCCCTTTTTGTTCTTGCACGGGTTCATTTGGTACCTTCTGCCAGTGTTTGGTTAATCAGTTGCAGCCACAGAAACAGCTTTTCACGTGCTGTGGTTGATGGGGAGACAAAATCCTCTGTCAAGTTTCCTTATTCCACTCTCAGTGTGAATCTTTACTTTCTGCTTTATTTATATGGGGAACTCCCCTTGGCATCGAAAGGGATGCCATGCCAGCAGCTCCAGTGAGAGTAATCCTATAGCAGTTGTGGAAGAAGCAGCTGGGCCTGGATGAGTATTAATCATTAATTGTAATCTTACAATGAACATGGGAGATGTTATGCTTCTGCAGGATGCTGTGCCAAGCTTTTTGCTCTCTGACAATCCAGCTCTGGAGCTTTTCCCTTCAAAATCTAGTCTGTGGGCTGATTTTTGCCCCTCAGGAAGATAATCAGTTGGTCTTGATCAAGGTTTTCCTTTCCTTTCCTTTCCTTTCCTTTCCTTTCCTTTCCTTTCCTTTCCTTTCCTTTCCTTTCCTTTCCTTTCCTTTCCTTTCCTTTCCCTCTGTATTAAAGTTTTTGAATAGTTCCTGTTATTTCTGCAGAGAAGTACCTTGCAGTCTTTAGTGGTCTTCACCGTATTCTTGTGAGTTCTAAGACAAAGTTGCAGACTTTGTCTGAGAGACAACCTAGTGATGGCCACGTCACGTGAAGTGGGAAGACTGCCCACAATAAGTGACATGATATGTCGATGGACCTCTTGATGCCCTTCTTCCATTCTGTATCCCTTTTCTCTTGACTTCTGCTGTGGTCAAATCACCTGAGGTGGTAGGACCATGTCCCTAATCCACAGCCACAGGGAAGCAACCACTTTGTCTTGTTTCAAAAGCGTCCTGCCAGAGGCCAGCAGGTCTTCCTTCTGAATGTGGCAGGTAGGAGGAAGGAGCCAGTGACAGAAAGTCTGCAAAATCCAGGGCTTGCACACCAGCGTGGGGAGCTAGGACCAACGCAGAAGCTTCCCCATGGCAGTAATGCCTGTTTGCTAAAGTCACAGAAGTCACAGAGAAAATCCATGGAGAAGCAGAGATTTGAACTTATTTCTCCCAAGCCTCAGAGTTATTGCCAGCTGCAAGAGAATAAGCACTAAAAATGCCCATGGACCTTGGTACTCACTCTCTTCCAGATGGACTCCCTCCATGCCCCAGCATGTTAAAAAATATTGTAAGCTCTTCATGGTGTTTCTGTTTGGTGCAGGTATGAGGAAACATGTCTGCAGAGTTCTGCAAGGAAATCCCTGCAGCCATTTCAGCCCGTTTCCTGCATGGGAGAAGAGGTGTGTCAGAATCAGGAAATTCAGGTTCTTTGTCATTTCTTTCTAGGCAGACGAGACAGAGCACACCATTCTGCACACGAGGTGGTGCTCCTGCAGTGGGACCTCCATGGCTGAACTGGGACTGGATTCAACCCTGCACCATGTTGACCTGGTGGTTTCTGACTCATTGACGGGTTTAGCTATGACTTGAAGGGACATGAACTTTTTTTGTGGTCCATTGAAATGTCTAGTGCAGGTCTTGCTTTGCAACAATATTTAACTGACAAACTTGTTTTCCAGAGACAAGCTGACTTCAGAGTCCAGACTGATACCCAGATGAAGATAAAAACCATCAGTGCCAAGCAGAATTAACAGCAATAGGGAAAAGAAAACCAGTCACAACTTCCCAGCATCTAAAATGCAATTACAGGACAGTGTGTTAAAAAAAATTATTGGAGCAACCTAGTGAATCAGAGAATTGACAATGCACCGTCTTTTTTTTTTTTTTTTGCTTAATATATAGAGACTTATTTTATTAGGCAAAAAAACCTTCCTGTTTTTAATGCTGGTTGCCTTTGTTCTCCTCCTCAGAAAAAGGAAACATCTGGAAAAAAATTACCTGATGATTTCTTGATCCAGTATTTGCAGTATTTGCAGTGAGTGGGCTGGGCTGATGGTCCTCTCTGCAGAACAAAGATGCAGACAAAACACAATGAATACCCAGGACGGGTGAAGCCCAAGGTATTTTGGACTCAAAAGCAGGAATAAGCCTTTAATTGGTGTTGAAAAACAAACTGGGCAGAGAAGAAGAATAAATAATAAATATGCCTTGTGGCAGCACAGCAAGAGACTGCTTGTTTGTCTGCTTAGTTCCGAAGTGGGCTGGTACGTCGTGTTCTCCTCACACAAGTTTTGAATGACTTTGTTTGGACTGAGAAATTTAAATCCATGTTTCTCAAATAAATCCACCTAAATATTTTTATATTAACAGCAGCACAAGAAAACCCAACCTGTCTGTACTTTCTACACAGCAGTGATGTGTTATTGTTACTACTAATTACAGCTGCTATTATTACCCGTGACGGCAGAAGACGGCAGAAGCCAGTCCATGAGCATCGCACCTCAGTCCCCCAGTGACAGACCGTCCCTGCTCCAAGCAGGCTGTAGCCTATAGATAGAATAGAAAATGTTATCCCCACTTTAAAGATGAGATATTAAGGTCTCAGGACCACAATGCTAATAGACATACAACAGTATTTGTACACATGTCTAAATGACAGTTTCAGAGCTATTATCATTAGATACAAAAAACTTTGTAAATTGAGCCCAAAGCACTTAAATTGCTTTAACAATGAAAAAAAAAAAAAAAAAGGTCATTTAGTCTTGCCACTGAAGAAGCCAAAATGTAAAACTAAGTCCAACTCTACAGAGTCTTTAGGGTCCTTATAGAGTCCAAACTGTGTTCAGAAGAAATGTCATTTGCTGATCAACTACATTTTTATCACACAAAATTATTACAGCAGCAACACTGAGGTAATCCAGTTGGTATGGCGGGCTGGGGAATGATGGAGAAAAAGTATCATTACATGAGTGTATTTATCTCTTAGTTTTCCTGAAAGCCCATTTTCTCTCCAGTTACGGAAGTTCATCTGCTTCTTAATGAAATCTGTAAATGAACAAGAATAATTCCATCTCCTTTATTAAAAAAGCAGTAAGATGTATCATTTATTTTAATTGTTGCAGGCATAAAACCTAAGAAAAATAATTTAGTAGAGATGGTCGGACCTTTGGAACAAAGAGCCTTTATCTTGAAACACATGCTATATTTTGCCAATTAAATACTTAGCAAAAAGTGGTTTCTATTGCTATTATTTTTCATGCCTTATGAAAAGCATTACACCATTAAAGTTTTAAGATTCTTAAAATAGTTATTGAAAGTGATTAGTAGGAGGAAAAAAATCCAGAATCATTTGACTCAATTTCTTAATAACATTCACAGAGAAAGTCTGCAGGTAAAGGTTATGAAAAAATCTTGATTAAATGAAAAATGGCCCTAAACATTTCAAAAGAGAATAGTTTTTGTTCCTGAGGACTTTTGTGTGTGTGTCTGTGTGTGTGTGTAGGCTAGTGATGCTGGTTTTAATGGTTTCCTCAAGGTTTCTCCAGAAACATCACCTTATTTTTTGACCTAAGAGTAATTCCAGTCTTCCCTCACATCTAGAATGGTTATTCTATAAAGAATTTTTTTTTTTTTCAGGTTAACAGGATGAGAAAAAAAGCAGGCTCATGTGCATACCGGGAAGCATCTGGTTATCGGAAATGGACTAAGGGATCTGAGGCATATCTGGGATGAGGGTTCACCTCGCTTGCTTTCAGACATCTGAGTTAGCTGAGGCAGCTAAATTCTGTCTATGACCAATGGAGGGAGACAAGAGTCGTGGGCCAGCAATTCACTCTGTCCTCGGTTAGTGCCTGTGATAAATGGGATGTGCTTTCTTCAGGATATACCTGCACTCCTGGCTTGGCTATAGCTGGAGCCTGGATAAATTTAACTTTCAGCTGAATCCTGCTCTGTCTGCTTCTCTCTAGTCATTCCTATCGGCAGACAGGAACCTCTGCCTATTTCTAATATGGGAAAGAGATTGTCAAAGCTGATTGAACAACGAAACAAAAAGACGTTGCTTTGATATGTACAGCAATAAAATGTGGATAAGGTTTTCTGGCTGTGGACACAAGTGAATGCATATGTTTTATTTAAATGGTAACAATTTCTACGGACTCATTCAGGGTGCTGCTCAAGTGCACTTGTTCTTTAAAACACTGTTTTTTTGGCTGTCACCCTAAATTTATGACAACTGGATATATCGCTTTGTTTTCTCTGTAACTTTTCTAGCATATGCAGCAATTGAATTCTAAGGACTTTACATCCTTGATGTGATCATTGTTGAGGGCAACAAAGAAAGAAATAACGTGCCCTCATGACGTAAATAGGAAAATTGAATGTAGTCTTAAAATACACTCTTTCATTAGTGAAAAGTTTACACTTGGAAAGAGAAGCTGTTCTTCATAGGATCACTCCAAGTCATTTAGGTCTTCCCGTCTTGCAATATTATTCACACAAGCCACGTCTGCCCATTCAGACCATCTTCTCCTCTGAGGAGGAAGTTTGCAGAAGAGAAGCTGAAATAAAATTATGCCTCACCTTAAACTTAAAATTCACAACTGTGAAAGAGAACCGACATCAGCCGAAAAAGAACCCAGCTCTCTGCTATTTGTTTTAATTTTGTGCAAATGTTCTTCACTTTTCAGGCTTTGTGCAAGCAGATCTGGACAGAAACAATAGCCATCTGTTTAAGCTTGCACCTTCTGGTGCCATACAACAGTGACAAAATCTCAGCTTGAAAAACAAACCCAGAACTGTGGCCTTTAACTTTCTAGAGTTCACATTCACTAATGTAAGTGTAATTCTCCCTGTGTTATCCAGCTGAGTCTGCAGCCAGCTCCTGCTCCTGCTGCTGCTGCTCAGCTGCGTGGGAGCTGGCACCAAGGTGGGGCGGTGGAGTTACTGCAGCCGGAGTCCTGCCTGATGGGTTGTGAAGTCAGCGGATTTCCACCCTGCAGGACTCTAGAAGTGCTTTCCTCTACAAATGTGATGAAAAAGCACCAGTTCTGCTTCCGTAAACCTCAGCCAGGTTTTTTGATTTGCAAAGAGAAAGAAAAGTCTAATTGCCATTCGGTAACGTGGGCAAGAATACTCAGGCAAAGCCAGCAGTCTGTAGTCTGTAGTGTGTGCTCCTAGAACAATAATTATATTCACAAGGAAGATTTGACACAGAATTCAGGAAGAGAGAGAGATGAAACTTCACATGTATATTTTACTTGACTGCAAAGAAGAAAATCTTTGCTGATTGTGAGTGGTCCTGGGATTTGTAGCTGCAGATTTTAAGCAAAACTGAACGTTCGGATGTGTGTGCCCACTTTTCAAATGGTAGCCACAGAGTCTCACCTGGTCACCCCTATCCTGAGCTGAAAAACATGTCAAAGGGCTTGATCAGAGACAGATGCTAGCTGTGGACTTTCAGATTGTTTGTTTTTAGCTATGTCCAGCCTGTGTAGAAGAAGAGATACTCCTACCTGAATTTTTGGCCGCACATTCATTTATTTACCTCTCAGCTTCCCTCATAGCTTTCAAAAGATAACTCATTCAAGTTTCTAAAAAAACAGTCCTGAGTCTCCTTCATGTATAAGAAGCTCATCATATAACAATGTACATGTCGCCTGACTACAGTAACATCACAACAGCAGGTATTGTAAAACCCAGACCAATCTCCAGGAACATGAGACAACCTTCGTACCCATCTGTACTTTAACATTTCTCCTCTGCAAATTTTAATTCATTTTTTTCAATATTTTCTTTATTTTCCTCTAATTTCCATACTCCTGCTGCTTGCGTGAGACTAAGCGAACATTTTTAGTCTTAAATGCTTGCAGAATCATAAGGTGTACTAGAAAAACACATACAGAGACACTAGGTCATGGGAGGGTGTGGTGGAGGGCATTTGCTCACTGTCCCCTGAGAAGTGACTTCAGAGCAGACGAGGCAGAGGACTGAGATGGGCTCAAGTCCGTTACTAGCAGCAGGAATCTTCTAAGCACGTCTGAAAGTCAAATCTGTGGCTTTCCCCCTTGGAGGAACCTTGCTCAGTGAATGCTTCTGAAGAATTGAATGGATTTTCTAGGAATTCCAGACCCTTAAGGCCTGGCCTTCTCAGTCTCTTGCTCAGACAAAGGCCAAGCTGCCTTTTATTAATAACTGACTCTGACTCCACTTGTCACAGCTGTGTTTCAGACAACATCACGTATGCCTGAGAGAGGGGTTGGTTGCTCCTCTCTTTTTACCTGTAGCTTCTGCACTCTGCCCCCAAAGCTCACAGGGGTATACATGTGTATATACACCTGGGTTTCTGCCAGTGCATAACCTTACTGATAGTTTGGTAGCCTTAATAAAATTTTTATGTCCTTACAGAATAACAGCTGCTATTCCTTACTGGTCACTGAGATTTCGAAATGATGGTTTGGGCTTATTTATTTGGTTAATCTTCCTAGTTAAAAGATCACTGTTAGATTAATGTGCCTCCACTTCTCCCAAAACAGCATGAAAATCCCTGTAAACTTATTAACCAGCTGCAGAGAAAGAGGCAATGAACAACAGCCATGACTATTTCCAAATCCTCTCTTTCTTTGTATTACCCTAAACCCAATAACAATAAGCAGTTCAATGTGGATGGCATTAAGGTAGGCTAGAAACAGCTGTTCACAGGGGCTGACTCAGATTTTCTAGTGATATAGATCAGGTAAATCTAGTGACTTCAGTAGAGTGATGTTGATAGTCTCTGAAGATTTGGGCCGCTGCATTTCATGTCTGGTGTGTTTTCCTTACAACTTCCTTTTTAAATGTCTTGTAAATGACTCATGCTGTAGAGAGAAAAGGGAGTAACAGTCAGCTGGTTTTGTTGGATAGAGTTTGTGCCAAAGCTATTACCATGAATCGTCTGCATCAGTAAATTTGGGTGGAGTTAATTTTAAGCAGTTACTACTGTTGTCAAGCTTTTTTTACCACTTCCCAAGAAGGGCACTTCCCCTGTAAGCAATCTAACAACATTTCAGGCTATTTTTTTAATTAAATAAAAAAAATTTGGGGGATAATAATGTATGTGAGAAATATCTAATGTAAGAGAAGATAGCCAACTATAGATGTACCTTGTCATTCAGAGAGCTGAAAGGCTTGCCAAATAGCTTGTTATTAGGCAGTACAGAAGTGGGGTCTATTTTCACAGAAGACATCTGCTTAAGAAAAGCAGCCACCCCTGCTCTCTCATATCCTATTCATCAGCTTGGAAACATTTTAATGTTAATAGAAAAACCAAAAAACATTCCCAACAACAGTAACTGATATCTGTTTATTTCTGTATACTTCTCTGTTATAGCCCCTGCAATATGATTAAAAAAAAACTTAAATGAGCAACTACAACAATTTGTGGGTGTTTGGTTGGTTGGTTTTAGTATCTTAAGGATAGGACTCTTAACCACGGAGAACAGAACAGCATCTAAATGTGTCTACAAATCTTGATCATGAAAACCTAAGTCAGATGGCAAATTTGTGCAACTGCAACTTCTAAATCCCTTGTGTAGGTTTTCATAGGATGATTCAAGTGGGAAGGGACCTGGGATGGTCTCAGTTGAACTTACTGCTCAGAGCAGCTTGTTCAGGGCTTGATTAAGTTGGGTCTCAAACTTCCAAGGATGAAGATTCTACAAACTCTGTGTTCAGCATTTCCCAAGGGTTAATTGTCCTCACAATGGAAAACTTGACTAATATCCAGTGGCAGTTTCTCCTGGTTCAATTTAGGAACCCTGTGGTTGCCTCTCCTGCCATGCACCCTAGGGAGGGTAGGGTAGGACCCAGCTCCCTCTTCTTGGTAACCTCCTCCTGGGCAGGAGACTACTCCAAAGTCTTCCACAAATCTTCTTGTCCTATTCAGGATAGTGTTGATTCCCATGCACCCTCACTCTCAGTCCAGGAATCAAGCTGGCTGGTTTGGGGGGTTTAGTTGTTGTTTGGTTTTTGGTGGGGTTTTGGGGGGTGAGGGTGGTGGGGAGGAGTGGTTTCAAACTGAACAAGCAAACTAAAATGTTCAGAAAACATAATCCCATACTGTCCTTTAAGTAAATTACCATATGCACCTGTCTGTATATAAATACGTATGTATGTAGTAAGAAGCTTCAGCAAGGTTTATGATCCCTTAACATATATTGTTAATCTTTCTATCTTGCTTTTTTCCTGTACTTTGTTTTTCTTGTTTTATTTTGATTGTAAATTATTCAGAGACTGAGTTTTCTCATTTGGCCCTACAGAACCTCAGACAATGGCTAAGGATCTCATTTGTGGTGTTTAGGTGTTAGTGCAGTAGAGGTAATTATTAGAAATATCAAAATATGTTACATATTGTAGTCCTCACAGTAGTGTGAAGAGAAGCCCAAAGTATGTTTGCATACTTGGTTTTGCATTATAAAGTCAATATTTGCTATGATACAGAAGTAGCAAAGATTCCTCAAAGACATCATCAGAGATAGGACATGAAAGCAGTTAAGCAATATGGACAGGTCCTTGATAGCCACCGCCTTACAGCCATGCATAATACAGAGCTATTTTATGTGAATGTGACAACCAAAAATGTAACTCATAATGAGACTTTCTTCTAAAACTGATGCACCTGTCAAGACCTTTTGACCCAAAGAAGGAAAAGATTCAAAATATTTGAAATTACACAAAAGTTGTTTATCTCACATTTCCTTCTAAGTAGCCACATGTCTTTGATGGGAAAGCTGTTAAAGGCAGGAAATTTCACCTGCTGGATTAAAATTAATTCCTTCCTTCTATAAAAAGAAATTTTTTTAAAACTCCAAGATTTCTTGTGAGCTGCTGTTTCTAAGAAATTTTAACTTTAGAAACAACAATAGATCTTGATTCCTAGATTGGAAACCAGGTACCAGCTGTGGCCCTGCTGTCTTGAACCCAGATTCTGCCACAGTCTGCAGCAGATCCTTTGGGTACAACAAAGCAGCTGATTGATAGACTCTAGCTCTCCTCAGACACTCCTCTGAATACAGCCTGCAGGATGAGGGTTCACAACAAAACCAAAAATAGTACAGAAGTGACCGTCACTTGGAAGGCTGGCCTCAGCTAGGCAAGTTACTCTGTCAAATACTGAGCATGACATAAATAATATTTATGACCTATATGTAGAGTAAAATGATATCACTCAGTTCGGTATTGCAGTACCGAACACGTGCAAGGAATGCTTATGGGGCATCTAAGTATTGTTGGAGGGCAAATTCTCTGCAGAAATTACTGCTGATAAATATTCACTCCCTTCTGATCATTACAACATTTAACACTGGCAGCACAATGGCAAAACTTTCAAATAGGAAGGAAACAAAAGCACTGCGCCTCACATCATCAACATCATCTGGAAGAAATCTTACAGACTCATTAGGCAGCAAATTAACACTGTTTAGAAAAATTATGATGCAAATATGAAACATGATAATCAGCTACAGCTAGTGAACTTGAATCCTCAGTTTAGCTAATTGAGGAGATCTGTAGATTAGACATATATATCCCGTCCTTCACTTTCTGCAGAGAAAAACTTCACCTGTGCTTCAGATGCACGGGAAAAGTCCCTGTGATGGCCTAATTCTGTCCTAACAGGTCTGAAATACCAGTGGGAGCAAAGTTATCTCAGTGATGTGTGCTCTCATAGCTGGGCAAGATTTTTGCAGGGGACAGTCAGAAGGGCAGAGTGGCTCCATCTTTAAAGGAAATCTAAGTTTTCAGACCTTTGTAGGAAACAGGCTCCAGCTCAGTAAAGCACTTCAGCTTTTCTACAATAATGGGGACAATCAACCTGGTTTTCACAGCAACGAATGACGCTTCACAAATCAATGAGATTTGTCCACAAAGTGCTGCTAACAAATGTGATCTGCTTGATAGTGTACAGTGGGATTTTTCTGATAGCTTCCTCCCAAAAGCTGATGAAGAAACTAAAATTTCAAGAAAAGAGGGAAATTGTCTCTATGATTTAATAACTGATTACAGGCTGGGAAAGAAACGGAGGAGTAAGCCCCTTTCTGCGTTTTCACAGAGGAAGAATATTGCCAGAGGAGCCCCAGAGGGACCTATGTTGAAGCCCATGCTGTATCTCGCTCTTGCAGTTATCTGGCAAAACAAGGATAGAATGAGGTGGCAAAATCTGATGACGCCAAGTTAAGTGAGGCAATAAAATTACTACGCAGAGTAGCAGAACCACCTCACAGTACTAAGTGATTGGGCAATGAAATGGCAGAAGATATCTGGTGCTGATAAAAGTAGAGTAATGCAGACAGAGAAAGCCTGCCCTAAATACACACTGATGGACTCCAAACTGCTATCAAAAAAGCAGATAATTTCAGGAAAATGACAGTTCATCACTCAGAAGTGAGGAAAGAAAAGAAATTGCTAGGAAAGAAGTAGAAAACAAAGCAGAAAACATTGTGTTACACTATAAATTCACAGTGTGCCCAAATCATGAAGAGCAAAAGCATTTCTGGTTGCAGCATCTTGAAGAATTGATGCAGCAGAACTAGAAAAGGTGCAGAGAGTGGTGATAAGAATGATCAAAGCTAAGAATGTCTTCCATTTGAGGGAGATTAAAAAAACTAGGGCTCATCTGCATGAAAAAAAAAGAGATAATTAAGCAGGGTAGAATATGGGGCTGTGAAATTATCAGTGGCAAGGAGATGATAAATGAGGAACCATTATTCGCTGGTTTTGATAACACACAAACGAGAGGCCATCAGTTGAAATTATCATGAGGCAGGTTCTACCTAATTCCCCCCCCCCTTTCAATTCAAAAAGTGTTATTAAACCTAGAGATAGCACCTCTGTCTTAGGAGGGGTTTGAAGCACATATCATTGGATCTGGGCCAGTAGATGAAGAAGAAACATTATATGCTTGGTCTGCTCCTAGGCTTTTCCTTTAGTATCCATGGTTATACATAGCTGGAAATATTTTGTGGGGTTAAATAGACCTTTGTCTTGACTCTCTGTCTATTGTTCTTAAATAGTAGGTACCAAAAAATACTGCAGTTAGGCACATTTGCAGACTTTCCAGAACCAGAACTCTTGTCCTTGCTACAAAGGCTCAAACTGAACTTTTCCATCCCAACACGTCTGGCTCATGTTGTGGAGACTTCCTGGTGTTTTACTTCAAGCACTTAAGACTTGCCCAACAACTGCTATAGGATATCTAAAATCCTCATGTGGTATAGAAATGTATTCCCTGATGCTTTTCTAAAAAGTGTTAGTTAGTCTGGAGTTAAGGTTGACATGCTGTACTGAAGGGAAAACACTAACAGAGGTGGACTGAGCTTCAATTTGAATACTCTGGGGTTTCATTTTTTATTTTATTTTATTTTTTTAATGACAACTTTTCCTTAATTAACATCTATATGCAACCTTAGTACTGCTCCTGTATGTCTCCTAGTCCACATTTCTGGGATGAGATTTACCACACGGGGCTGCGGAGAGCTAAAGTTCCTCTGCTAGGTGTGCCGACCTCGTTGGGAGTTCTGTGTTATGTGCAGCAGAGCGGCAGTTCTCACCCCACCATCTGCTTTCCATTTGAATTAGGAGATGTCTTACACCCATGAACCCTTGTCCTGGTTTCAGCTAGGATAGAGTTAATTGTCTTCTAGGAGCTGGTACAGTGCTGTGTTTTTGAGTTAGGTATGAGAAGAATGTTGATAACACACTGATGTTTTCAGTTGTTGCTAAGTAGTGTTTATACTAAGTCAAGGATTTTTCAGCTTCTCATGCCCAGCCAGCAAGAAGGCTGGAGGGGCACAAGAATTTGGGAGGGGACATGGCCAGGACAGCTGACCCAAACTGGCCAAAGGGCTATTCCATACCATGTGATGTCACGTCTAGTATATAAACTGGGGGGACTTGGCCTGGGGGGATCGCCGCTTGGGGACTAACTGGGCTTCAGTAGGCGGGTGGTGAGCAATTGCACTGTGCATCATTTGCATATTCCAATCCTTTTATTATTACTATTGTCATTTTATTAGTGTTACTATTATCATTATTAGTTTCTTCTTTTCTCTTCTATTAAATTGTTCTTATCTCAACCCACGAGTTTTACTTTTTTTTCTCGATTCCCTCCCCCATTCCACTGGGTTGGGGGGAGTGAGTGAGCGGCTGCGTGGTGCTTAGTTGCTGGTTGGGGTTAAACCACGACAACCCTGAAAAGTGGAATCATTGCTGAGATGTATAATTAGCATCAAAAGCACGTTAGAAGCTCCTGAATACCCTGATAGTAACCCATGTGCAGGTGCATGGCCAGAAAGAAAATACACATAATTAATGAACCAGGCTTATATTTCTGGCATCTTTCATTAGTTGGAATAAATGGAATAATAATGGATTTATGCTGGAAAACAGCTTGACAGGACATGTTACTTCATTTTCCAAGCTGCTGTTTATATGGGCATTACTAAAACTGCTACTAAATATGAAGAAATACTAAAAAATTCCACGAAAGCAGTATAATGCTATTACAAAAGAGAAGATCATCTCATTACAATACAGCTTTACACTTAGCTTAAGGCCATGGTTCAGCTCTGCAAAATGACAAAGTTATGATTTCTTGATTTACAAATCTATTCCTTGTGTGTATTCAAAGCTGCCTTTATTTTACTGACAAAAGTTATCACTCCTTTTAACACTGCCGACACAGCCCAGATATGAGGAAAGGAAGGCTGGATTTTTCTCCTGACAAACCTGTCTTCAAGAAAATTGTTAACTAATTTTGAGCGATGAGGGTAGAGTCTACCTTTAATCACAAACAGACAGTTCAGGATTACACAAGTTTTATGGCACACAGGATCTTTATTACTGGTGGTGATGAACAAGCTAGACAAAAAGCAGCTGGGCTTTTGAGCTCCAGGTTGTTTGTAGAGCTGACAGTTAGAAAAATCTTCTCCCCCCTCCTTCCCCCACAACTGGACAAGTTGCTATGGGAGTTACTAGCAGATAAGAAACATGGAACTTAGGTTGACATTTCTTTTTTTAAAGGTACATTTGAAGACCAAACAAAATAAAAAAGAAATGTAAGAAAAGTCTCCTAGATTACATCCAATCCTCCAAATCATCCTGATATAAAAATCTGTTATCAGAGTTGCTGTTACTTTTGGTCACTACATGGTCAGTCCCTAGAGATTGCTTTACCCAGAAGCTGAATGTGGGCATCTGTAGAAGTTTCTTGACCTCAGGGGACCCGAGGTGTCCTGAAAGTGCAGTATTTGAAGCAAAGGGGAATACAAAAGAGATCCTAAACTTTCCCATTGGAAGTAAATGAGTGGAAGCAAAACCTTGAATTCAGTAGCTCCTTTTTGCTATTCTTTACTTTTCCATTACACTTTCTCATTTCAAGTGAAGCCAATAAAATACTTCAAACTCTTCCCCACGTATATTCTTGGTTTTAAGTTATAGACCCCATTTGTTGTTGAGTGATCCCCTAACAGGCACATTTCCCATTCTGTATTGCTAGGAGAATATTTTCCCCTTAACATATGGTTCTTGTTACATTGTAATTTATTGGTACACAGCTATTTGGTTGTTTAAAAAAGTTATTTTTATTGCCCTTCAGAAAGGTCATGTATGATTATTCTTGTCACTCTCCTTAATGAATACAGGTGGCTGGGAACTTAGGCTACATCTAAAAATACAACTGAAATCTTTATTTATTCAAAATTAGAAGGAATAAAGAGTATATTTGTCAAAGCACAGCACTGCTCTGAGGCAGTTATTCTGCTGTCAGCACACAAGCTACACCCTCTGCTGCTGTACAGCTCTCAGACATTGTTCTGTGTTGCATGACATCAACATTCAAAAGCTTTTTAGTGTCATTTCATTGTTTAATTTTACTTCTTGACTCGGTAGTGTTAGTTCTAAGATTTATTTCTCTCTGTAATTTATCTTTTTTTGGATAAGCACAAGTTCACATTTATACAGAGAGCTTGTACAGTATTAAGTCCCATTTAAGCTCTTCATGTGATAGTTTATAGGCATCTGAATTAAAAAAGCTATTTAGATTCCCAAATTCAAATAAAAATCCAGCCTCTCTGGATAGCAGTTGCTCAGCAAATATAGATGTTTCCAGTGAAAATTCATGAATTACTCAGCTTGTTTCAGAAAGTTTGCTCTTAACAAAATGCCCATTCAAGCAGCATATCACATGAAAGCCTAGGTTAAAGAACCAATTATAACATCTTGGTGCACAGTTTATTGTCTGAAAAGGGAAAGAAATGTCCATTTCAGGTGTTCTATGTGTTGGATTCTGCATGGACTATTTTTTATTCTTCACTTAAAATATGAGATGTTTAGTGAGAGGCATCTTGATATCCCATCTTAGATAATATGAAACGGAATAGGGAAATGCCTGTGAAATGTCTTCAAAAGCATGGAAGAACTGTTTGAACACTGTAGTTTTAGCAAAAGTCACTGTCATTCTTCCTGTAAATGCGAGCACACAAAACAGTCTGAATGCACCCCTTATGGCAATGGCTACCTAATGTCAGGTTCTTCAGCCAAGATGTTTTTAATGATCCCATGCAGGTAACCTTGCACTCTGTCCTTCCCTGCAAACATGAAACTAAATATAGCACCAAGGTGTAAAGCACATGTGGTCCTACTCTGAGTTTATGAACCCTTTAGTGGAGCCCAGAAACCAGGCAGCAGAGCATTCGTTTAGCATATGTAGCTGAGAATTAACTTATTTACCTCTTAAGCAAGGTTAGTTGGACCCTACATCTACGCCCTTATCCATACTTTTATTACTCTCATATATCATGGGAGCTTCTGCAAGAAGTCTAAACACCTACAGAATAAGGCATGCTGTGCATGGCCTCATTCAAGACTTTTGATAACAGAAGCCAATGTAAGAAGGAGAGTTGCAACTTCAATTAAAAAAAAATAAAAAAGTGAACACCCTTGCCTGTGAATTTAGCATACATCACTGAAGGCTTTTACCGCCCATATCTACTCTTATCCTGTTTTTAGGGCCAAGAACAGCTGGAAAGAGGAGGCAGTGAAGTAGGAAGATGCCATCTGTACTCTGCATGAATGTATAGAAATGATTTCTTCACCTTAGCCATTTGGTGAGGAAAGCTGGAATGGAAACCTGGTTCTTTGGAACGAAGCTCTTCAAAGATCTCAAGACTTGGCAGGAAAGCTTGTGACTGCTATTATTGCTTACTGTAATGTGTCAGCAACATGTTCTTCACAACCAGGTTTGATCTGGGATCAAGGCACATAATTTTTTCTTTCAAATTTCAGAGTTTGGATACAAGGTTCCTAAATGTTTATTGATTGTTGATTGTTGCCTTTCTTTGGTAGGAAGATGTCAAAAGTGCAAAGTGAGAAGAAAAAAAACCACTACTGCTCTGATTCAAAAAAGAAACTAGGCAAAAACTGTGCTCTCCCTCATTGCTGCAACCACTCTTCACATGTTGCTTCCAAGCTTCTTCACTTGTCTATTCTGATCCTTTTCAACTCTATCGCAGTGGCTGCCTAAAAATCCACTTTCCCCTCAACCCTTCCCACCATATTAATAGTTCTCCATGTAATCTTTCTAGTTCTTAGAGTCACAATGAGGAGTCTCCTCAGCTGAAGAGAGGAGGAAAAAAGACTGCTGAATTTATCCTAGTAGTTCTCTTCATCCTCCCACAAGTTACATTTCTGAGGTTCTTGTAGACAGTGTGTTATTAAATAGCACAGAATGGTTGAAGTTGGAAGGGACCTCCATATGTCCTCTTGCCCAACGCCCCTGCTCAAGCAGGACCACCTAGAGCCAGTTGCCCAGGACCATGTCCAGATGGCTTTTTAATATCTCCAAGGATGGAGACAACACAGCTTAGCATATCCTCCAGCTGAAGTTGAAAAAAACAAGAAAACAAAACAAAAAAAAATAGAACAGTTTTGCTCCTGCATATATTTGTCAACCTATTGTGTCATGTCCTGAACACAAGATAAGATAACAAGAAAAATAAAAACCAAGGAATAACACTACAAAATCTGGTGACAGCAAAATATTGGAACTGAAAATTGCATCCACAGCAATGGTTTTAGTGCCCTTCCTGAATGATACATTTAAAAACAAACTTATAGCAGTACATGCAGAAACACATCAGCTTCTTGAAAAGTATAGAGTATTTTCAAGTTCTTTAGCATACACAGAGGTAGATCTGAAGGGAAAAAATTCCTACAAAAAGGCATGAAAAATCTTTTTAATTCATATCAGATGTACTAAATTGCTTCAGTCAAAATGCAGAACAAAGACAAATGAGAGAAAATGTGAATCTTCCATCTGCTATTTCCCAGGCCAAGCATTTCAGGGCTTTCAATTCAAAGTGTTTCCTTTTGACATTTATGAGGCAAAATGTCTCTGTCTTTTCACTTTGCAATAGCTTTTGTTTCAAATTTTATTTCATTTATTGTATGAAAATAGCTAACAATCCCCAACCACTACACAAGACACTTTGTTTCATCTGAAATGAATACTTTCTGACTTTTCAATTAACCAAAGTAACCTGCAGACTCTAAGTACTGCACGCAGTAAATGTCAGATCAGTAGAAGCCTACCCTCCTTTTTTCTCCCACTCTTTTTCTTTTCTTGTTTTTTGGTAATGAAATATAATGGTGGTGTGGTTTAACCCCAGCTAGCAACTAAGCACCATGCAGCCACTCACTCACTTCCCCCAGTTTATATACTGGACATGACATCACATGGTATGGAATACCCCTTTGGCCAGTTTGGGTCAGCTGCCCTGGCCGTGTCCCCTCCCAACTCCTTGTGCCCCTCCAGCCTTCTTGCTGGCTGGGCATGAGAAGCTGAAAAGTCCTTGACTTTAGTCTAAACACTACTTAGCAACAACTGAAAACATCAGTGTGTTATCAACATTCTTCTCATACTGAATCCAAGACATAACACTATACCAGCTACTAGAAAGAAAATTAACTCTATCCCAGCTGAAATCAGGACAAATGGATAAGTTACTTGTGTAGGATTGCACTGAGATTGACAGTGTTACTTAGTGATGTTTTGACTGGTTACTACATGAAGAAACTTTCAGACCTGGGGCCAATATGCTGTGTTTAGTAGGTTGGGGATTTGTTGGTTTTGTTTTTTTTTTTAGTCTCATCCTTTTAAAATTAAGAGTCAATGGTGAAATAAGGTCTAAATGGTCAAAATTCTTTAAAAATAAGTCTATTGCAAGGTAATTTGGCAACAGACAGATACAAAGCAAAGAACACTTTATTCTGTTTTATGTAATCAACATAAAGCGCTGATAGCATCAGATAAAACCTGAAGTTGCATTCTCTGTGCGTAATTCACTTTACTGCAGGCTGTGGTGCATAACTTTAGATATTTAGCCACATTCATGCAACCTGATCCTGTGATGATGCTTATGCTTACAGCAAAATGGAAATACTATTTCAAAGATCAGAGCACAGACGATTGGCAAAATAAGTCAACTTGAGGGGAACCACAGAGAAATCTTCTTGGAGTTTTCATATAATGCTTTAACTTTGATCACAGAGATCAGAGTGTTCTACCGGAAAAACAAACTGGGAATAGTTTAAAATTTTTATTTTAAAAGGAACAGGGAAAATAAAACCCCTCCCATAACATGTACTTGAAAGGGTATTTTGGGGGAAAACATCATAAATGCTAGTTGATGACAAACCCTTTAATTAACATGCCATATCGGCTTAGGTATGCTGCAGCAGAAAATTAGGTAGCTTTTACATATTTAAGAGGTTAGAATATTAATCATGGAAGAGCTTATTAATATTATCAGACCAGAAAGGATGCAGACAGAGTAGTTAAACAGAGATTAGCCAGAATACATTCCCCAGTGTAAAACAGGCTGCAAATACATCAGTTGCACAGCTAACCAGTATTTATGGCACCAGATCTTCCTCCTGTTCAGCAAGGGAAATGGGGCAGGCAGGTACATCTTTTTGATGCTAAGGCAAGATTTATGTCTGTTCAATATCTGACTGTCCCTGGAGTCTTCATATATCAGAAACTTCTGCTTGAACACATCTCTTTAGCCCACCTCAAGGACCAGAAGTACATTAAACATGTTCTGGGCTCTCTTTAGTTTGTCCTTCCAGGAAATGCTGGGCATGAATAAAGTCTTTAGTCAAGGAACTCCTTAGATGCTATTCTAGCCCTAAAAGTTTGTCTGAAGCACTGGGATAGGAGCCATGGTAAGACATACAGCTTCAGCCCGCTTCCCTTATTCCAGAAGGAAAGAGACATAATTATCTCTTGTTCTGAGACCGCTAGAACAACTGTCCATAAACAAAGCCCAAGTCAAACTGTAGTACTTTCTGTCAAAAGGGAGAAGCACCCTCTTCAGCCTCTTGGCTAGTGAGCACTCATGAAAGCCAAACACTAAAAAAGCAGCCATCTTCCCTGCTCCGAGCAGAGGGCAAGAGAAAGTGCAAACCCCGTGTGATAGATGGTATATGCATTCCTGAGCCTAGTACTGGATAGAAGCAGAACTCAGCAATAAAGAACATGTCAAGGACAGAGCTGTTTCAGACAGCTTGCCACAAACTCAGCGGGCTGATGATTGCCCCAGGAGCGTGTCTGCTGCTGGGAGCAGCAGGACCACAGCATGTGTCAGTCATGAGCTGCCCTTGGCTTTTTCAGGATGGACACCTCTATTACATCGCAGCCCATGAGAAATGGTGGGAGCACCACTCCTTCAGGCCACCAGCTAATGACTTCTGTATGTTGGAGTACCCAGTGTAAAGGGAATGAGACGGGCCATGAACATACAGTCTCAGCATACCCTCCTGGGAATAATTAGCACTGAGGAAAACGGGGCCATGCATTTTGCCATAAAAAGTTAATTGCTCTGGCTGTCTGAAGGGAGAACAATGTAGAATTTAAACTGTTTCTTTTCCTTTGATTTCAACAGGCTTCTCATCCATTGCTTTTGAGAGGCATAGCCCTCTTCAGATTGGTGAGGATTTTTTTGTTTTTTTCTGAAGTAGTTAATGTTTCTGCTAAGCAGTTAGGAAGCATCCAGCTGTTAAAAGCCTTTAATTGGTGAGTCTGCACTTCTTCAGCACCTAGGGACTGGTGACAAATAAATAATCTTGTCTTTTAGAAATACCAACAATAACTGCAGATGTTATTGAAGTCAAGGTGAAAACAGATAATTGTGACTTACTAAAACAACCAATTCAGGGACTAAGCACACCTTGTTCTGTGAAATTGCAGCAGGATGCCCAGAATTTTCCATGCTGCAATCCAATGATTTGCTGCTAAAATTGTTTTGCACTTCTTCATTAGGATCCAGTCTACTGGGAACTACATCACCAGTAACCCCAAGAATTGACCCAGAATGTTGTGATTTATCTCCCTTCATTACAGCAGAGCTTGAAATACAGCTGTATCCATCAATACATTCCTAACTTTTCTTGACATGATAATTTGAGACTTCTGTGAGTTTCAGTGCACTGAAACTGATACCCAACCAGCAGCGGCTGAATTCCAGCTTATCTTCAGTTTATTCAAATGTTTTAACTACTTAAATTATTTCAGAAATTCAGTCCTTCTCTGACAAACATGACATCAGTCCCCCACCCGGAATCTCTATTCTTTGTATTTATATTGCTACAAGTTGCAAATCCTGCAGCAGCTTCATTTAAACCTTTTAGTGGAAGTTTGTACTGCTGTCTGTTGTACGAGCGTACGAGAGTACAATAATCTTCCCGCTGCCTGGCAAGAAATTAAGCTCAATATATTTTGTACTGTCCTCAGGTTTTCTCCATGCTGTGGTAGCTTTAATTTGTTACCTCCTAATGGCATTGCCAAGACTGCTTCGGGAAGGTGACTGACAGACAGAAACGGAGTCTGGGGGCATAAGACAAGGGATGAGAAACATTTTGGAGTTACGCAAGCAATTAATTAGTGAGGTGGTTCTGGAAGATGGGTGGTTGATTCCCCAGGAAAATGTCTCCTGTAATCTCTCTTTACTCTGTGCTTCCCGTAACAAGACTGGTGTTCACCCCACACCATCAGCTGTTTTCAGCTCTCGCATCCTGCTTGCCAAAGAGGCACTGACTGTTGCCTGCCAGTGCAGGTGGTGTGCAGGATGATCTATAGCACTGCCAGGTCTTCCTTGGCTCCTGCAAGGCAAAGTACAGGAATCCCCTATTTCTGCTCTCATTCCCCGAGGCACCTGAAGCCCAAGTCCCTGGGACTTCAGTCTGGCCTGGGCAGAGACACACTGTCCACAGTCAGATGTACCTAACTCAGATTCTCATCCAGTTCAATCTTGTTACTTGACAGGGTATAAATGAACTCAGTGGATCAGATGAGAGTTAAGCACCTATTTACAGCATTTACTGGAAACATGTTGTTAATAACTTCACTGCACTCTTAGTTGAGAGGAGAGGATTTCTCCCACAGGTAACTGAGTCCTTAGCCTGGAGGCATATCCCAGCAAACTTCACCTCTGCCAGGACAGAACTTCCCTGCTCTGTCCTTTCCTTTAAGTCTAGCTCATCATTTGGACATTTGTTTCATCAGAGCCATCAGTGAATGTGAATGGTGTCTCTGGGGTGTATCTCTGAAGACTGTTTACTGCCTGGTAGATTCAAAGCCTGTCTCAATAACTCCCTTTCCTTGCAATATGCAGGACCTCTGTACGTAATGATCTTAATGTCATGTGGTGCTGTTTAAGTGTCAGGAAACTGCTACAGGAATGCTCTTGCATTTATGTGAGAATTCATGTTAAATGAAGAGGGTTACTGATGTGCTGATTCCTCTATCCCTTTGTATTTGGATGTCAGCTGCCCTGTGATCACAAAACTACATTTTTGTAAATTCTTCCACATTCTGCAGTAATTTGCTCTTCATTTTTTTCCCACCATGCTCCTCTCATCCCTTAGCCAAAGCAAGATACAACATGAACCTTCTTACTTGTTTCACAGTAATCTTCCATGTATCTATTAATAAAAGTGCACTAGTAAAGTAATGTATCTGACAGACCTAACAGTGTTCGTAATGCCAAAACTGTGTGCTTCCCATGGATGCCCCACACGCCAGAAATTAGATAAATAACTTGGCAGCTGGAGTCTCTCTATCTCCCTGCATTGGCATATCTAATCAGTTCTGTCACATTTCCTACCTACAAAATAGTGATCCAACCTACACAAAGGCATTATTAGAAAACTTTTAAAATTAATTAAGAAGGATACAAGGAATTGAAAAGTGTTCTTCTTCACAAGTGCTGCCTTTCTCAAAGGCTTCTATGTCGACATTGCTGATTTTACAAATCAAAACATAACGTCTCTAACTGCCAGTGTTGCAAACCCAACCCAGAGTGGAAAATTGAACTGCATTCTTTCTCCATCATCAGAAATAGAAGTCCCGCAATCAGAGCTGAGCTGACAGGTTTATTAATGATGTGTGAAGCAAAACTGAATCCAGCTCAGCCTTCCATGGCTGTGTTGGCTCTGCAATATTAACAGCAGCAAAATCATCATTACAGTTACCACTAAAAAAACCCCCCAAATTCAATTCAAAGAAACACAGAGGGAGCCAATACATTGAGTATCATGATACTGGCTTCTAAAATCCCTCTGCTTATTATAATCACATTTTAAATAACAGTGTGTATGTGTTTAATTATTGCTGTATTTATATAGAAATAAAATGTAATTTGATGACACTGACATCCTTGGAGAGTGAAGCTACATTTATAATAACCTTGAAAGAAAGCAAAAAGGCTGTCTGAAATAACTGAACAATAACTAGTCAGAATCAGAGACTGGAACAAGAATTTAACATGCTGAGAAACTGGAGAAAACATCAAAATAGATGATCTTAATCTTTGGGAAGCAGGAAACCATACAGAAGCTGTGAAGTTAAATGTAAAAAGACAGAACTCTTTTAATAGATATGGGAAAGTCTGCATGATACTGGTAAATGGCTATGGCTCATAGGTTTGAGATTTTGCAATAGAAATGTAAGAGAAAGAAAAGAGCTGCATTCCTTGAAGAATGCCAGCCACAAAATATTATAAAATGCAGTATGTTTTCCCATCTCTTCTTATGATGATGTGTTTAAGTCTGACTTTGGAAGGAAAACCTTATGGGATTATTCTTCTTTTATTTTCTTTCCTTGGATTTATCTGTAAAACAGGCCTGTGTGAATATCAATGGCTTTTTGCTTGTCATTGCAGAAATAGTAGCAGACCATCTGAATTCACATTTTTGCATTACAAAGCACAGTATTTAAAGGATTAGAATATCATTTCCAGATAATTTTTAAAAAGGGAGGCTGGCAGTCCAAGAGGAATACACCAGATAGTGCTAATTTTGGTCTAATTCTATCCCTAAATAAATGTCAGACTGTGAAGAAACAACTTGGATGTCATCCAAGTATAAAAGATCACTAACAGTAATTGTGCTATATAAACAAATCAGAAATCCTGATATTGATTTAAATAGGACAAAGATGCTATGCATGATCAGAAGTAAAAGTTTATGAAGGAGCCTTTTTATATTTACATTACTCTATATTTTGATTTTGCTTCAAGTGGAAATGCTTCATGCATCACTATATCTCCTTACTAAGGAAAGGGTACTGCTGTGGTGTCAAGCTGCCATAAAAACCTAGTCCTCAAGCTGGGTCAACTTTCAGTTATTTACAGTTGAACAGCATCCTATTATTCTTACTATGACAAATACTTTTGGTTCATTACATTACCCAAAATACCAGATTGTGAATAGAAACATGCTTAGGGAACGTAAGATCCTAAGTGTCATTATTTCTAATTAAAAGCTTTCCAGGCAAAAGCACCTCCAGTTGCTCTCCTAAGTTGGAATCAAGGGCATCAGAAAGTGTAAAAGTAAACACAGCTGAATATTCGCCTGCTTATTACTTGCAGTGACCAGGCAGTTTCCAGATGGAAAGAGTCACAGACCACAGTTCAGCAATGCACTAAATTCTGGTTTAGAATGAAAGATAATTATGGCATGTAGTATTCTACTGCTGTAAATTACCACCAGTAGTTGAAATTTGTTCATTAACTTTGTACCTGTGATTATGAAGCCAGACCAGGTACACCCTAAGACATTCTAATGTTATGCTCTACCAAGTACTGCAGCTTCTTCCACAGCTGGCATAAAAGCAAAAAGTCAGTATAAACTTTGTATTGTGTGTTCCTGCATATGAGAGAAATTCAGTCGTATGCACACACTTATTTGGATTAAGTTTATACTGGTAGAAAATTCCTGCAGTGGCTGCTCAGATGTTCAGGACTGTGAATCCAGAGCCACCATCGCTGCCACAGACCATGTTTACTGTTTGCTGTGGAAAAGCAGGGAGCCAAAGCGAAACCTCAGTCATTTGCTGCAAAGTCAGGTTGAACACCAGGCAAGTGCAGAATATCACCAGTAAACAGGCTGCCATCGGTGCGCTGCCAGCCAGTAAGGTCAGACAGAAACACACACCCCACCCCGTCCCAGTAAAATGCTTTTTGTGTGTTGCACTTCACGAATAGGGTCAAAGACAGATTTTTTGGGAGTGGGTCTAAAAGTCCAGTCCCAGGCAGCTGGAGTCACAGTTATTCCCTCTACTTCTGAAGGAATAAAGCGTTTGCCTGCCCTGCTCCTCTGGGAACATTGCTCCTGAAGTTCACCCTTCTTGTGCTTAACAACCCTTTAAAAATAACCTGGATGTACTCATGGGTGATTTATCCTTACCTGGTTTTGTGCTAACATAAGTCTTTAGCCCAGCTGACACTCCCCTTTGTCTTTGTTTTTAGCACACACTACATTTAAAATGAACAGTCATATCTTCTATCACCTTCCAGTCTGGTAAGCCTAAAATCCCAGCTCGCCAAGTTTCTTCTGATAGAATAAACTCTCCTTTTGTCTGCTCATCCCACAAACCCCATTCATTTGAGCTCATACTGAACCTTTCTGGGCAGGTGACCAAACTCGTACTACACAGTCCCACCAGTGCTTTCCCAGTGGCACACTTCTTTGCTAAATATTCCCCACCTTCAGTACTTACAGACTGCCTTTGCTCTTTTCAGCATCACATCACATCGGTGGCTTAGAGTCAGGCCTTCATCAACCAAACTGCCCAGGTTTTTTTTCTCTTCTCATGGTTCCAACAGGCAAGACCCAGCTTGTAGCAGAAATTCTCAGTATGAGCCCTGCTGCACGTGGCCTTGCATGTTGAAGTGTCAGCATTTCACCCCATTTCTATTAACAAGGTCAGCCATTACTTTTTGCAATATGCCAAACCTTATCAATATTGATAGCTTCCAACATGATGCTGTCAGCAAATTTCATGAAAGTACACTTCCACTGTTTCTGTTAGAATCGCTAATAAAAAAAAAAAAGTAAAAGAAGTGTAGTTAAACTCCAAATAATCATGTCTACCAGCTCTGTAAGATTGTATACACTCTGTAATGCTTTACATTATTTATAAAGGACAGCAATGATTATTTCCTAGTTTATTTAGTACACAATCTCTAAGAACATACGTGGAAGTAAATTGTGTGCTTCTGCATGATTGCAAGGCTCACAGGGCAGTGAAGAGGGTCTCACCTAAAGACTAATAGGTGTTTTGTTTGCAGTTTCTCCCTTCTACTCAGAGCCAACTCAGCTAGTCACCAAAGGCATTAACTCATGCTTCTTCTCAGATTTTGTAACATTAACCAATAGACAGATGTTCATATAAAATATGGTCATCAGAACAAGTAGCACTGATGATACAGAAGCTGGCAATCTAATGTGAAAGATGAAGGAGAGAGGACTAGGGGTCTGCAATGCAGCCAGCAATCCACTCCTCTGCGCCTGGTTCAGGACTTAGAGCATAGGTGATAACGCTGTAGCATAAACTCTGCTCCTCCTCTGGCATACTGGAGAAACAGGGAAAGTCAGTGATGCTGTTTGTCCAGCAGCATCGATAGTCTCTTGTGTGTTTGTGACACCTGAGCCCTGTCTTTCCTCATTCAGGGCAGACAGGGTAAGATTGACCGACCCGTTCACCCTTCATCACCTCTACATCTAAAGCAAACAGAGCTCTGAAATGAATCAGTGCTTAGGAGCATCTCAGAGGTGGATGCTACAGAGACATTGCTGTGATTAACCTTTCTGGCCACTGAGTACCTCTGACGCTCCTCGTAAATCCAGTAGAACTAATAGAAACTCACAAACAAGCCTCTTGGAGAAAGGAGGAAAATCCAGTGACATTTCTGATAGGCAAGAGAATGATGTGGCACTGTAGGACCAAGCTGTCTTCCTTGGCAAAAGAGACAAATCTTATGTAAGTTCTCTGTTAGGACATGAAGAAAGCAAAAGGGTGCTTCCTTTAGGATGTCATTTCTTTGTCCTCTACAGATCCTTTAGATGTGTGTGCCTGGGGAAATGAGATATGGGGGAGAAGGTACATTTTGAGGCAGTCTGGGGAGAAAACACGTAAAGTTATTCATTTTGCCCCTGGGAACCTGTACACTTATTAATACTGCAGAAAATTCCAACATGTTGGTATTGATTTTTTTTTCTCCAAATCACAGCAGAAGTCAAAAAAAGTGTGAAATAGAATGTTCGAACATTGAAGATGTTGCATTTACTTGCAGACTGACATTAGTCCAGCTGAAAAACTGTAGCCTTTCAGCACAGTTTGTTTCAAGACTCTTGTGCCCATTTTCTACCCTCTTGCTCCTTCATGCACTGTGATTTATTCATGATGCAACCCCATCAGGAACTGGAAACACAGTGTTTTCATTACCTTACTCTGGTGAAAAATTCAACTAAAACCATCCCATTTTTCTAACTGAAATGTGTTCAAACTGACAAAGCTGTGTTCTGACATTAAAAATATTGTTTCAGTATAGTGCTTCATGCAGACCTAATTTGAGCCCATTCACATGGATTCATTTGGATGGCAAAGAATCAGATCACAGCTTTGGTGCTGTATCTATAAAACGTATTCCTTCTTTGGAAAGCACAGTGCCCTTTCCACAATGAAATTAGAACATTAGCGTGGTGCCAGAGACAAGGCAGAGCCAGCCGTGTTCATCCAGTGTAAGAGAATGAAAATTGGTGTTGTTCCCAAAACCAGTCACTGGCATGATGTCCGCAGAGTGAGTGGCAGGCACAGTGGCTGAGTCCCACAGCCCCATTACTGGCTCATTCAAGTAGTATTTCATGTTTGTGCTTGGTCTGCTTATGAGCGTAAATTGCTGCATTTCAGCCTCATAAGTACTCATGGCATATGACTCAGAGGGCAAAGTTTTACTGATGAGTTGCTCTTGTTCCAAGGCCTCTGTCTGTGCTTTAGCAGTGTTTGGGCTCCGAAGCTTGCTGCTTGGGTGGTGCCTTTAATTGTAGGTCAGGAGCAAACATGAGAAAGCTGGAACCATACCCAAGTCCTACTATCAAACAACATGGGATGTTGGCTAACCTAATCTTAGGGAAGAAAGGACTGTATCTTTCAACCATAAATATGCATGAGATGTCACTATGAAGACAAAGGACCTGCTTGTGGGGGTAGTCCAAAAGCCTTGCAGAACTGCTACACTCATAAGACTGTCTTACGTTTGACTATTATCAAACTGTAAGTTTTAAAAAGTTATGTCTGTGACACAAACTAAAAACTGTTAGTTTTTAAAATTCTGATTGTTAATAGATGGAAATCCTGGAGGGATCATGAAGCATTTTGCCATCACACGTAGCTGGATAGCTGGATTCTCATTTTATTCACGTTTCTTCTGCTTCGTCTTTGAGGAAAAGCAGCGGCACCCACTCTGGACATGAATATACATTCTGAAGACATTAAATTTGCACAAAGATAGGTACTGCCCTGTGCTCTTCCCACTTCAATACACTCAAAAGGAAATATCTAACTGCAAAGATAGGTGATATTGTTCTTTCCCAGGATTTAAAAGTCCAGAACAAATCATCAGCCTGGCATAATGGTTAACACACTAACTTTCTTTTAAACCTGAAAGTGTGCCAGTATCTATTTGTCTTCTATATTTTGATTTTCTAAAACTGAAGCCTCCAAAACTGAAGGCTGTCCTTCTGAAAGTCTCCACCTGGGCAGAAAGGGAGGCCTAGGTGAAATGTTTCCTGAGCCTCAGGTGTGACCACATTTTCTGAGAGAGAAAAATGCCATCACTGGTAATGAAATTTCAATCTGTTTTAAGATAGTCTGTATCAGCAACACCTTCTATTCCAATAGGATAATTCCTTGTCAATCGACGCAAGTCCCACTATGAATATCTTAATAATCAGCTTTCTCATGTGTTCCAATGCCAGTGCTACATTTTCCCACAGAGATCATGAAATAAATGCAATTTCCAGATGCAAAAGCATATAAAATTGTGGCTAGGTGCCTCCTCTAAAGGAAAAGCTTGTGCTGTCTTCCACACTTTTAGCTGAATATATCTGATCATTCAGAAAAGACTGGGAACTGTCACACATTTAGACAATGTACAAATACAACAAAATTATAATATCTAATTTGTCAGTTATGGGTGCCAGAATGCATCCTACCAGTCCATCCAAAACTGGAAGAAATTGAATGCAGCTAGTCCATTCCCAGCTGGAACCTCTTTCCACTAAGACATCTGCAATATAACACAAAGACAAAATACTCCAGCAAAATGGATCAGAATTTAATTTTTTCTTTTGCACATTCTGCAAATGGAGGGCACCAAGTATCTTGATTATCATCTTCCAGCAATAATCCTAAGACCTTGCTGACTCAATGATGTTGCCACGGAATGACAGCTGAGTGGCAGCTCTTGAGCAATGACAGCTCTTCAGCAATTTATGACAGTGTATCATGCTCCCAAGAAATGAACCACTAAATTCAGTCAACATGAGGTATGCCCTCAATCCTCACTGCCTTCAATCTTGGAAAAAATGCTCTTCTTCCAAAGGGCTTCACGTGTGCTTGAAATTCTTCTGATAATTAGTAGCAAAGTACGCATTGACTAAAGAGTGTGAAAGTGAGAAAGTAGAAATGTATCTGGCTTCAGCAAAATGATCATCTCCAAAGTGAAACAGCTCATGGACAACAGGTGGAGATATGAAATCATGGCACATCCCAGAATTAAAAGACAAAGTATTGTTAAGATCACTTCCTAGGCTACCGCTCTGCAGATCTACAACAGCAAAGAGCTTTCTCTGTCACAGCAACTGCCACCCACCCTCAAAAGCAACCTGCAGATCCCAGTGGTAAAATTCAGTTTAATTTCATGAGAGAGAGAGAGAGAGAAAACATGTACCGTATTTTGGAAATAACCTTACAGAGTATATTTAGTGTGATCATTTTATACCAGTAGAATGCACTGTAAGCTTTTTTTTTCTTTTTTTTTTTTTAGGGGGGGGAGGGGGGACTGCTGCTTTGAAACCCAGATATTTAAGCTGGTATTGATACATGACTGTGAACTGACTAGGAAGGAAATTTTCTGGGACACAACCTTAGTATATTTTTCCTGCTTCCGTTAAATTATCTGCAAATTAACCAGTAGTAATCAAATCACCAAGGGTCTGCTAAGAGCTCAACCTTCATGCTTATCCAAGTCCTTTCCTGCACAGAAATAATTCTTCTCCTCTCGTCTCATGAGTATGTCATTCATGAGTGCAGGCATTGCTATTGTCACCTTCCTGATGACCAGATGAATGCAAATGAAAACGAGTCATTGGTTGCAGGAGTTTTCTACTACTTTGATCACCATGAGAAAAAAATGCAGGCTGGGCCTGGAATCTGTATAATGACTTAGTACTGGCAACTGTTTTTTCTTGCATTCAGTCTGAAGAAGCATTATGTATCCAAGTAGTCTGCTATACTATGATGAGCTGCACTAAAGAAACACATCAGGGTTCAGCAGGGAATTACACCAGTGAAGGGTCATTTATAGACTCCCATTGTATTTAAGATGGGATAAATTAGATTTTAAAAATCCATTTATCTTTGGATATCTCGAGGCTAATTAAGCAACATCTCACAAAAACTAAATTGCTTTTTAAAACAGGAAAAAAAAAAGAAAAGGCCTTCTTTGGAAGTAACATTGTCATTAACTGAATGAGAGAGGTCAGGACTTCTAAGAGACATTCCTTACCTTTATGTCACCTCAGCTTGTAGCACTCCTGATGTACCTCATTCTGGACTGATTAGTGAGAATTTGTTCTAAAACTATGCCTGAGGAGAAGGAGGGGAATGGTTTGGATGCACACATTTGCCCAATGTTTGGTCTATCTTCTGCTTACCAACAGTTCTTCACCTAAACAAAGAAACTATTGATCCTGAATAGTTATGGTCACTGCCTGGCAGGCTTGAATGTAATATTTTACATGCTATTATATTCCTTTGACATACCCTGTCCCTTTGGGTGATGAAAATTTTTCTGAATTTGTAGAAATAACCTCATAGGTTTAAAGACTTCCTCACTGTGGAGTGAAATTTTTCCCACTTTTGCATAAACAGAATAGTTGTACATTTGTCTTTTCTTCATTGTCTCCCTCCCATTGTATTTTGCTGACAATAGTGAGAGGGGGAGAGCTAACAACATGCACGGGAACAGTCTCATTATTTGTGAACTGATTGTGTGGAAAACATCTGTTTTCTGCCTAGCTTCACTTGTTTGTACACACTCACTGCTTCCAATGAGGCAGTGCTGAGAGGAAAAAGGACAACAAAACACAGCAAATCTGCCTTGATTGTTGGCTGTCCTAGTGGCTCTCAGCCCCACTAGTGCAGAAGGTCCCAGTTCATCAACAAGAAATGATGTGCCACTGAACTAAGCGTATTAGCTGCATTCAAGTCAGTGCTGTACTGTCATCTAAGGAATCTTCATTTGTGTATGAAGATGTAAGCTTTGTCTTTGCCTTTTTGCCCTGCCCTGTGGACCTCTGGCATCCTTAGATAGTCCTAGTATGCAATTTTGAGTGCTCTGTTTACTGTTTGCCTGCTGGATATAACCATATGATGACATAAATGTGAACGGTAGGTGACAAACAGTCAGCACTATTCAATGGTATACCAAGACTGCGATCAGGGCTATCAAATGGGAAAAGCATTCATTATATTTGAATACATCTTCAGATTTATCACATTTTTAACCTGTTATCACTTCTATCTCCCCTTTTGCAACTGAAGCAGTAGATGAAGTTTCCCTAAAGTTTGACATTTAGTATTTGGCAAAGAAAACAAAACCAATAGCATTATGCTTCCTACCTGTTTCCAGGTAGGTTGCTTTCCTACCTGCTTTTCTTTATTGCTGGATTCTACTTTTCCTTACAGACCACCTTTCCTCTTTCAAACTGGGATGCTGATGGGTCTCACTGAGTAAGTTCAGCAAGGTCTGCTTTTCTCATCAGGTGATCTTTTTACACTGGCCAGCCTCACTGTAGCCTCACTTGAACTTGAATCTGGTGTCATTGTTTTCTCTGAATAATACTGAGTTTTGCTGGAATTCCCAGACATGCCTGTACTTTATTTATGCAGTACAGTTTGACTCAGCATGATGATATTTTGATGTTTTCTTACAGTGATACCAGGAGGTCCCAAGCAAGACCAGGAATTCAGCTGCACCCTATCCATTTATATAGCAAAAGAAAATATTGACCAGAGAACTAACAGTCCAGGAATGGGGCTCTTACCTCCTTGGGCCAATCCTCTTACAAGCTTTACACTATTCATGCCCTCCCAGAGTCTTTTGTGCACTGGCTCATGGCCTCTTCCATACTGAGATGAAATTCTGTGGCTGTAAGTCCCTGTTATCTGTTCATTATGTATATACTTCCTAAAACAGGTTTTTCTAAAATGTCTTATCCCAATGAACATAAGTACTTGTACATATTCTGTTGTTGCTAATGGACTCAACTTCTTTCTCATTTATTCCCTTAAGAAAGCTTCTTTTTCTCCCCATGGCATCTTTCTGACAAGCAAGGTTGGATAAGGAGCAGCCCTTAAACTGTTACTAAATTTTATTTTTACTCAGCCCCGCACCATTTTAATTTGGTCCCAGAAAAAGGTATTTTGCAGAAATCCCACAGGGAAATGCTGCCATATGCTTTCACTCTTCAGTGTGGATCCTGGCCTCCATGAAGCACTCACAGTTGGGAAGGGGTCCAGGACACAGGAAGACAGGGACACCCTAAAGCTGGCCCAGATCACTCCTTGTTGATCTAATTTTGTACCCCTCTGATATGGTGTTTTCCAACTGAAATGAAACTTGTTTTACAAAGGCACTATGCTGTTTTCCCAAGTGAAAATGGTATTGTGGGAGAACCTCAGCAAGTGTAACTCTGGTAGTGTCAATGGTGCTGTATCAGCTTAGATCAAGCTGAGGTCCTTGAGAGATGGTTTTGCTTGACAGGTGCTGTTCCATGGGAAATGAATGGAATAATCAATGACTTGTGTTAGCATGGCTTAATATTAAGAGCTTTTTAAGAGACAAGCATCCCCAAAGCTGACACTGGCTTTGTTCAAAGAGGATAAAATTGTGTGGACCCTGGAGGATGACTGTGGTTGAACACGAAGAAAGAATAATCTTTCTTGAGGAAACCCTCTTGCATTTTTTTTCAAATAATTTCCATGTCATCCCTCAGAAAGGGTTCTTATAATCCTCAGCTTTTGTAGGGGAGTCATATTAAAGAACATAGCTTCTTCTTTAGAACAAATACTAAAGGGAAAAAATTCTTCCAGACTGGAAGTGGAGGAATTCCTCTTCCTCCTCCACTCCCAAAAATAAAGTCTGATCACCTACTCCTTCAGTTCTACCATCAATATCTTCTCCTTCATTTATCACCTAGAAATAGGTCTATGTTCGATATCAGTTCAATAAGCTTGTTTTTTTAAAAAAAATCTCCTATCTTTTAAACTATTGATTATTCTCACCATGGTCAAAGGCAGCAGTCCAGCATCCACAAGTAACCTTAAAAAAGAAAACAAGTGTACAAAATACGCCACTACCGGACAACCTGCACTTAGCATACCATGTTGTGCTAGTGTTGAGTAAAAAATAAAAGGCAGTGAAAACAATTTTTTCACTCACTTGAAACCATGGACCCTGTAAACAGTATGGGAGATCCCACGGACCCTGTAAACAGTATTGGAGCATTATTTTATTATCAAGAAAAATATCAGTAAACATCCTGGCAAAAGTAATTTTGTAATTCAAGATGCTCCTTCTAACTTTTTAATTTGTATTAACATTTGGTAGGCTGAGCTGTTTACTTTACTAGCTGTTCTTCTCTCTGTTCATTTTTCTCTGTTCTTCAGTCCCACATAAGTTACCAGGCTGCAGAGAGCTGGCATTATTTCATGGTTCTTGCAGGACAGTACAGCTTGCTAGCTTTTGCCTCAATGCACTTCTTCTATTGTTTCTTTTATACAATGCATGCAAACCACAGCGTCAAAGACAATTGTATCACAGAACTAATAATAATGTTCTAGTGTTGGAGAGGGCAATGATCTGTTTTTTTTCTTGGACACAAAGTATTTGGCTTTGTCAACTTTTCTATTTAGAAGTTGGATTAGTACCCATAAAGGAGTGCCCTTGAGCCCTTCTTACTTAATTATAGCTCACAGCCTCTGAAAGCAATTCTACTTGGAGTTCTGCAATCATGACAACCAGCTCTTGCAGAGTGCTTTTCTTGCGTAGATCTCAAAGCACTTTATGCAGGAAGTCAGGGTCATCCTGCAGATGGAAAACCTGAGAAATGAGGAAATGGAATGAGTTGCTGAAGTTCATCCAGAATTTGAGTAGGAAAAAAAAAAAAAAAATAGAAGAATATTAGTCCTTAGTACTCTATTCAGTACAACATAGCTATCTTGAAGGAAAAACAAAGTTTCAAGTCTAGGGAGCCAGTAAAAAGATACTAAATACAAAGGAATTAAAAGCATCCACCAGAGTGTTTTTCAAAGTTTAAAACACCTCTTCTTTGTTTTACCTATTCCCACAGGAAAAGATGTTTTGGTACAGAACCAGTCCTTCCTACCCCCACACCTTTTTGTGATAATGCTGTGGATCTGAACATTGTATCTTATCAAGATTGTAACCAAAATTTCTCACTCTTTCGGCATGGGTCTATGGTTCTGGAACATGTTCTATTTCAATCAATGTCTAGATGGACTACTCAGAAAAACACAACAAAAGATGAGCAATCCCATGGAGAAAAGGAAGCAGCTTTAGCCACCAGAAGCAAGATATGAAGATTAGAATGATTACCCCTCAAAAAAAACTGAAATCTGACCATTAGAAATATGGTCTCCAAAGTCCATTGTGCAACACAAGTTAGATGCATTTTTTCAGCACAATTTCAGTTTGCTTGGTTGAAGTAGAAAATATTTCTGGTTATTAACACATAAACATGTAACATCAGCTGTCCAGTTTTAAATGATTCATACAGTGATGATACAGACCCCAGCATTTTCAGACTGCCAAACACTTTTTAACTTGGATGGGAATCTCACAACTAGCTAAATATCTATCCATTGTCATTTATACTAGCCTTAACACAACTAGCATTTTCTAGATGAGTAGTCAGATTTATTACACAAAGTGGGGTTAGATCCAAAGATTCTCCAGAATGTTACAAGTACTATAAATGAGTAACAGATGCATTAAGAGCTTTCCATCTTTGTGTCCAGGTCAGTCAACAAAGATGTTATCTGAAAATGTCTTCACAGTGGTCTGTGAACTTCATGATATACTTCAGTAAGACGTTAGTAGATTAGCATTCACATCAAAATCATGATAACACTTGACACATTAACAGATCGTACTATAAAGGTAAAAAAATACATTAGCTGACAAATGCATGTGTCGTCTCATTGAGATTAGGAGACACAGATTTATGTAATCCATCTGTGAGTTAGGATCTCACATGAACAAACATTAAAACAGAACAGCACACATTAGATCTCCGAATGTCCATCATCCCGACACAGCAGTCCACTTTGAAAGAAGGAAGCTAGGGACTCTGTCTTGATATTTATTTACTTCTCTTATACACATTCTAGTAATAACCCAAATGTTTTATTATTGATTTCTATTGATGTTGAAATCAAAGATTAATTCAGGTAGATGGCTGTCAGCATGCTCACATGATTTTGCAGCACACTTTGATCACTGGGGCAACAGAAGAGGCATGATAGCCTCAAATTTCAGGCATGGATCAAGATGTGGGAGGGTTCTGCATCCAAGTCATCAGAAATCATCTGGGAGTGGGCCATTTGCATCCTGTTGCTCTCTTTAAAAACTGTAGCTTGAGTATCTCCTTGACTTTGTTCCTTCTCTTTTAAAAAGAATTATTACCTCAGTCTCTGCTTATCTGCTTAGGTGATACGTGCAGTGGGGCCAAGGATCAGCTTTTGCTATTGAGAGCTTGGTGCAATGGAGTTACATTCTTAAATAGGAATCTCTTATTCCAACCATACTGAGCATCTGTCTGATAACAGCAGAAATTTTCTCTGGAGTCTTGAACACAATGTTGTCTGTGACCACTTAGCCTCAAAACTTAAAAAAAACTAGAACAACTTCCCCAAAATTATTCCTGTATTTCAAATTACAGTCCCCTTTTTTTCCTGAGGAATAGAGATTTTGAAGCAATAATTACTTTGAGATGAATAATAGCATCTTAGCTAAGAAACTTTCAGTGTACTTTTGATTTGCAGATGAGAAGTACTGATTTGAGTCTAACAGGACGTTTAAATGCTACACAGATATATCAAGTACAGACATGTCATTGGGCCTCTCCATTTAATAGAATGACAGCAAGAGGAAAAGAAAGTACTTAAGGGATTAATATAATCATTACTTCCAAGATGTTTCTATTTGAAGGAACCTTGAAGAGGTTTCCATCATTCTGCACAGATTAATTTCTTGAGAAGAAGAATCTAAAGCAAAGCTTTTAAGGGCTCACCAACCATCTGAGGAGGGTCCAGGTCCAGAAAAGGCAGAAAGAGCATTCACTGATCATATTTTCATTAAAGCTTTTCATACTTAACTATCAGTACCACCACTGATACCCTTGCCACCTTGACTGAAAATCTCTTTTCCTTCTCTCTGACTCTTGCTTTCGCTATAGCTCATAAATCAAGTCTGTCACTAAATTCAGCTGGTGCTTTCACTGCTACATACCTGAAAGTGCATCCCTTTCCAGCTTCCACTAAAATAATGTCTTATACATCTTCCATCACAGTCACTTCTACCTAGGCCTTCTAATCCCCACAGTAGACAAGAGTTACAGCAAATCCCATAAAGACTTGCTGTTTTTATCAGTTTATACCTAGCTCAGCTCCATAAAGCACTGTAGAAGCTTGCTAGAGAAAAGCCTGCATCCACCCAGGTGGGCTCCATAACCCAGCAGGGTCCAGGTGCCAGGAATAAAAGGGAAAGGAAGCCCTTCCAGGAGCTTTACGGGGCTAGGTCCATGGCTATGGAGGTGGTGTCCTGTTACCAATGTTAGAAGGGCTTTTTCATGGAAACCCTAGGAAGGGTACAGGAAGGTTATGGAAATCATCTCTAGTACTCTGTGAAAGACAGAAGTGTCCTGCTGTTCAATGGGATGGTGTTTTGAAAGACTGGAGTATATGGAGAGCCCTCTCTTTCTAAATACCTTTCAGTCTATCATCAAAGTCGCAGTTACTAATCTTTTGGAAATCCCTCCTAGGCTGTATTACTGTCTCTCTACACTCCCTTCCTGCCTCTTTCTGATTTTAGCATCAAATTCATTTGTTTCATCTTCACTTTCAGTTCTCTGAGCATGACTTCTGCATGAATCTCTGTTCTTTCTCATCAAACTGATTGTCCTTGCCATATTGCTTTTCTATCTCATTACCCCCTCAGTTTCTCTTTTTTTTCCTTTCCTTCCTCTTTCCTTCCTCTTCTCTCTATTTCCATCTCTATCTTGAATAATCTCTCAGTTCACCCCATTCGTAAAATCTCACCTCTATCCTTAGAACATCTTAGAGGCATGCAAATGTTAGTTCGCAGCAGTTGGCTAGGCAAGGAAAAACAAACAAGAGTGTTGTAGTGCATCATATATTGGTATATGAGCATCTCAGTATTAATACATCACCACTAAAGACAAATGACTTAAGAGCTTAACTGCCTCTGAAGTTGCATCTTTTCCTATGCTGGAATATTAAGGAAAGGAGACAAGCATCTAAACATGAATAATCTAAGATCAGGTAAGAATTTGGGCATCAAAATAAACTCATGTGTGCTGGGGTAGTATCTTATTCTTCACATCCTTAACATATTCCCAGTAACGATTTTTCTGTATAATAAGAGAGTTGCATAGGTAAAGCACAAATAGAAAACCTAGGACAGGACTTGAGACTTTAGATTCCAACGCTCATTTTGTCAGTATTTTATGTAATAAATAGAAACTGAGGGAAAATAGCCAAATCCAAAAGCTCTGCTTATTTTTCAATACTCAGTATTGTATATGAGGATGAAAAAGTCAAGATAACTACAAAGGATGATATTATACTATGTATTCTCCAGATTACTAAGACAACACTCTGTCTTAACTTCTTTAATGCACTTTCACAGAAAAAAACTGACTTATATTTATATATTATGTGTATGAGCTACCAGATTTGATGAACTACAGGGGGCAGGTGCCTGGACATCAGTGTTGGTAGGGTTGCTCAAGTGCAAAAGGTAAGGTCCTTGCCACGTTTGGAAGTCAGAAGCAATTATTTCTCTGTAATACACATATTTGTAAGTTGTGGTTATACAGAGTGATCTAGGTGATTCACATTTACCCGTTCTTGTCAAAAGCTGATGCATTGAAAGGGGTTTCTTCTGTTCTACAGAAGCTATCTGGAAAAATAGATAGGTAGTGCCAGATATTATTTAGGTATACCATGTAATTTTAGCCATAAACTGAAGCTAATAATCCCTCAAAGAGGACAAAACACTCCCTAATTTGAAGCTTCCTTGTTATCTAGCAGGCACAGAACAGTACTAAAGATGGAAATACCACTTACTGCTCTGTGTCTCCTCTCAATTTTTTTTTCAGTATGGGCTGTGTACTAAATGTGCACATTTTCTAATGCGTGTGTGACCGGGGTGTTCACTACAACAGTTTTCTGAGAATGAATATTGAGTCTGGCAGTGTGGAGAACAAGGCAGTCTGACTAAAAGCTCCAACACACAGGCAGTTCTGAGTTCAGAAATACACTTTATCTCCTTCTGTTCCCAGCTCCCTGGGTTTTTCATGAGAGAATTTCTTCTGCATAATGCACGCTGTGTCTTCTCTTCCTGTCTCCTCCCCATGGTATGAGGTCACCATTATCATTTCAGTCTCCCTAAAGTTTTTTATGACCTCTGGTATCACTAAATGAAATATTTGCTCTCTTTGTATTCTTGTCACACCTTGCAAGAAAACGCTAAGGCTGGAATTTAGCAGCCCTGTAGAGGGAGTGTAATTCCCAGACAATGTTCTACAAATTGAAAAATTCCCTGTGCCTTTATAGTGTGTAGCCCTCAGTAGTTGTTGGTTTTCCCCACTTTATTTTGTTTCTTATCTCAGTGCGCACAGGGTTTCCACCATGGGTTGCCTGGGGCAGGTGAGTTTAAAAGATGAAAGTGCCATCAAACCCTTGAAGCTTCCATCACTTTTGCCCAGCAAACACTGAAAGACTTGAACTGATTACATTTTTGGATTTTTAAGGAACAATCAAGGTCATGCCATGTTCACTGATCCCTTGTTTTCTACTGAGGTTACAGTCTCCTGTCTACATTTTGGAGATAAACTATACAAGCAACAGAAGGTCATGGACTATGAATAAGGCTTACTTAGAAAAATAAGAAATAAATGACAAAGTTGATGATTTTCATGAAACCTGTGTGGATTACAACTATTTTTAAGACTGCAAAATCCTGCCTTTGAAAGGTCGCACTCCATGCAAGGGATGCGTTCATTGTATTTAGAATCCTAAAAATAAAATCGTGGAAGAAAAAGATCCACCTGTACTTTACCAAAATAAAATGAAATGATCAAGACCTTTCAGCTGACCTGACATGCTGTAAAATAATTTACTATCTGAAGACTTGAACTATAATATCTACCTTTTCCCTGTGCAAAGACTGCAGTTTCATATTAGAGTCATGGTAACAGCTTTCCCAATGCCTTCATTTCTGTCAACAGTAGACCAGGACAGGCTGTGAAATGCTTAACGTTATTTTTTTTATTCTGAGACACTGATGAAACCTGTAGACATTGTGAAGTATTAAAATAAAGCATCTATCTCCATTAAGAGATTGACAATAATATGGTCTCTGTTCTATAAACATCTTATTGCCTACAAGAGAGACAAATATCCATACGTTGAAGTTCCAGGCGTCCAATGCTGTGGAAAGAAATGAGTATAATTGAATGAGATTCTTCATTAATTGAAACTGATTGGTTTATGGTTATCGTTTTGTCAGCCCGTACCACTAGTCACTTTATAGAGTACTGAGCATTTTTTCCCTGCTCTCATTATGGAAGCTAATGTCTTTGTATGAGTCAGCAAATGCAGAGAGCTATTTTCTACTTCTGACTACGCTGAAAGAGCAATTTGTTACGTGTTTCCAGCTCTGCCTGTGTAATCCTGCTGGTCAAGAATTATTAAGCACTGTCATCAAATGAAGTGCAACAGTGGCTGCTTCAAAGGCCTATCAGATGTATAAAGAGTAATCATGCAAAATAAAAAGTGGTGAGTTCACACTGATCCAGCAGCACCTATCTCGCTGAGACACTGGAACGTGCTTTCCAACACTACCCTCAGGGATTTCCCCTGCAGATGTACAGCCCTGAGAACAGTGAAGACAGACGGGATGCTAGACAGCCTGTCTGTAGAGATAAGCACAGCAGTAATGATGGTGTAGTCTATCCCCAATGCCAAAAAGTGGTAAGTCAGGTTTCAAAATAATCATGGAGTGGGTCCACCCATTGTAAACTAAAAGCGTTTCTAAACATGTTTTTAAACATCAGGGGTTTAACCATCATTTGGGAGACACAAAAGTGGATGCATGAACATGTCAAAAAAATCTGGGGTCTGAAGTAGTAAAAACACAGACTCCTCCATCTGCTTGCTCTATCTATTCTCTCGCTTGCCAGGGATAAGCTATTGGTTTACTTCCCTCACTTCTCACTAGTCCACCTTTCTCCTTTTTTCCACTGCTCATTTCCCATCTCGTGCCCATTTCTCTCATCTCATGCCTTCTCTCTCTCGTTTTGTCTTTTGGATAAAGTATACATTTCACCCTGTTTCCCTGAGACAAATTTTTGTTCATAGTTTCCAAGGATCTCCGTGGTATCCTAGACCTTCACCACCATCAAACTTAATGCCTTTGTTACATAAGCGAAGGATCTATGAAGCCTAAGGAAGGAGCTAGTGAATGTGGCCAGAGTTTTATTTTTCCCATTTAGATATCCTGTGTTTGTATTCCACCCAGTCTAGCAGGTGACTAGACTGGAAATGTCCAGTTGTATTGCTGTATGAAAGTAAAATGCAAAGAATTGTTTTCTTGTGTGATAAAAAACCTCAAACAAATTAAAAATAAGAAAAGAAAAAAAAAAAGACCAATTACATGAAAAGAGTAATGTCCTGCTGAAGATATGTCCTGCTTGCTTAGGGAAGGTGTTATTTAAACACATATAGCTTTGTGTTTCTGTAACAAACTACAAAGGATTTGGATCATGGTTGGTATTTTAAACAGCAGGCACTTACACAGTTTTACACACAAATGACAGAATTCCATGATGAAGTACAGTTCATGTCACAGTCAAAGGAAGTAAAAACTACAACTAAACTACAGATTTGAACAAAATTAATGGATTTTTTTTCTCAAATTTCATACCTTCGCAGTCTTTTTCATAAAATTACTGTCAATCAACAGTCATTGATGGCAAGTTTTTTAACAATACTTTCATTATTATGCAACTCACAAATATAACAGAATATTTGTGAACTGAAGAGTGATAATGTACACTAAATGCAATCACTATAAACTTTATTCATTTGAATGTATTCACTTAATGCTGTTATAGACCTTTAAGGGACTGTCTGAAACAGCTTTGTTCTTTCTTCTCTGCATTTCTTGATATTTATTTTGAAATTAATATGAAAGAAAATTCATTTAAGATGCAAGACTAAAACTTTGGTTAATTTTCAGCTTTTCCATGTATTTTCCCTGTAATCTAAAGCAGGTTACTCTCTAGCCCCTTACTTCAGCCCCCTGTCTTTAGTTGGTAATAAGACTTCTTTTATTCATCTTTTTTCCTGCCTTGTCTCTTTTATTTGAAAGTATTTCAAGGTCAGAATTCTCTCTTTTTGCAAATATTGCTTAGCCCAAAGATGCCTGATACTAGCTGGTGTCACTAGAAGGTGTTGTAGGACAAACAGCCCACAATCATACCACTTTTCCTAATAACTTGGTATAATTTATCATATACCTTTTTTTTTTCCTGATGGAGTTCAAAGCAGTTCATTGTGTAAAGAGTCATTTCTTTGGACAAAGTTGTGGAAGGCTATGCAGGAAAAGGCAGTGTTAATTTGTTTTGTCTTAGCTCACTTTTCTGCCTTTAGGACTCAGCATATGCAAAAGCACCTATTGAATCCTCTATAGTGGATATCTACTAATCAATAGGCAATTGTGCTCTTGCTGAGTCCAAATGGAAAATGATGCAGCAGAAAACAAAATGTGCTAGGCAAAAACTTGAAGTCCTCAGTTCTCACATTTATTTAGTCACACCTCTAAATAACCCAGAGGGACTGAAGGGTTTACCTTCCTGCATTTCTCTTTTTGTTGAGTTTATCTGGGAGGTTATTTCACCCTCTTACATAGCAAACATGAAAGAGGTTGGTATCGAGCTAACATTACCAGTCCTAACTAGCTGTTGTAAGTTTTGAAAATGTTGACAATTACGTTACACTATCAATCTGGATAATTGGCCTTTGGTAACAGACTTCATCAGGCATTTAAAAATATAATAATACATAAATCCTGGATATGATGTCAGTAATTCTGAACCAAATAATCTTAATTAGATTACAAAAAAAAAAAAAGAAGTGCAGAGGAATGAGGCAGGTCAAAGTAGTTCTCCTCTGATCAACCAGGGATTTAGAAGAAAGGTTCAAATATTGCAGTCCATCTCTCCACCCTCTTCATAAAATCTCAAACTAAAAAGTTGCAAGCCCTTGCTTTTCATGAGCTTCCTTTAGTTCATCTGAGGCTTAGAAAGGCTCTTTCAAAAACAGGAAGATTTTGAAAACCTTTTAGTTGGGGATTGAGTTGACAATACGAAATTTTCTTCATGTTCCTTTGCAAAGAGGTGCTATGAAGAAAACAATTCTTCAGAGCTTAGAAGTTTTATCACGCTATTTCCTCAGGTATTTCAGAAAACTTCTGTTCTTCAATTAGGGCAGTCCTGAGGTTCCCTCAGAGATTAATAAAAAGAATTTCAAACCTTTTTTTTTTTTTTTCCCACCAGCATCTGCCAACTAGGCCCTCCAAGTGTGAGACATGCAGGATTGCTGAAGCTTTATTGTAGCAGGGTGAGAGGAAAGAAAGTCCAAGTGAGCCATGAAGATGATGGATCTGAGTTTCAGTAGAGCCTGAGGCACCTCTGACTCCAGTGGCAGACAATGAGCTGGATGCTTTGAGTCCATTAAAATGAGTGGGATAAAAATACTATTTAAAGTGACTTGACAGTGCTATCGTCCCTACAGATGTGACCTGTTCCTGCACAAGTCCTGAGACCCATGTATCAGGTAGACAACATGGAAATTCCTTTGTTTCTGTTTGCTGCTTATTAAATAAAAAGATTTTGAAGAAAGCACGAGTGGGTCTTTTGAGTCAGTCAATGCCAGTCCTGAAGAGAATGCAAGAGTAGCAGCTCTCCAGTACATATCTCCACTGGATATGGATGCTCTTGCATATCTCCAGTGAATCTTCACAAGGCAATATGTCTTTTTTGGCATCTTCCCAGATCAGCTACCTGTTCGTGGTTCATTTCCACAATATGTGACCTTATGACAGCCTGCTTTTCAAACATGGGAACATAATTAAAACCTCTGAATTTTTAATTTGTACACTCAAACCTGGCACTGGAGGAGTTAGCAGTTGCATATGCAAATAAAAAGAACAGTTGTGCGTTTTCATGCAGCACCTGTCTTTGGCAAAGGTATCTTCGCTATGCCAAAGAGAATTATTACTGATAAGCAGAGAGTATGTTTATGGTGTGGAATCTGTCTGTCTCTTCCCATCAGTCTCTAATATAAACACAAACATCTCCGCTCGAATTTCTGAGCGTGGAAGTTTGTTGCCGCTGTTTGTTGCTTAACAGTCACGATGACCTTGGCAAATACACCCAGAAACTCAGTTCTTTGGGTTGAATTTAACACATTTTTCTCAGTTTAGGATTCATCAGTGTGAAATACCTGCTTAAAGGAAAAGTTGTTAACACTAAAAGGCTCTGTGCAGCCTCCTGCCAGCGGTGACTTTCCCACGTGATGAATCACTTCATCCCACATGGTCCAAAGTACCCGAGTGCAACCAGCTTTCCTGGGCAAGGCAGAGCGGGCTTAACAAATCTATATGATCCCCTCAATCAAACACAATTTGCATGTCACTAACAAATACAGACTTATTCCTGTGACCCGTGGGGTGTTTAGAAGTGAAACCTCTCTGCCTCTTCTGACAACCCTCCCCACACAAATTTTCCTCCATTCACAGCTTCCAAGCTTAAGCCACGTTTCCAGTCATAACGTTGGATCTCGCTGAGGCACAAATTTGATCCAGATCAGAGCGCACAGTCAAGCTTCTGCCAAATTACCCAAGCGCTGATAGAGAGTGGAAGCTGGCTTTCTGCTCTTATGTCAGCTGTGGGAGGAAAGACAAGACTTGACCGGGCATAAAGTTTGTTCATATAGGGTGGGCCTGTCAACATTGTTTTTACCAAACAGTAGTCTTTATGGGATATATATTTTTTTTTATTTATATATATATATTTAGGGGTGTTATTTTAAATACAAATCCATTCCTTGATCTGGTTGGCACACAAGCACACAAACAATTGTGTTGGTACAACTGTGACATGGAGGCAGGTACCGCTGGGAACACCCAGAGTCCGGATTCCCTCTGGGGCACCTATAGTGCCCATTTATGATCTCAGTCTGTACAGTGACATCTTTAATAACCTCCAAAGGAGAAGCAATCTCAGACCAGCTTTCGTCCCCAACTTAAAAACATATTCTCTTCTGCCACAGCAATCGGTCTGACTGTATTTTAGTACACTGACAAACCCCTTAGCCTCTGTTAGTGAGTGGGGTAATTAACACAGGTGTTTTAATTGTACAGGTGGAATCTTATAGGTCACAGTAAATACATTTACACAGTAAATACTTTACTTTTGTTTTTATATTCCAATGCAATCACTGGCATTTTAATACCATCTTCTGTTTCAGGGTAACAATAATAGTAGACTCAGCGTGGAAACTAATGCATAGTGATTTATAGCTTTGCACCTACAACTTCCATTAAGATTGATGTAAGGTAAGGGGGAGAATCTGATATTGTTACAGTTGACGTTAGTAACTAAAGTTAAAGCATGTCCTAAATAATTGTCTCATTAACCTTCTCCAAGTTCATAGGCTGGACAGGGATATGACTACAGCTGACAGAATACATCTGGTAAGGTGAGGAAAAATAGAAAACTATTTGTGGGCTTAGCCTAAAAATCTTACAGCTATTTTGACATACTAGAACAGGGATGTGTCAATGGTAAAGGAGGTTTGTGAGGACTTGGCTGCTACTGATTTCATTATGCCTTAACTTAAGGCTGAAGTGCCCTGTTTTTATGGGTAGTAGCAAAAAAAACAAGAAGACTTGATAAAGGAAGTAATTTAGCTAACAGTAAAGTGGCCTTCAAACAGATCCAGCTGTTTTAAATCATCTATGCATCAGTATGACACATTGTCTTTATATCATTTACCATTTTTATTCTTTTGCTCATTCCTTTCCGCTCTTCCTACCATGGTGTGAACTTCCACGCATCCCTGCAGTTCCCAGAGAAGGCAAAACCTGATGTCAGCCACACGCTGCCATCTCCAAAGGACTTGAGCAAAAGATGCTACTGGCAAGGTGATGTACTGAAGGTTTGCTGACCACTGTCCAGGTCGGTCTGGAACTTAATTAATCTATGAGCCATTAAGTAAATGAAATCTGAAGCCGTTTCCCTGTTTCTCTGAACTATCAATACATTAGTGCGGTCTGCTTAGGCTCCAAGCCATTAAAATAATAGAGTTAGGAGTACCCACACACCCATCATTTTCAGGGAATTCGGCCTCATGCCCTGCTCTTCTCATTAGAAAGAAGACAGATCATATTTGTCTTTTTTTTTCTTCTGTTTATATTCCCCCCTCCTTCTTTCTGGAAACCTTCCCAGAGTAGTCTCCCCTCTCCTTACCTGCCTTGCTCCGGGAAGCACCTCACTGCCAGCTGGCTTCCCAGGGCCGTTGAGGCAGCCAGATTTATTGCAGCAAGGCGACCCGAGCCGCTGTCCTGTCTGGTCTGCGAGTGAACAGGAACAGCGAACCCTTTCTTGTCACCTCTCTAGGCCACAAATGCATTTGGGACTTTCTGATCACCTAATTTACCATTTAGCCAGTGCAAGCGTTTTGCTTGTAAAATCCTGAAAATTAACATTGGCATTTAAGACACCAATTAATAGAAGAGCATCTATGGTAGGTACTTATGTGTCCTCTGTGGCTGTTATACCCCAGCAACCCACAGTCTTTCACTGACTTACTCTCAAACAATGCCTCACAATTCACTGCAAAGTGACTCCAAAATTTGGTTTTGTTACTTGCTTAATTTGGTGAAATACTGCTATTATCTAATTGTTGTTAAATGATTTATTATTATTATTATTATTATTATTGCTGTTGGAATGCAAAAGATGACTCTGTGGGGAAAATCTATATATTTTGATAATCTTACCAACTTGTCTTAATGAGGAAAGCAAGGTTTGGCCTTTTCCTCTTCCATTTTATATGTTGCACACTTCCTCTCTTTGGACTGCATTGCCTCTGGGTTGATGAGTAATTACTTTCCCTGTTCAGGCTTTGCCTATATCTTGCCTCATGCTCAGATTACAAATATCTTCTGGGGATCTCAGCCTGGATAGGAAAAGGTGTGTGAACAGGCACGAATGGCTATCTATGGGCTTGCAAATGCAGCAGGACTCAATGGTAAATGGCTGCTATTCACTTGCTAGGTAAGTAAGTTATCTGGCTTCTCTGTGCCTCATTTATTCCTTCTATAAAATAAGAGGTGATTACCTTCTTTGCCTGGAACAAACGAATTCCTTCTTGACACAGTCTTGGATCTTCTGACATTTTCCTGGATAATTTTTTCCATGCTGCTTATAAAAACAAGTGTCTGTATTCTGCAATTATGCCCCGAGCCCCATTGAGAAACTACATTTCCATTGCTCCTGAACCTGCAGTCAAGCTGCTTCTTGTTTCCATTGCTGAAAACCCTAAGTTCAAATCTGAGCAAACTCTGTCATGATTCCTGCCAGCCCCTCCAGGCAAGTGCTGCTTCATACTACATGCAAACTAATGTCTTTGGATGGGCTGCCCTACGCCTATTTATTTCAAGTCTAGCTCAAGAATTCTTATCTTTAGGTCATTATAAACTTCTTTTCTTTGGTTAGATTTTTCTCATTCCCTGAGGCTGCCACAAGATTGCTCAGCCTCCCCCCAAGACTTAGGTTCTGGGTTATGAGCTGTCGGGTGACTGCTCAAGCAGTAATGAAGACAGAGTGTTGGATTATGTATTGGTAGCAGGTAGCTGAAAAGTAGCCTACCTGTAGCTATGCAAAAATTGAGAAGAACTAACACTTTTAAATGCAAAAGGTTTACTTTAAAAAAAAAAAAAAAGAAAAGAAAAACCTTGTCTTCAATAAGAAGGCACTCACGGGTAATAATGAAAAGAGGGTCATGTTACACAGTACAGTCAGCCTCCAGTGCTGCTTCCCTTCACTGTCTTCCTTGGGGTACTTCTGATAAAGTTTGTTCCTTGGCTTTACCCTAGTGGTTGGCTTCCTCTCACTGACCATTTAAAATCAAGTCAGATACCTGAAACACTGGCTGTGGCAAATACAACCAACCTTCTACAAAAACCAGTATTTATTAGAGCCTTGAAAATTACTTAGTAAACACAACAGGGTTGCTACTTGTTATTTTTTAGTTTGAATGCAAAGAAACAGAGTTTATGATGTTATCTTGAAAAGAAAATGTCTGGGTGCGTCAGCACTGAAGGCACTGGTGGCAGGACACATGTAGTTGTCAGCACATTGACAGTGAGGCTGTTCCTCGCTGTTTCCATAGAACAGTAAGGTCTTCTCATTGGGTTACTACAGCTGTATTATGTCCAGGGATGGTGGAATTGGTACTTTCCTTCAAAAATAGCCCAACACCAATTCTGTGCTCCTACCAGCATGACTACTAAGTGTGCTCTGAAGGCAATGGGAATGTTTCACAGTGAATGAGTGAGTGGAAGAGGATTTGGTTCAAGCAAGGCCATTTGTAGATTACTTGGTAGTTGGTGAATTTGGTGCTAACCATCGCGGCTTCTACTGATGACTGATTGTTTACTCCCAAATACATTTTCCTATGGGTACTGTTGGTCCTTAGAAGCTTCCACATAGCATTTTCCAGATGACATTAACTAAAACACTTCCCATCCCTGCTTCATAAACTCCAACAACAAACTACAAACTCTTGAAATTCTTTCTTCTTTAATTTGTTTTCTGTAAATTCATGCAACCCATTGTTACATCTCATTAGAGCCCTTTAAAGAATGTTATAACCATTTTGAGCTTTTAATTTTTTTTTTACAGTTGAAATGTGAATAGAACTTTAGTCTGTTCTTTATGTTACCTTAATTTAGTGTTAACTTTAGAATTACTTTGAATTACAAAACAGGTTAGAGATTATAAACTGAGTTCTCCTTTAGAGTAGCTGATTTTCCTTCCGGAGCAGAGAGTGTCCAAAGACAGTTTTATACTTTCTTATAAAAAAAGACTTTTCTTCACTCTGTAAATTTGTCACTGGTAGAAACGGTGGCCAATCACAGTGAATAGTAAATGTGCTGTTCACCTATAAAGTCCCATGAAACATTCTTGGCAGCCACTCTGTAAGCTTTTCCTCCATGTCTAACATTACATTCATCCAGGTGGGAAGGTCAGACCACATCTTGGAGTGCAAAATTTTGCTTCTCTAAAGGTACTGTTTCCATGCATGTTTTTGTCAGAACTCATCTTCTGTAGCTATTTCAGGTGTCCTCCTCGCTCTGCCTGTCTGGATGTTCAAGTGATGAGCTCTCTGAAAGCATGCATTGCTAGGTTGTGGGGTGGACACAGCATGGACACAGCATGGACACAGCAAACCACACTGAAGGCAATAGAAAGCCTCCAGTGATTTCACTGGGGTTTGAGTTAGATCAAGTTGAAACAAATAATACCTTGAGGACTTGAGGCAGGTTGATTTTGTTTATTTCTGCCTTAATTTCTCTGTGACTGAAAAAAAATCCTTGAGGAATAAACTGGCTTCTGTTGGCAGGTTATACTCGCACAAGCAAAACATGATATGATGCCAAAATATTATAGTGATGTTTTATTTGAAGTGGACACCTGCACACTAGGGGCTAGCTTGCAACCAGTGATTCATTCCTCAGTTCAAAAAGATTTAATTGGCATGATAACCTATACGAGTGTAGCCAAAGGAATAAAAAGGCAGATAGATACATGTTAAAGGATCGCTCTAATCTACTCATATAAGAGCTATATACTTAGAAAAGTATAGTCTCTGACACACATTTAGCTACTAGAGTTCACCCCTTATCTGTTATGAAATTAATGTGTTTTTTCTCTACAGACCATGCAGATTTTTCCTTGGTTTATATTTATTTATTTATTCATTTATATATTTATATATATTAGTCCTGTGGGTTTCCCTAACTGTTTGGAGAAGTCATAGCCCAAATGCATACATTCAGAAGAGAGTATTTGAAACAAGTGTTTCTGTTTCTTATGAAATCTTTTTTTGAGACAGGTAAACCTTTCCTAAAAGATATGACTATCTAAATTCTAAGAAGTTCTTCCCAAAGGAGATTGATCTCTGAAATATAAACCTAAAAATTTACAATTTTTTTTTAAAGTATATTTTCTGAAGTGAATGCCAGTTGTGATGGTAGACCAGAATCTGTTCTAGCATGGTAAAAATGCCGAAGCACTTTTTTAAATCCACAGTTCATATTCGGCATAATACAGGTGAAATGTCACTTTATTTTTCTTTTGGTACCAACTGTAATCTTGGAAGTCTGTCCAGTAAACAAAAAATGAGTGCACCAAGAAAGAGGGTTTACATCTAAGTGTACCTAATATCTTCCGTAGGTAACAAATTCTTTTCCCCTTTTCCACCTTTACAGTCTCTCCAGTGACTTCAGTGAAGCTTCTTCAAACACATACCAGGTCAAGTGCTGTAGTACCTGCAAATAGAACAACTCTTATTGCTGAACCTTAATCTCTCCATACTTTTTGAAGACACCATCTCTGAAAAATCTGTCCCAGACATCTTAACTGGCCTGAGAGTGAACATGGATAGTATTAGAAAGAATCCCCTGGAAATAAGAAAAAGCCAAATGTGGAAAATGCATTGAAACTAAATGCTAGAAGTCTTGCTGCAGAATTGAATACTAGACATTAAGACCAATCATGATGACCTCTAAGAGACGCGTTCATGGCAGGAGAGTCACTGAGAACACCTGACATCCTCGGGCATTACTGCGGCCTCCCCACACGAAGAAGGGGCTGAAGTTGTCAGCTTCGGTTGGCTGAGCTGTCAGCTTTCCAAACTTGGCCTTCAGCATAGGGCAGGGGGAGGGAGGCATGATAGGAAGGGGAACCCTCACTCTGTTCCCAGGAGTATAAGCTCTATGTACATATTTCTTCTCATTCAGCTGAATGTGTTCTATAGCTTTATTTTGTGAAATTTTGAAGGTAGGGGTTTGGTTATTAAACCTTGTAAGGAAGACTACTGAAAGCAGTATTCTTTACCTTCACACTTGCATTTATGCAATAGCTACACTGAATATTTGTTCCTGTATTCTACTTTTAAGATAGTTTCTCTTTGACTGAAACATCTCCTCATTTAAACATTTTTTCTATCTGTTGTAGTAATGCTTGTATGCTTCAGTCATGGATTAGAGTCCTACTCTACTACGCCCTGTGTACATAAATAAGAGAAAAAGGAATTCCTACCCCTACAGATTTAAACTTTATAGGTTTGTGGCCCTTGAAACAGCTTCTGCTTTAATAACACAGCTGATTGATTGATAAACTGAAGGAGAAGGAAACTGTCCTTCAATCTGCTCTTTCTTCTCAGCTCACGGTAGTCTGACTGATACCATCCAGAACTGAGTAGGAAATTATTTTTCACCCATGAACATTTTAAAGTTCTTTGTTCCTCTTTCCTAGGACAAAACTAAGAATATGAAGGCTACTTGCATCTTTGTTTTTTTCTTAGGAGGAAAAGAAAACAAACAACTAAACAGACTGAGAGAAAGAAACCCCACAAGAGCCCTATTTCACAATAGAGAGAAGACTGGAAGTCACATATCTGCAATTTTTTGGTCAGCGCGCTGAATATCCTCCCCTCCAGCAACACTGCTCTCAGGGTCTCTCCCACAGTTCAATACTCTTCTGCCAGAACCCTTGTCTCTTCACCCCAGCAGCCAGAACATACTCCTGGGATAGGGAAGACTGGGAGATGCTGTGCTCCACAGCTTGCTGAGCCAGAGCCTGGAGCTGGACTTGGACTGATCTGCAGTATGTCCTAGATCTGCAAAATCTTTATGAGGAATGTTATTCCAGAACAGATAATTCCTTGCCCAAGAAAATATTCTGTTTCAATAAACAAGTTTTTTCCATCAAGGAAAAGAAAGAGCTATTAAAAATACTCAATTAGCCTTACCCACGATTTCTATTGCAGAACTGACACTACCTAGTGTATTTCTCAGGCTTTCCACATAGTAAAATATCTTACACATGGAGTCAGATCTCTCCATCTTCTAAGCAACAGATAATCTGTCTAACAAAACTGAAAAATAGACAGCTAAGTAGTGCTAGACACAGAGTGACTGGTTGAAATGAATGCAAGTATATAAACACCACATCAAACAAAGCAAAATGCGTAAGTACAGTACGGTACAATGATGTTAATTTGGAAACATTGAGACTTGAAAGAGACATCATAGGCTTTGAAAGTTGCCTCTTAGACTGCTGGATGTGGAAGCTCTCTGCTTTATTAACATTCTGATAACAAATCCTGCATCTGCCTTGGTAAATACTGCAGAGAGAGGGCAGCTGCAAGATCCTATTGTATGCTGCTAAAGTGAATGCTAATGAGGCTCCTGAAGCAGCCCTCCTAGTTCCAGCTAAGGATATTAAAAACATGAAACCTGTCCTGTAAATAAGAAAAAAAAAAAAAAGGTAAAAAGAAAAATCAAACAAAGGACTAACTTAGTAACCTTCTATTATGAACTGTCAAAATACTGTTTCCCAAGGGGTTTACTCCATCTGATGGCTGGTTCAGCTTTCTAAGTATTGGTTCTATTGGAAGAATCAATGTATGTGGGTGGTGGAAGAAAACAAGCAAACCAGTTATCACCAACTACGTTGATAACCAAATGTTGGAGATTTCCTTTTTGCAGCAAGCTGTATTTAGTTTTCTTCAGAAACAAACAAAGATTTAGATGCCACAGAGCCATGCTTAGAGCCCCATGTGCTGGTCTCATGTCATTATTCCACAGACACAGGTATAATTTTCTGACTCCTCCTTTGAAAAAAGCTCCCCCTGCCCCCCATATAAACATTACAGAAACATCTGTTCACCTGCAGAGATCCTAAACAATAGTTCCAAGGGGAGTCGCTTGATCCTGTCACCTCAAAGGCTGTTCAGCCCTGATGCTGTTCCTCATCTCCCACCACCAGCAGAGAGCTCCATGTGGGGCAGGACTGAGGGAGGACAGCGAGCTCAGCCAGCCCTCCAGTCTGAACTGCTGGGGTTCCCCTTGCTGCCGGTGTGCTTCCCCAAGAAAAGAAAGGATAGAAAGGTCTCTAGCTACCACTCATGGGGAGCTGCTAAGAAAAAAGTAAATTAATAAAGAACAGAAAGACACCTAGTGGAGGTGTGAACACAGAGTCCATGACTGGCATGGATACTGAAGTGATTAAACCCCAAAAGCAGGGTCATTTGTCTGCAGATGGGTATCTTCTTCCACCTTCTCTTGTAGCTGTTGAAGCTGGGGATCTTTAAAAATGCCATCATTAAAACCTTTTACTCATCTCTGTTGATTTCACTTGTAGTATCCTCAGAAGCCCGTGGAACAATGTATCTTTTGCTCTGATTCAAAAACCTGGTTGAAAATTTGAAGTCATTTGACCATTTTTATCTGGCCATTACAGACACTCACTATACTGCCAGACCTGTGCTGTCAGAATGCCAACAAGGCCCTGTTTAAAAATACGCAGTGTGGTTTGACCTACTCTTAAAAATAAGTTTTTAACTAGAAGATTCTTGTCCTTCGATGTCAGGCTAGATGTCTGGCATTCCTACCCTGGAAATCCCAGATCACATTCTCCTTCATTTATATGACTGTAATTCCATTAGCCTGATGGTTTACACTACCGCAGCTAAGTGAGGGAGAATAAAGCTGCCAGAGATATGTATGTAATCTTTATTTACCTATAAATCACTCTGTGAATTGACAGATCTATCACTATGGTAATGATTTCCTATGACTCAAAAACCTTTGTCACAGAGAAACTCTTTGCATCTGTAGTGCTTTAATAATACCTCAAGAATCCTGTTTGCTTTCTGAGGACATTTTTGCAGTTTAAAGGTGTATTATGTTATCCAGAAAGACAGAAATATATGATGACTGAGATGGGAGATCAAGAACAACAAAGTGAGTTTCTAGGAATATCAGGATGTAAGAAGGCATGTTGATCACCCCCTTTAAGTCATGCTGGAAAAAGAAAGGGCTTGGGGATGGGCAGAGATATGTTTTTTAAAATCTTCCAGCTTCTCTGAATCCACAGGGGACTGTAGCCTTTGGAGAGATTTGCAGGAGATATGGGACTCTGAGGAATAGATATTCAGTCACAGCAGAGACAGCTTGATAACTTTCTGATATTGTACTGCAGCATATTCCTCGTGCCATTTGTCCATAAGAAGTCCTCTTGAATTGCTTTCCTCTTCCTAGAACATTGTGGGAACATCTGGATGATGCGGTATGTGCCAAAGATAAATTAGATGGACAAGAGGGCAAGTCCTGATCATTATGCCAGAACTACTGTAACTCAGGTCTTCCCAGAAGAGGCATGAAGTCCAACTGGTCTGATCACTCAAACACCCTTGACAGAGCCCTCCAGGCTATTGTGAATACAGTCACAATGAAACACCATGGGCAGAACTGTAGCGGTACCTCCCACACACAGGACCTACTGCATTGCCTTCACACTCAATACATGAAAGTTTTGATGAAGAACAGTGTCTCAGGTGGTCAGTGCATACCCCACAAATCCCTGAAGCATGGTCCACACCACAGTACTTTCTTGCCATGCACCAGCATTTCTGCATCTTCTTGTATAGTGTCCTGGTCACAAATTCCTCAACACATGTTGTGGGTGTGCAGGATGTGCACTTTTCTCATTTATACTATCATGATACTTAACACATTCTCCAGCAGGTGGTGACATTGTGGACTGTGAATCTGGGAAGAGGAGCAATCCACAAGATCATATGGATGGGATAAAAACATCAAATCTTTCCAAAAGAGGCATCTGAATAAAGAAGCTGTTTCCCAGTTCTCTCCACATAAGCACTGGTGCAGGATAAAAACTAATAACAAACAAAAATGAAAGAAGGCCCACGACACAATGACCACTCCCATTTTGGGAGCGGAAAGATGTTGCTACCTAGGATATGGAGCACTTGAGATCATCAAGAGGGCTGTGCTCATGCAGCACCATGAACCTCATCACAGCCAGAAGCCTGTCTTTGGAGAGGAGGAAAGTAAGATACCTCACACACCTGTGTGGATGCTGGCCTCTTCTCATCACAGGCACAGCAATACTTAGTTACACTATCAGCAGACCTGAGATCAACCTATAGCTCCTTCAGACCTCTAGTGCCACCACAACAGAGATTACTGTTCAGTGTTACGGCCCTGCTATGCCACAAAGGGTTCTTTAGTACAAGGCTTCAGGGTTCACTTTTCCCTAAAAAGTCTTCTTTCTCCTTCTCCCTGACCAGCATCAGCAAGTTCTTCAGGAAGCGAGGTCAAACAATGTCTCTCCTACAATGACCCTGTACAAGCCTTCCATGACTGTTTAGCCTCTCAGGACATGCCAACCACTGAACTTCATTGTGGAGTTATTGAAGGGCCCTCAAGAGTGCCTGCTCCTCTGGCAGACCAGGGTGTTGACAGAACTTTCTCCTGCCCTTGCACAAGTTGTCTAGTGCTCAGTCATCACTGGTAATCAGGAAGGAGTTCTCCATCCTGGAAAACACATATGACAACTTCAACAATTTCCCAACTTCACCTCAGAACTGGACACCCACACTGATGATTATAAGCATTATTGTCTTCAGCTTAGACAACAGTGATTGATTCTGTATCACTGACATCCAAACTACCCTTAGGACACACTCTCTCGAATCTGCCCCAGTATTTGATCCTAATATGGCCAGATTCCACCCACTTCCAACACAGTAGAACTGTATAATCTTGTGATGGACACCACAGTTTAAGGACTAAACAGCCTTCTGAGAATACAGCTGCTGAACAAGGACTGGAAAAGCCAAAGTTAAGGAAAATAACAGCCTGCAGGTGCTTTCATCATCCTGTTTGCCTCTCTCAAGATCTCCATCTGAACACACGTGTTCGTGCACTCAGGCAGACTAATTTTGCATTGGTCACAGACCTCGTGCTCCAATAAAAGATTATATTCATTATGTGAGTGTTATTAACTTAGAGGATGCTTCATTTTACACTCACCTTCAAAACTACTGGCAATCAGCCTGTCCCAGGTGGCTCTGTGCCAGGCCCAGCAGGTTGTTGGATTTATCGCCCACAACCACCACTTTTGTCCAGATTTATCACACCTCACTGCGACCATTAGCACCCTTGATTACCTCTTCATCTTCACTGGTTTTAAACATGAGTTTGATGTATAAGATTCCCTCAAGCAAAGACATTTCCTCTCCAACAGCAATGCTGAATGGTACACAAACAAATGGAAATATCACACCAGCTTTTTCAGATGCACAAAGTTTGTGGCAAGACTTTCACTCAGGTCTCTGAATTTAATTTTAAGAATATCAAGGGTTTTTTTTTTCACGGTTATTCCATTCCATCTAGTAGCAATCACTGTATGCCTGTGTTGTGCCCTTAACTTAGGATTTGCCTCAGGAAAGAAAGTTAGTGATATCTAGTTTCCAGAATAAGAAAAAAAGCAGGATTTTTCAGGTTTTTCCCCTCTCCAGCTGCAATGCATGAACCAATTTCAATAGGTTTGTGAAGTGTGGACTTTTTCAGTAGAATAATCCGGGTCCAGGACAACAATCTTAAATAATGAACAATAAAGGGAGCAGAAGCTTAGCTAGAAGCCACAGGACATCTTTATTAATTCTTCAGACAAAAATCTCCTCCCATACAATCCCCTGTGTTTTGACAGACCTACCCAGAAACATCTGCAAAGCTCCCCTACAATTGTCCATTAGCTCTCAAGTGAACAACAGCAAAAACCAGACTGGCTCTGGTATATTGAGGCTACTGTTTATCCCACTGACACAGGGCTGTTGCAGGTTTTCCTTATATTCCCTTGTCTGCCTGAATTCACCTGTTAACCTCTTGCTACGTGCTGCAAAACTGCTTGGAGCAGAGAGCAGGTGGTTTTGTCCTCTGTTTAGACAACACCCAGTAAAAATTCATGCTAGGCCATAGCTGTGTATCCAATGATAACAGTAACAGTGAAGATTTCTCTAAAGCATATTGCAGAATAAAAGGAATTCTTTTACTGAGCTTGTTTTCTCCTCCAGTGGACTATATTCTTATTAAAGTAGGCAGCAAACTTCATGGGAGGGACTCCGAGGGACTGTGTGCTCCTGCTTCTCTGCCTGGCATTGATGACAAGTAAGCTGTTTCATAAGACTCCTACAGGGATTGCGCTTGGATATTTCTATTCTTGAGGGACATGATTCATTGCAATGCTATCCAGGAAAAAACACCTGGAGAACCATGAACATTCAGACCGTCTTGGGCCTGGCGGTACAGGGACGACAGTTCAGCTCAGTCACCTTGCCTCAAACGACTTGCCTTCCTGCGTGGCACACCAAAAACCCGGTGACAGGCGGGCACTGAACTACCTGTGAGCACAGCTACGTGCAGGCACAGTGCTCACAGAAGCAAGGCTACGGAGACAGCACATTTCCCACCACTTTGCATGAAATGGTATTCACGAGAAGAGGCAGTGCTAACACAGGGGATACCAGCCTGGCAAATCCATCTCTGATAAGAAGCAAAACTGTAGGAAATATCACAGCATGACATCTCATGAACTTTGCTTCCTTCAATTTCCCAACTGCCTACTGTTCTCTCTGAGCTGTAGAATTCCCTGCCTCTCTCCCACAACAGTGAGGACCACAGGTTAAAAAACTGTTGCTTGAGAGCAGTATTTCAACCAAACCTGGTGAAGAAAAAGAAGACACAAAGTCATCTTATTAAGATACTGTAAAAGGCAGAGTTATTATAGAAAGGGCACCCCAATGAATGAAAACATGGCAGAATAGGCTCCACCCTCCGTGGGCATCAGAAAATACAATTGCAAAACACGGTGCAATCACAATTCAGTTCTAATGACCCTTGGAGTGCTTGTTTCACCATCTGCTTACAGGGAAATCCTTGCACATCTTTCCTCTGTACACTTTCCTCCCAGCATCCTGAGTTGTTTTATTGTCATTGTAGACACCTCTTCTGCTTTTGGGCCATTCCCTCTTTCCTAACCTGGCAATTTCTTAAGTGTGTGCCTTCTCCGTAACTATAAATAGTCACACAGAGGAGGGCTGTAATGGCTATTGCCCTGCCAGATGGAATAAAGATTACAGCTGATGGATAAGGAAGAGGTTCAAACAGTAAAATTGTAGTAATGAGTCCACCCAGTAGCCTGCATTGTCTTAGTTCGCTCGCCGCTTGGATCCTAACAGCCACCAGACCACCTGCTTTCTGTCACTGCAACTCAGCTGTTGTTCACAAATTTTAGATGTTTGTGCCAGTAATTAAATTGTGCCAGCAAAGCACTATTAAATTTAGTTATTGGAGAAAGGAGCTAAAATAATTGATCAGATCTGAGTGGATCATCAACGTGGTTTTGAATATAATGAAAATGAGAATTGGGTCAGCAGGAGGAAGAGGAGACATCAATTAAAAAATATATCTATACTGGAGTCTCAAAAGCCATTAACATTGATTTCAATCCAGGACACAGGGCCTGGCTGGCAAAAAGCGTGGAAGGATAATTAAAGAAGCTTTTTTTTTTTTCTTCCTGTGGCAGAATACAATAACAGAGCTGCAAGAAGTGGAAGTAAATAGGATGTAATCACCCCAGAGAGCTATAAAGGGTTATGGGAAACTGTTGATGCTACTGCTTTTGTTTGGTCTCCTTTTCTATCTTCATTTGCATTTTTTAAGGTTGAGTATTTGTTTTTAATGGACATGAATGCAGGATTGGAGCTGGAATTTCTTCTGCCTCCTCAGGCTGCTCTTTCCACAGGTTCATCATTGCCCTGAAGTGTTGTGAGAGCTCCTGTTGCTGAAGATGATTCAGTCAGCCAGGTTCCTCACAGCTGGATCCTGCTCAGGTAGGGTGGTAACACCGACTGGCTTGGATTAGCTGTAGTTTGATGTTTGTAATATCCCCACTATAAATAATGTAACTATTCTATTCTTGAGTCAAAAATGTGTCACTTCCGAGTCAGCCCACTCCCGTGGAGACTGTAGATGACATAGATGTACTTCTTCCATTGTCCTGCAAGTAAGCCTTACTCCCTGCTCTTTATTTTCAGGTCTGTATAGTCTGCTTTGAATGACCCAAACAGGATCCACTTATCAGAAAACAATTAGTTACAGAGCTGATAGGTGGTCATAAGGACTTCACTGCAGATTGGATCCAAGAAGATTTTTGGATCTGCTAGCCACAATCCTTCTGCCTGTGTCTCCGAGGATTTTCAAAATTGCAGCTACATGACTACCAAGGCTAGTTTTTTTCGTTGTGGAGTGTAAGTAAGAGTCAAGTCACATGATAAAGAACTGAACTAAAATTCATTCTTCATAAAAATGGAAAGCAATTGTTTCTTTCCCTCCTCCTCATACTCTTGAATACATGGTTATAGCTCTGCCTTTGCATCTTTGTTAGACCTTTTATGATCTGATTCAACCCATTAATCCTGCAGAAAACTCTCCAGGCTCAGGAATTTTGTTTGTTTGTTAGTTTGCAAGGGGTTTTGGGTTTTTTTTCATCTAATGAGTTAAGGTAGCTCACAGAGAGGTCCAACAAGTGCCAAGCTCCCACGAGGCAAGCAATGGGGAAGAGAGGCAGCATAATGCAGGGGCTGGAGTAGTACCTTCTCTTTTTGGCAGCAGCACAGTTACTTTGTCCCAGAGATACTGGGCAACATCTCCTTGAGTATCTGTGATGCTCTCATTTCTGACAACCTTCTTGTAAATAAACCAATTCCTTGCATAGATATGCTTGAAAAGCTTGACTGAAAATGCTGCAGATACCTGCCAAGAAACTTATGTTTTTATATTGTCTGCAACTTTTTTTCCCCAAATGCATCTCTCTCCGTTTGTGATAACATTTGCTTTTTTTTGGAGTTTTTGGACAGTACTTTCCAAAGAGCTATAGATATCAGAGCAGTTTCATTATCCCTGTGGGATATAAACATTCAGTGGGAACACTGAGAGCAATACTATGATTTCCTCAACATTCTGTACGTCCTCCAAATCCTTCTCAAGTGTACTGAGCTGTTCTGCTTAGCAGCAGTTCCATGCATTTTCACCACTGTCATGCTCTGTCTAATTTTTCTGGAAGTAGTTCTGAGAAGGCTGACCTTGGAATATTTAATTCATACTTCTAGAAAATTAGTAAACCCTGAGAAATAGCATTCATCATTTAAGTCTTGTTTATATCCTACTTTAAGAGTATAAGTGAACTTTAAGCCATTCATTGGCATTTGTTGGGCTGTCGTTGTAAGGTAATATTCACAAGGAAGGAAGGTTTGTGTTCTTCCTAAACTTATTGTGATCAGGCTAGAAAAATCAGAACAAAGCAATTCTGTATGTCCTCTGACTATGGCCTTGGCTGGCACATTATTAGCCCTAATTCCACTAATTAGTGGAAACCAGCTGTCCAAAGGCTCAGAGTATTCTGTTCTCTACACAGGACAATACTTGAAAACCTTTTAGTGCTATACCAGGCACACAGGTTAGCTAGTTTATGTGTGCCAAATCAAGTTACCCATCAGAAACACAATAGCTTTCTTTTCCGAAAATGGTGATTTACTTCATTCAGAGACAAATGTAATTTAAGACATTGCTACCACTTATGTTGGAACTAGTTATCAGAAGACTGCCACATCTTGATCATAGATAGACCTCAGAGCTGGTGGCCAAACATCTTCTGGGAATCACTTTACTTTCTTCCATTTGTTTTTCCCATTGACTGCCAGAATCCAAGCCAAACAGTATTTAAGAAACACTGCAAAACTCATAGCTCTTGCCAGGTTTCTGCCTGTAGGTATGGGAATTGGAGTTAGTTATTATTTTTGTGTCTAGTTATTTCATATGAGCAGCATCATTAAAAAAGATGTATATCCTGGGATGCACATTCAGGTCATTTAAAAGAAAAGCAATTCAAATGCAGTTGTAGTTTTGCAAGGCACACATTCCATGACATCTGCCTGGTGGATACATTTGCACCTGTGTATTACCCAAAACATTTGCACCTGTACATGCATGAATCCTGTATCAGATGCCCACTCTATCAAGTTGGCTTAAAGAAATATCAGAAAAATTACCTAAGCTATTACACTGGTATTCTTTCTTCTTTTTGTTAGATAAAAATCAGCTGTGGGATCACCACTGTCTTCATTACATTACAAGTTAGTAACACGTTGCATGTAACTGTTACACATTGTTGGGAAACAAAACTAATTGTCCATAAAATGGACAGTTGCAGCATCAGTGGAGGAGGGAGGAAAATAGGGAGACAAATCTTCAAGAGAATACTACACTTTGGCTGTTGCTTTGGAAATTGATTTTACCAGAGTATGACTACACTTTTTAGCAAAATCACTTGAAAAATAGAAGGCCCAGCAGTTACTGTTTTACCATTATAGCTGAAGTCTCATTAAAGCTACACTCTGACAAAACAAAGCAGCATGTTGGTGCAGATTATGCATACCTAATATCATGGGGGGTTCTGCAGATCAGTTGGAATTTGGCTCTTTTTGTTCACTTGCATCCGCTTGCAGCACATTTTGGCACGATTCTTTGTCTTATATTTACATCGGTCTGAGAAGAGGAACAGATGAGCGATCTCTGAAACCTCTGGAGAAAAACAAACATGTTGATTGGTTAGTCTTGTTCTGTTTTGCTGTCTGAAAATTTGGGAAGTTCAAGGGAGTACTTTATTAACAATTTCCTAAGTCTTAGTAGAATTTTTATCTTTTGATCAAAATCAGAGGCTTAATTTAAAGCCTGTTGGCTTCATAGTAATGACATTTATAGGTTTAGTGAGCACCAGACTGGCCCCCAGACCAACTGTTGGCGAAGCCATTCCATTTCTGTAAGTATTTGCTTAAGTAAATAAATTCACTTTTAAACTCTTCTCAAGTGTTCTCTTCCAGAGAAATGACCTCCTGATGAATTTGGGAGTAAGGCTGGAATGGAGGAAGTGACACAGGAATATCTGACCTTCACTACTTCTGGAAAAACAAAATCTCATGAGACCTCAAGCTTAATGGTACACCATGCGATAACCCTTGGATCACAGGACTAAAATATTTTTCAGTGTTCAGATATAACCCCATCAGGACAGAACCAAGGTCAAACCAAATGTGCAACAGTCAGTGTTAGAAGACCAAAAAAAAGTAGTTTTAGGGGTTATGAGTAGTGAGGTCACAGTTCATGAGTGGGAAAATGAACCTGCACAACTTCTAACATCCCCTGGTTTTATGTGGCCAGAACCAAGCGTTGAACAAATCAGCCTGAAGATATAAGTCATATTTGTGAGTGTAAAAGTCCCATGTGCATAGCTAGATTTGTATGTTCAACATGTGTTGCCCTTAAAAGTGAAGATGCTAAAAAGGGAGTAATTTCTAAAACACAAAATGTCCAGAATATCTGTTTACTCTCTGCTAGAGAGCACACTGTCATAGGGAAACCATAGGAGGGGTAGGTCAGAGGTGCAGTAGGCAAAGCAAGGGAATTTAAAAAGCCACACCAGATGAGTAGCCTTAAAAATCTGAGGGGAATTTATTGTCATTTGGAGCTATCCCTAAACAAATTGCACCTGGACTTAGTAAATGAATTATGTCTGAAGATAGACTATTGTTTTTTTTTCCTGTAGAATTCGAAGTTTCTTTGATTTAACTAAAGAGCCTCCCCTGGGCTTTTCTGCTTCTTGGCAGCAAGCAAAATGCTGACCACTGTCTTGTATTTGTCACACCAAAAAACACCAGTTCATATTCCCTCTGTTTCCAGAGAAATCCCTGAGCCTCCCATTCGTCTCAGGCAGCGGCTGCAAAATGCCTGTCTCGTTAGTGCACTTCCAGACCTTGCCTTTGTCTCCCTCGCCTCTGCCCTCCCCTCGTTTAATACCAGCTTCCTCTCTGTCCCTCCACATAATCTCTTGCCATCTGGAAGAGCCTTCCAGTATCTCTCTGCCTCATCAACTCTCCATCTCTTTTTAGTTATCGTCTGCAAACTTCTCTTCATTCCCCTGCCTGCACCTCTTAATTTCTTTCACTTTCTTCTCTCTGTTATTGGCCTTTATCACTCTTTAATATATGCTACAGGCAGCATCCTTCTGCCTCTGTTTCTCTGTAATTTATACAAAATATTATCTATAGTCTTGTATTATTTAAAATTGTAAAGCATTTTGGGACACAGATCACATGAAAGGAGCTGTGAAAAATAAAGTTGCATTGCATTATTGATAGACTGTTAAGCTGAGCTTGTTCTTTAGCCATCTCTTTCTTTTCTTTTCCCTCTTCCTTTCTCTTTTCTTTTCTTTTCTTTTCTTTTTCCTTTCCTTTCCTTTTTCTTTCCTTTCCTTTCCTTTCCTTTTTCTTTCTTTTTTCTTCCCTTTAGCATCCCCCTATGAGAAATCACTTCTCAAAAAATAGACAAGTATACATACACCCACACACTCACACACTTTCTGATTTCAACTCAATCATAAAGAATGCAAATTTCAACCACTCCATTTCTAGGAAGCAGGGACAGGTATCCTGGGAAGATTATAGGGATGCTGCCTGGCTGTGTAGGGATGGGGTCAGGAAGGACAAGGCATGGTTGGAGCTGAATTTGGCAAGGGATGCAAAGAACAATAAGAAGGGCTTCTATAGGTATGTCAACCAGGAAAGGAAGGTCAAAGAAAGTG